>NC_040887.2:11381310-11748810 GCF_900634795.4 Betta splendens | reverse complement strand
TTATTACCGTAGATAAACTTAAGATTTAGACCGAAGGTCTTGGAGAGGACATGGCCCAGCAGAGTTTCTGAAGTCATGGTCTCTGTTCTGAGCCTCTCAGCATATTTTGTGTTGAATTAGTCTACTAAGATGATTTTTTTCTTTGTTGCCAGATTGAGGCTGGGTGTCAGGAGGGCTGTTAGGTGTATGTGTGTTTGCCTCTGTGTGTTAGTGTCTGCTTTATCCAGGGAGCAGTGCTTGTGCATCCTCTATTCTGTTTGTGTGTGTGTGTGTGTGTTATCAAGGGAGCTCTCCAAGCTTGAATAAGCCTTTTGTCTGCCTTGGCTGCTCTCTGCTCTGAGGTTGCTGTCCTCCAGGATGCTGTCTGTCTGCTCTGTTTGAATCACAGATAAAGCGCCCCACCCCAGCACCCTCTCCATCACTTCTACTGTTCCTGTCTCAACGTTTCTCTTTCTTTCATCTGCAGCCACACTCTCCAGATGTTGGTCTTTTTCTTTGGTTTTATGTCAATTTAATACTCTGTCAACCTTTCCTTCCATTTTTCACACTCTTGGTACCTTTCTTCATTCCAGCACTCTTTTGAATTGCTAAATCCCTCAGCTTTCCACCCCTCATCTTGGCTTCATACCTCCTTCCCTCCCATCCATTTAGTTTCCCCCTTTTCGTTACCACCCCCCATCTTGTCTCTCTCCCCCGTCCCCTTCTGCTGCAGTCTGCTCCAATAGAGATATCATATGGCAGACAGCTGTCTAATGATAATATTAGAAGAAGCTGGAACCGAACCACACACACTATAAAAAGATGACAGTCATGTTCAATAGTTCTTTTGCTTTAAAGTCTCTTTGCATATCATCTGTATATATTAACTTGTGACTTAGAGCTTTGATATTAGGTTTTTTTAGTGAAAAAACACAGCGAATGAACCGAGGCAGACACTAACACAAAGCTACACGTAGTTAGTTTTTTATTTTTTTTTTATGTAGAGACATTAAATCCAGAACTCCATCGTTCATGTCCAGCCGTCTGTGTTCATATATAGAATGTCAGAGGTGACAGATGTAAATTGCTTTAGGTACTTTTCCACCAAAGGTCTTGGGAATTTCTCAAGCCTGCATATTCTTCCAATCTGTTCTGATTTACATTTAGCCAAAGCCCCAGGAAGAATAAGCTTATTAGTCGACCAATGTTTCAAAAGCAGAGCAGCTGCCTTTCACGTCATTTGTATGCATGTGCGTACACACTGTCCTCTGCAAAAATGGAGGACAAAGCCCAGATTTACTTGTAGAATCTCTTGGAGTATTCAGTCCTCCTCATTCTTACTCCAGTATGAGTAAAATGACACACTTGTAGTAAACTTGTAGTAAACTTTTAATTAAGGTAAATCTTTAACAAGACTTAGAATATTCAGGTGTAACTTGGCATCATTTAGCGTTCTAATCTGCTATAAATGCTTGTGAACAACTGCTTGTGTCCAGAACACAGTGGGGGAAACTGGAAAACTGACATCTAACTTTTGACTGTGTTCAGCTATTATAGAAAACATGGCAGAGTTCAGACCAGGCTTGTGCACTGAAGCTGCTCAGCAGGGACTCATGCAGTGGCTGCTCAAGAGAATCAAGGTAAGAATGTCAGAGAATGACTGAGGTTATTTATCTGGCATCAACATTTGGTTGAAGTTAACGCATCAATTTATCAATAGAATAAGAATCTCTAGATGACTCAATTAAGAAAGCTTGGAATTTGTTTTCTTTTCTTGACAGGCAAAGATGCCATTTGACGCTAATAAGCTGTACTGCAGTGAAATTCTGGCTATTTTGCTGCAAAACAATGATGGTAAGCTTCTCAAATTTTGTTCATGTTCTTGTCCATCTTTGTTTTCTTTTGTTTTATCTTGCTTTCATTTACTTTATTTACTTTATCTTACCGGAAATGCTTTACTCTATAATATAATTATTTTTATTTGCTTCTTTTCCACCCTTCTCCATCACAAAGATCCTGTAAAACCTCAGATAGCTCCAGGACTATCAAGTCCTTGGACAGATTTTCATTAATGGTATAAGCCATATTGATATTCCATAGTAGTCTAATCTTTTTTTACACTCATTCTCCACCTCCTCAGTGCAGCTGCATCCATGTTTCTCCTCCCTGTGCAATTAAAATGCAAAGTTGTGTCTAATCTTTCCCCCCACAAAACAAAGAATATGAGCTGTCATAAGCAATGTTCCCTCTAATATTACAGTCAGTATATTAATGTAGGAATAAATCAGATCTTTCTAACTTCAGTGTAGGTATGGCTTCCTCCCGTCAACTTTGACTTTACTGTATGTAAAACACTTCGGCTCTGTTAATTAACTCAACCGATTCACCATATTTTCTTGACATTCCTGATGTCAGTTACCAGCTTTTCTGCCTCTTTAGTTCCTTTGTAAGTAATAATTACTGAATAAAATAAAATTTTCTACATATCAATGTCGAGCAACATCGAAGCGCATAGATAGATAGATAGATAGATAGATAGATAGATAGATACTTTACTTTTTCCCTGTATTATTTCTCTTTTCCGTAGGCACCAGGGAACTACTGGGTGAGATGGATGGCATAGACGTGTTACTACAGCAACTATCAGTAAGTTGTCACTGCTATTTTAGTATATTCTATTCTCAACCTTATTTACCATGTTATTTAGACCATATTTAAAACCACAATTTTAAATGAACATTGCAAAAAATGTCTTTCTATAAGCGGGTATGTTCTAATTAAACATAAATGTGCATGCTAGTGCGTGGTGCTTTGTAATCGCTCCCCTCTTCACTGCTCTCTCTTCTCCCTTTTAGGTGTTCAAACGTCACAACCCAGCCACAGCCGAAGAGCAGGAGATGATGGAGAACCTGTTTGATGCTTTGTGTTCCTGCCTAATGCTGGCCTCCAACCGAGACCGCTTCCTTAAAGGAGAAGGGCTTCAACTAATGAATCTCATGCTCAGGTGAAGCTCTGCCATTGAAAGAATACAGAAGGCCGAACAAGTCAGTGTGGTTCTTCACATTGAGATATCTTAGCATGTATGTTAGCTGATGTAAGAGACTGTAAGTGTATGGAGTCTAGTGTAGCCCTAGACTGAGCAGCATCTATGTCTGATCTGATCAATCAAGGGTTGGTCAAGCACAGCAAAGCAAATATGTGACTGTAAAACTGGTTTCTGTTGAATTATCAACCAATGAAACAAAGACAGAATAAAATAGAAGTTTGTAGAAAAATAGATCAAAATATTACTTGGAGAAATTTGCTAAGCTCCCTTTACTGTTAGATCGTAGAAAATTTGCCAGTCTAATTTATTTTTTATGAGCTTAAACTAAATAATTACGTGATGAGCTGGAAGTGAGCTTTGAATAGGATACATGGACCTAATTTTAGTTCTACTTGGGCTGGTGGGGCCATGCTTCCTCCCACTGCTACAAGCCTGTTATGCTTTTTGGTTTAAGTCCACATTGTGGTGTAAGCTATGATGCTGTTAAGGCTACCTGCTGTCTATGAGCCTAGTTTTCCTTCAGAAAATACACTGTCTGCTGTTCACCCCTGGCCTTTCCAGCTGTCCATCATATATAATGTGTCTGTCTGGAGGAGTAGACTCAACTGCCTGAAATATGTGTCCCTCCTCTGAGATAAACACTGTCATCTGTCATTGGTAGGAAGAGAGGAAGTGACACCGTGACAGACAGCTACATTTCTAAAAGGAGGCGTGCTGGGAAGCGATGTAGGCCGAGTAGGAAACAGCTTATCTCTCTCATTCTGCCATTTTTTGGAATGTGGAAAACAGATCTATATCTATATTGAAATGTGTTCGCTTGGCAGAACACTTGTTTCGTTTTATTGCTGTAGTCTAACTATTGTTCAATTTGCCACTTTGAGCTTTTTCAAACGTACCGTAGTTTTGGAAATGGATGTTTTAATTACAGTCTTGTGTGCTCCGTGTTGGCTCTGCAAAGTTTTTTTTAACTTCATACACATTTTGATAACTACTTGTTTCAATGACGTGAAAGGTAGGTTGTGAAATTTCATCATTAGTGTAAGCACTACTGTTAAGGTGCCATGTCAGCCTTTATGTTCTGGTCTATTTGTGGATGTCGAGAATTAATTATTTTACACTGCTGTAAAACAGATGAAGCAGATGGATATGTAACACTAATGTTATGAGATTTGAAACGGGAACATTAATTTGTGCCGTACAACAAGCAGTCTATTATTTATTGTAATGGAAAAATAGTTTCTTCCCTATTCTATGCGGTTTTTATATGATTTATGACTCATCAATATCTCATGTTTTGTCTTACTTCTGTTTTATGTATTTGACATTTTACCTACATTGTTCAATGCTTGTCTCTGCCTGATAGACTCTGGACTCTAGCTCCCAAACCCAAGGCCGGGGAGTTGTGTCTCTCTGTCTGTTGAGACTTAGTGCTCCTTCCTCTCTGATAGTTAGTCGCCAGCGATGCAGGTGTGAGAATGTAAACATCTCCACACTCACAGCGACAGGGATGAGATGGTGCATGCAGTCTGATTGGGCTACACAGACATTCCACCGTGGTCGGACAGAGGGGTTAAAAGGCAGAAGTGACTTGAGCATCGTGGGCTCTTTGCATCACACCTTCGTGGTGTGTGCACTGATCTCCCCAGCTGGTTTTTGATTTGTTGATGTGCACGATCAACATCCATGTGTTTGATTTGCTTTCCTCATTACTTTTGTTTTTCTTTATTTTTATAATAAATGACACAAAAGACAACTCTCTCATCTGCTTGTTTAGGGGAAATTTCCACCACATTGTCAGGGCAGCTAGTTCTTGTAAATGACTCATAGCTGCCACTTGCTACCAAATCTTTACCTAGAAGTAATTTTAATACAGTTTAGCGCACTGACTTAATTTTAATTGTAGACCAATATACACATTAATGTCCATTGCAGAGCCTGATTGCTTACAAATTATGACTCATGATGATAAATAATTAATAAACAAATGATATTTGAGACTTTAAAAGAATTTGATTAGAACCAACAAAATGCAATATTAAAAAGTGAATCTTTAACTATGGACATTTACATAATGTATGTTTTCCCCTCTTTGTTGCAGGGAAAAGAAGATGTCTCGGACAAGTGCTCTGAAAGTGCTGGACCATGGGATGATTGGACCTGAAGGAGCAGACAACTGTCATAAGTTCGTGGACATCCTGGGCTTGAGAACCATCTTTCCACTTTTCATGAAAACCCCCAAGAAGATGAAGAAAACTGGTGCTTCAGAGAAGGAGCATGAAGGTCAGTCCCTAATTAGAGCACGAGACTTTCACTGTGGCTTCTGCAACTATACTAGTATGTTTTACCTATTGGTAAAAGGTGTTGTAGTCCTTAAATATTGCCTCTAAATTTTTTTATTGCAGTAATTATATTAAAAGTACATGCTGTTCATCATCTTGGCTCTAACGCCAACATTATGCCCATCATACCCAATTTAAGTTGCCTTTTTTGCAGTAAACCAAAATAATTCAACAGAAAAGCATTTCAAAAACAGTGCCACAGGACGCCCACTGCCAATTTGCATGTTGACAGTGTAATTACAAAGCTCTAAGACTTTAAATGCTCAGAATGACGTGTGGAGATTCAAATCAGAAACATAAATAAAGCTCAACATATTTCAGCTGTGACATTTTACCACCTAAATGCAATGATTGATTAGAGATTAAATGATTGATTAGCGCTTACTTATCAAAATTGGGTGGATTTATTTTTTTTCCAGTAAAAGAGCCTGTATCTGGCGGACCAAAGTGTGGCCAGTCGTGTGACAAGGCGATTTCCTTTTTCTTGGCCAACAGTTCTTGGCCATTTGCATTCACCCTTGTTTCCAGCAGAGACACTCAATCCTAATCTGCTCATGTATCAGGGTTTGGTGCCTCTTTGGCCTGTCAGTTTACACTATCAATCCAATCTTGATTGATTTTCCTGCCTGTGCTTTCGAACCTCTCTTGTCTGTTAGTGAGAGATACGAAGTGCAAACAAGAGCCGGAGAGAGAATGAGAATGAAAGGATGTCCATGTGATGCTGGCTGAGAGATTAAAATAAATAAGACTGAAAGGAGAAGCGCTAGCAACCTGTCCATCTCCCTGCTCTTTGTTTGATGCCCAATATCCAAAATTCTCCCTGTATTAATTAAGTTAGAAACATCTGGCAGGGCTGCCCAGCCGTGCAGGGAAAAACAAATCGTCTTTCATTGAGTCCCCGTCTCACCGGGGTCCAGATGAATTAACCTTTGACCTCCCCAAGCAGCTAGAGGACGAGTACAGACGATAACCCGTTCTGACTGTTAACCCACCCGGCGTTGAGGCATCTGACAATGCAGACCGAGGCTTTAAAAACTGGATGTGCAAAACCCATTTGTCATTGTAAATCTTTGTCTTGGGATCCAGGGTCTGTTGATGTATGAAGTTTGTGTAAGGTATGAAAATCCAGGCACATTGTTTAGAAGTCATAAACTGTACGTTCTAGTATGTGTAAGTCTCCCATTATGTCCACACTGCTTTGTCAATTAGCTATAGGATTAATGAGTTGTCTGTCATAATATAAGACACATTGAGGGAGCCCTCCTTCCTTATAAGACCACTAATTGACATTGGCATAAATCAAGTGGTTCTCTGGAATAATACAATAACACTTTAGATTAATTAACTATCAGCTGCTTCAAACAAAAGTAATTAGGAAGTAGAGACCTCTCAGTCCTTCTGTACTTAGTGCTCTCTCTCTCTGACATTCTTCTCATGGCCCTCTCTATCATGAACCTCAGTGCAAAGATTGATCCCCATGAAATCCTTTCTGAAATTGACACAGGCCAAATGAAACGGCATTGCCAGACCATATTAGCGTAGAGAAAGACACAATTATTAGACACTTTGTAAGTAGACTCACTAAATTGAAAGGGGACAAGAATCCAACCATTTCTATGCTCATGAAAATTATTGACACCTGCCTTTCAGCTTTTTTAAGGGTCTCATTTTATTGTTTTTTTGTGTTCTGACGTTACCAGTGAAATGAGATTGTGTGATGAAAATTGGTGGCAGCCGGCTTTCATATGTAGGTGGCTAATGATGTCAGGGGGAACAGAAGTAAACACATCATTTACATGGCAAGCAACAATAGTCATAGCTACATCTGCAGCTCCAGGTTGGAGAAGTCTTTTCGTGTGTGACTCTGTGCGTGTGGGCGTTTGAGTTCACAGGGGAGATGCTGAGGGAGGGAACACAGGCCTTTGTTATTGATATGTTTTGAAGCAACAAGTGCTATGAATGCCCTTTTCATGACCTTTTGTTTTCTTATGAATGCATTAAAATAGATGATGAGTGAGGCGTGCCATTAGAAAGAAACTGCTGGACGGACACAGTACAGGAGAGAAAAAAGTAAAAAACCTATTTAATGACAACAGAATTACTTTTATTAAAACAACCCTCCTCCCCCAAATTATGGCAGTTTCATTATAAAGATAAACCATAGAATTTTATCAGCTCATTGCTCTATCACCAGTCTCTCCGCTGATATTACCAGATTTCAAAGGCATGACTTCACAGCACAGCATATGAGATTAGCTAAATGCCTGTAATAGAGCGCCATGGTTATCAGGAAGTAGTGATGAAACTTGTATCAAAGTTTTCACTCAAAAGCAGAGAATCAAATGGCACTTTTCATCTGAACACCTCCCCTCCCAGTGCTGAGCGCCTTTAGCACCGATGGAATGTAACATTTCACACGATACGGAGAGTGATTACAATCTGTGTTGTCACAGTCGTTCTGTGTAATCCTGTTATTAGTGTATTCCAGAGCCAGAGATTTGCTGTTAGATCCCTGTGTAAAGATGCATCTAATTAACTTCTTCTTCATGTTTGGTCTCTGGTATGGATTAATCATGTTCCATGTCTGCAAACTTATACTTTCCTCAAATACCCTGCAGCATATTTAGATGTAGATTAAAGGCTTTATTTCACAACGCTTAATGTTGACATTAGACTCCTGCTCAGGATATGCACAGCATTTGAATGAAATGTATCATTCGGCACCTGTATAATAACACAGACCTTTTCATATCAGCTTTGTGGAGTGCTTGGCAGGTTATTTTTCATATCTTTAGGTCGAGTAAAATGCAATATCCTCTCTGATTAATAAGAAAATGCATCAAACGCCTTTAACATTCTGTTGAGTCCTGAAGGACTGTGGTAACTGTTGTGATTTTAGCTGTAGAGAATGATTAAAATAATCAAATGCATGCTCATAAAATATAGGTGCTTTATTCTTTTGTGAATTTTATATAATAAATAAATACAGCACTTTGTTTAAGACTTTACTTCCAGTCTTCTAAGAATTCAATAATTTCACCTTCAGGGAACAGAACCCATAAATATATACTGAGTTGTTGTTTTTTTGACTTATCAACTTTGGTTATCTTTGCCATTATGATGAATGTTTTCACAGCCAGTAGGTAGTACACCATGTATTACTAATACTTTTCTTACTCTCTGCTCAGATGCTAGTGCCACAGTTCATTCCTGCTCCTTCAGACAATGTATGCACTCTCTCTAACCCCTAAACGAGCAGCCTGTTTTGCCTGGGAGGCTGATTGCTCTCCCCAGGGCTCAGTTAGTCTGGACCCAGTCTGCCTGTCAGTGATGTGCCACCTATCTGCTCTCCTTTGTTGTTCTGAACTGCACTGCAATTCCTTCAGCTGCCAATCAATAATTGAATCCATGCCACTCGGGGTTATTTGCATTTTAACATAGTTGTATGGATCACCTGAGGCAAGGATGGAGCTAACAGAGATTCAATATCTGGGGATGAGCGGACGTGCATAGTGGTAGAAGAATGTTATAATGTCTCTGACAATAGTTAACTGTGAACCTGTTTACTGACACAGGTAATAGTAGGGTTTTGTGTATTCAGTTTTAGTACAATTCTTATTATTTACAAATGGGAGTTAATATGTTGACTCCCAAGGGAAACTGTGTGAATGTGATTCATAATAACAGTTAAAAAACATAAACACTATGTGCTGACAAAAATAACATTTTCATCTTGACTCTGGTACATATACGGGTGGATAAATGAGTGATGTTACACACATATCTGGCTATAACCTTGTGTGAGAGGAGATTGTTCAGATACATTAAAGAACACAAAACCAAGGCATTTCAGCCTGCAAACCCACCAGCACCTGACTGCACACAACAGATTGGTTTGAGTTTAGTTTTAAACTCTGTAGCAGATATTCCACAGCCAGCGATCAATAGCCCCCTGGGCATGATGTGGCAGTGGTGACATCAATTACCTCTCAAGTTGATAAAGGAATGCCCTTTTAGAAATTGCTGTTAGACTCTTTGTCGTTGTGAGCATGACATACGGTTGACTACATAAAAAAAAAAAAACTGTGGCTGAACCTAAGGGGGTATGACTCTGAGTCCGTACATTTTATTTAAGTAACATGGGTATATGTTCATACTATAATGTTTAGAAATTATTATGTAGATGACAAATTGCAGTTAATTGCAAATGTATGAACTGTAAACTTGTTATGTGCAGGCGTTCTATCCAGGAGCTTCCTCTGGCTTTAAGTCTTGCTGTTAAGGAGGCTACAGGTCATAGGAGACTGAACAAAGGGAGTTAACGACCAGCACGGCCCTTTTTAAAAAGTAGAAATGGGATTGATTTCTCTACTCCTGTTGCATAGCAACCCCAAAGCCTTGTTGAGGGAATATTGACTACTTGTTGATAATGTCCAAATATTTTTTCACTTCTGTATATCCATAGATTCTTACTGTGTCATATATTGTATTGTTGAGTTCAGACAGTTGTACCATGATTGAGGCCTTGAAATGTCTCACGCACAACAAGCACAATTGAAGGGACTAGTTGTTCTGAAAATTTAGTCAATTAGCATGTTTTTAGACCTGCCCTTTGCTGAATTGACCTCACAGACAACATTTTATTGCAGTGAGAAATTTAACCATTAAACATGTTTTAGTGTGCCCTAAAAAGAAAATTGATTTCTAAATTTCATTAACATTTTTTTCCTCCTCTGAGTACTCTCTCTAAAAGTGCACATGCTTAGCCGGCCGCGTGCGGTAATTGCAAATTATCAAGTGCTAATCGATTTGTTCTTTCTGAGGACTGTGGAGGTGGGTGGCCATGAGTGTTGCAGTTTTTTTTCCTAAGAGCTCAACATTTGCTTGTGGATTACTACTTGGGACCAAGAGATGTAGGATATATAATTTTCCAAGGCAGTGAAGAGAGGCGATGTTGTTCGTTTCTCTTCTAAGACATGTCACATGCATACGAAGTTCTTATTCAAGGTGTTGCTACTCCCCTTTATTTCCTCAGAACATGTCTGCTCCATCATCGCTTCCATGCTGAGAAATCTCAAGTCCCAACAGAGAAGCAGACTCCTCAACAAGTTCACAGAGAATGACTGCGAGAAGGTCAGTTTTTGTCTCCTCCCAGCTGTTCTCCTTCTCTCTGTAATTTTTCTCTCAGTCTGAACGCAAATAAAATAAATTGAAAGGCCAGGAAAACTTTTCACCTTCATTCTGTGCAGCGATGACCTGTGCTGACTATTATCTGCACACGATTTTGAAATATCTCACAAGATTTTTTTAATCAAACGTTAAGCTAAATGCGGAGGCATCAGTTAACAAGTTCAGCTTTATTCATTCAGGTTCACCTTGAGGACACAGAGTCAGGAATAACTGACCGCTCTACTTACATGTAGTAAATTTCAGTGCCCTGTATAAACCAAACCTGTGAAAGTGATTAAAAAATGAAATCTGACATATTAGTTATACTTTCCCCCCACTCTTCACACAGTTCTGCTACCATATGCAAAAATATCTCATTTGATATCTCGCTCTAGGCCATTTTTATAGGACATTACACAATTTGATGGGGAACCTGCATGGCATCCAAATCAACCTATCCTGGATTCAGATTTTTATAATACGCTCCCTGCACTCACTTTAATTGTGGCATTGTGATAAAAAATAATGGGTATTAACATACAGTCATAGAGATGAGCTGAAACTGTTACATTAACACACTAACATATTATTTTGGATGCTGAGCATCTTGTGTAATCAGTTTTTTTCCCTCTGTGCTCCCTATTTCATGTTGCCTCTGCTTCTGTTTTGCTCCCTGTCCAGGTTGATCGACTGATGGAGCTGTTTTTTAAGTACCTGGAGGCTGTGCAACAAGCTGACAGGAGGATTGAAGGAGAGAAACATGTAAGCCCCTCTCTGTTTTCTTCCCTGGACCCACACTGCTCTCTAATTCTCACTCGTCCTCTCTTTATATCCAGGCAACATATTGAGCAGCTTGTTTGGTTTATTGATTTAAAAAACATGTGGAAGTTTTCAATCCGAACACATTTTTTGTTTTTTACTCTAAATGCGGGAACATGACATTACTAGGATTCCGGTCCCCCTCTGACTGTAATTAGAGAAATTCCACACCTAAATCTGACTTTTTCCAGTAAAATCCCAGAATAGGGGTGTAAAACCAGTGTTGCTTCATTATTGGCGACAAATTCTTCCAAGAAAGGTTTTCGAAACAAACGATGCATACAAGCGAATTTATATCTAGAAATTTGCATTTGAGAATAGCTGTTGGATTAGTAATCCTTTTGAGGTGTTGAAGAAAGTATTTATTGATAACTCCTCACCCAAGATATTGATTTCCTCTGCTTTCTTTCTCTTTGCCTTTTATCGTTTTCTGGGTTTTGGACTGGTTTGGATAAAACAAGCATAAAAATGATGATGAGGAACGGATTTAAATGGAAAATGTGGAACAATTTCTTCCTGAGCTAAAAAAGAAACAAACACGGCAGCAATGATAACCTTGCATTAGAACCGTCTACACACCGGAGCAGTAGGACTCAGGAGCAATGCCATCACACATTCATGGGTTTCTTTTATCAGCAACTGCATAGCGCACATCAAATTGCATTATAGATGTCACGATGTCGTCCACAATTCTTCGTACAAAGGGTTGGAGCATATGATCAAAGGGTCTGGCAGATAAGATGGGCAGTTCCACACATGGTCACATTCAAGGCCATCAGGGAAGGAGAGCAAAAAATAAAATCACAATCCTACTGATAACAATATGACAGTTTACAGGGGAATGGAAAGCTTGATAACAGTGTGTGACTGCCCATGTAGTTGACTGTGTGCGTGTCAGTGTGTTGAGCTGAGGACTAGACTGGTCGATGGAGGGATCCAGATAGACGACACTTGGGGGTGATGGGGATAATGGGTTCAGCAGAGAGCGAAAGAGCTTCTTGACTTTAAAGGGAGAGCAAAGACAGAGATACTGTAAATATTACAACAAGTAGAAGAATAGACGGGTAAAAAAGGAAGCCTGAAAAAGGAAGATATAGAGAATTTGATGGGAAGAAAGCACGATGAAGGAGAGCGAGGCGTCAGTGGAGACAGATAAGTGTGAGATTCCTATCTGAAGATGACAGAAGATTAATTTCCTGGACAGACATGGTGGTGGGCCTGTGGAGGAAAGGCCAGACAGTTTGACATTTTTTCTTCCTCCTTTTTCAAACTACTTTTCTCTCGTCGTCCTCGCTCCCATTTTTCTGTCACTGTTGTCTCTTTCGGGAGGATGAGTGGAGTATAACTTTGTGATAACCTGGTGATATGAATCCTGGTCTACATGTGTCACTATCTTGGCCTTTGCCAGTCCTGTGCACTTACCAAGGTGTCAGGCAAAGTAGGATGAAGGCTCTAGTGCATTTTAGGAGGTTTATTTCCTGTTGTGCAACACTGATTCAATTAACTGTACTGAAAGGAATCCGTTGATGCTGTGGGTCTGTGATTAAAGCATCCACAGAATGTCACACATTGTGTTAAATAAGGTGGATGAAGACGCTAACCCAGTTCTGTTCGGCGCCGCCTCTGAATCGGCTGCTGTCAGCAGCGGCGTTTTTATCTCTCCCTGCCGTGTCTTTTGGTTTCCCCTAGTTAAGCCTGTTTTTTTAAGGGTGGTAAGCAAAATGTTTTTCCTCTGCAACATATTATACACAGATTTCTCAGGAGGACAGGGGGGAAAAAGCTGCTGCTGCTTTTTCGCTGCATCTCCAGCCCCGTCCTGTTTTAATAAGCTGCTTATTTTCCTCCCACCTTTACATCTCTGTTCTCTCCTCTCCTATCATTGGATTCTCTCCCTCTGCCTTTTCCCCACCCTGTTATATTTCTAATTTTCAGCTTTCCTTTATTTCATTCTTATTTGCCTTGTTTGTGCTCCTTAATTTTAATATCAGCTTTCTTTTTCCTGCATCTTCTCTGTATGTGTTTCTTTCTTACTGGCTTGTAATCCACTCACTTCCACGTTATCATTCACTGTTTATTCTTTGTGCATCGCTTTGTTTTGTTATGTCTTTCTACCAGGTTTTCCTACTTCCTCCTCCTCTCCTTGTTTGATCCCCTCTTATCTAGTGCTTTACTCCTTCTCCCCATATAGTGCTGCTTTCACTTTTCTTTCTTTCCACATCTTTTCCTTCCAAACTTTCCTTCTGCTCTCAGCTTGTTGGTAACAGCACTTGGGGATTGATGAAGCTCAGCAAAACATGGCTGAGGCCGACCTCAATACTGTAAAATGCCTGACTGCACTTTTCCTAGTACCTAAGAACCCAGTTATTCGTTGTTGTTTTTTGTGTGTGTGTCGTGAGATAGAGGGTGTGTTGCCTAGACTGAAATATAGCACGAGGGAACGCAGAAATGGGCTGGTGTAGCATTGCTGACATTAGACATTTTCAATAAAACTCTCTGTTAGGATGGAATTGGTTTTGCACCTGGCTGTGATATCTTTAGGTTTGTGAAATTCAAAAACTGCTCTGTTCTTTGTCTTGTTCCCTCCTGTATACACGCACAGTCCTCAAGTACACTGTCCTCATCCATGGATAGCTGAAAAAAGTGTGTGTCTAATCTTTAAAGAACATTAAATTGGTCCTAATCTCACTCGTGGCTATTCTACATGGCCTTTCAACAAACCCAGGTCTTATCAGACTGCACTGACCATATTGCATGTGTTTATAAATATGCTCCTCCTCTGGGTAACACCACCCGAATCACAGCACATCTGAATGTCCCCACTGCGTTTGTTCACTTTCTACCTCAAACACGACCTTCATAATGTGCCTCTATATTTAATTTTGTAAAAACTATCTGTTTTTCAACTGGCCCCGCAGTAGATTGACGCTGACAAAGACATCACTGTTATTGTGCAGTGTCACAGCAGACATTAATGCAAAAGCAGTTTCCAGCACATCAATCATCACACAAATGTGTGTGATTTGTAAAGCATGCAACAATTCCCCCTCTTCTTATGAACTTCTTCAATGTCTTACATTCTTAACACAAGAACAATACGGTTGAGTTACAGTAGAGGGACCAAGGCTGAAAATCACTGCTTATTACTTTGTCTGTACTGTTGCCAGGCTGCCAGGCTCCCCTGAGGTTGCAGTAATTGACTTGTCCAATCCCTCCTTTCAACGTGTTATTCTTTCTCCACTTCTTGTGTTCGGTATTTGCCAGAGGGACCAAGCTGCCACATAAAAGATATTGGCCATAATGTCAGAACTTATGAGTGGACAAAAATCTGCTTCTGTAATGAATACTGCCACACCGCCTACGTCGGCTCAGGTTTTAATATCCCAAATGTCCACTTCCACCGCTCACAATAATGAATATTTAATACACTTGTCATTGTTCAAAGCCTTGCACTGCCCGTACAGATTCAAAGGTCTGGATGGAGTCATGATGTCTGTGGTGCTCCATTACTGTGCACCTCCCCAAGGGGTGTCGCAATTGACTTGTCTACGACCTTATTTGAAAATGTTTTTCTATCTTTTTCTATCTTTTATCTATCTTTCTATCTACGCTAAATGAACACCAGACACTTTGCTTTGAATCGTTTGCAAAGACAAGTCAGATTGTGGTTCTAGATGTTGATTTAGTTTGTGGACCAGAATCATAGCTCAGGGTATTTGGTTGAAATATTGTAAGACAAAAGTGACATATTTGTTAAATTTGATGAGAAAGCTTGATTATTAAAAGTATCAACTTGAATGTGTAAAAATGATCCAGTTCTTGACATTTCAGCAAAAAGAATACTTCACCACGGTCTTTAGGATTCATCCCCTAGACACAGATTCACAGCAATCAATCCAAAAGCTGTTGTGATTGTCTAGTCTAAAGCTGAAGTGATTGAATAACAGTGCCATCCCCCGACCTGAGCCACTGGCTTGGCTGAAATATGCCAGGAATAAGCTGTTCCTTGTAATGCACACGTCTACAGGGAACCGATACAGATTACAGGCAGGCTTCAATAAGGCTGAACGCACGATGCTGTTGGCTAAAGTGTGAGTTTGACTGCATTTAATGGTCAGATCTGTGTCTGCAACCGGGTGAGCTATCAACTGCTTGCCCACATAAAATGGAGATCTGCAGTCCTAGCTGGAAACCCTTTCAGTCGTCCATTTTTTTATGCAACGTCTGTCACATTAAGCCTAATGTTTGTTTTTTTTTGCTTTTGGTTGTCTCCAACTGTTGTCAAGGCTTAGCTCACCTTGCTAGTCGGGATAGGCATTAAAATGACACTATAAATGAATTTTGGCTCTGAGTTAGGATGATTGCTGGATTCCTAGTTGTGGCAGTGATGAAACCACATTAGCTCCTGCTCAGGTACTTTTGAGTGGGAGTTTTCCCATGCTTATCGTTCCTCCTGTCTTTTTCAGCAGCTTCTGTCTCTTACTCTTATTACTCGTGCACTAAATCAACTAAATGGAGCATCTGGACTCTGGGTCATAGAATTCGTGACACACAAGAAAGTTGGATGTTGTGTTTTCTCAGCAAGTCAGTAATATTAGCTAACAGCAGAATGATTTACAGAGCCTTATAGAGACATAAGACAGGCTTTAGTGTAAATTACTGAAGGTTAACCAGGTAAATCCAAGGGAAAGATGTTAGTTTCTTATGATTTAATTAATTAGGTCCTCAGCCATGCGTCATTCTTGTAGATGGCATCTAATGGCCTGATTAAACGAGGATCTCCAGATCAGTGGGATGAGTGGTTGCCAGCCACTCTTGAACGACATCACTAGTGTGTATGTGTATCAGTAGGGTTTTAGGGAACTGAGCTGTGATGGTTGGTCTAATCAGGTTTTTATTTTTGATCATTACTGATATTTCAGTATTTCTGTTATTTTTTGCTGGAGGGTGTGAATATTATTTTCGTTAGATAAATCTTCGTTATTCGAACCGCTGATTCCCTGATGTCAGAGGTAACTTTAGCTTGTTGTTACACGTTGACGTCCTGCACACTGAAGCTGCTGCCAGTAGCCACATTACAGACCAAGTTCTCACCTAGTTTCATACGGCTGAGTGTGTTACTCTGTAGTTGATGACTGTGATGGAAACGTACAGTTTTTTCCAGGCACAAGGCCTCCAGCCCTTTCTCAGTCAGGATGGCCTTGAGCGTCAGTGAGGGAGACAGAAAGAGATTCTCGGGAAACTATACTGTATTAGCATGCAGTGCTCAGTGTACAGTGTGGGATTTGTGCAACTTTGCCATCAGGTTTATTACTTGCTCTAAAAATCTAAAAAACAAGCACAGTTGTCTTTTTCTACAGGAAAGGAAGGACTCACACACACTTTACATTCAAATAGCTTTGTTTACATTATCTTTTAATGAGTACTACTTGACGGCATCCAGGCCAGGCTTTGGGACTGTTTTACAATGCGATAACTCTCCTCTAAATAATAGAACAGAACTGTGAGCCAGCGTTTTACCCAGAGGACACTGCCGAGACAAATGTCCTACATTGAGTGGCTTTATTAAAGGTTCTTGTCTTAATTATCTGCATTGTTTTGCATCTTTAACGAGCTGCACGTTGCACTGCGCTGCTTTGTTCTACAGCTGTATTTGCTCGCGTTTTCTTCTTTCCTCTTGACAAAGCATTCAACATGACGATGCTGCCCTGCTTACTAAATGCAGTGTCACAAAAATAGATATGTTGTTTTTTTTTTTATCCTGTCCCTGCATCCATGCAGCTTCTCGTGTATTTCTCCCACCACTGTGGTGCTCAGCAGCTGCCCATTAGCTGAAGCATGATAATAAGCCGACCATCACAACCATAATTATACAGTTTAATTGATCTTTAAGGACAAGGCCTTTTGAAAGTTTTAATTTTCCCCGAGATGAAATCTTTGGGATGTAAATGTCATGTGTGCTACCCTTTAGCTTGACGCTGAAAGCTATTTGTTTTCATTAGGAAGGGTTTGAAAGTTGCCCTTTTTCTTGATTTACTGTCATATAGCTCCTTTTTTTGTGTGGACCCAAATAAATACAGACTGAACCTTGTGTGTGTGTGTGTGTGTGTGTGTGTGTGTGTGTGTGTGTGTGTGTGTGTGTGTGTGTGTGTGTGTGTGTGTGTGTGTGTGTGTGTGTGTGTGTGTGTGTGTGTGTGTGTGTGTGTGTGTGTGTGTGTGTGTGTGTGTGTGTGTGTGTGTGTGTGTGTGTCACAGAGAGAGAATAAAATACAGTGCATGCATATTTGCACCGTGTAAGGAAATCTACTCAGAATAGATATGTCATCAAAGCTGCAAAATCTTCACTATGCATAAAATATTCAGTGTATAATTTGCTTTTGCAGGATGTGGGACATGTACAGTCGGGCATCTCTCTCCTGCCCTTGTATAGTGGTCCAACTGTGTGAAAGCCAAACACCTTCTGTCATCGGTTCACACTGCCGACTCTCTTCCCCCTGAGGTCTGCTCCTTAATCTCTAATGATGATTAATGTGGGCCGTATGCGTATTGGCAGCCCCGCGTTATTGACACGCCGACAGGGTTGTTAAGATGGATAACTATGCAAGAGTGTGTTGGTAGTGTGAGTACCAGCAGCAGAGCCCTGCCCTTGTTGCAGCTTAGCTGTGAAATCAATTGATTTGTGTGTGTGGTCAATAGAAAAAATAGATTTGTGGAAAAGGCTAAAACACAACACCTAAATAAAGAGTCTGAGTTTCTGTGTTTGTTCACTGTGCAGCATACGACCGAAACCCACCAAAACTTGTGATTAAGTGTTGAACGTTTGTGTATGTGTGCGCAGGAAATGGTTCGTCGTGGGGAGATCCTGGACGACAGCATGGAGGACGAGTTCTACCTTCGCCGCCTGGATGCCGGACTATTTGTCCTTCAGTTGATCTGCTACATAATGGTGGAGATCAGCAACTCAGGGAATCCACAGGTAAATACACACACACACACACACACACACACACACACACAGTGCTAGCCTTGCCAAATGAGACGGCATCTGATCAGACGAGCCATAAAGCAGCCACGAGTCAGATGGTTTTTATGGCCCCTGCAGCCAAGTGGCTCACTTACTTCACTGATAATCTGGGTTTTACTCGACTCATGTACCCCAGCTTTTGAGACCCATACTTTTAAGCTCCTATCTAATTTTTCATACTTACAAAATGTAAATCACATTGTGGCTATTCAGTACAGATTTCTCCCATTTTCAAAAGGCTTCTTTCCACATGTCCTTGTTAACAAAGCATCTTAGCTTCAGCCCAGTGAGTGAGCGTTTCCCGTGGCAGCTGCTGACTGACATATCTGAGCTGGTGTTTCCTGGAGACATGCTGTCAGTTTCCGTGGTGTGCTGCTGACTGAAACGCATCACAGAACCACAGCCCTGTATGGACTAAGAGCACTGATACAAATCCTTTTTTTAACTCTTGAACAAATCTGCCTCCTATTCCACCACTAAACATACAACATACAGAAGCATGTATTGTCTTCTATGCATTTCAGCAAAGAGGTGCATGTTTATCTTTACATTGTGCTTCTTTCTACATGCGTCATCTCGATGGAGGTTATTTATTTGTTTAACATGTATTCTGTCAGTGAAATGGATTTAAGGCGTGTGAAACTGTACAAATAATATTTTCACAATAATGAAGACACAATAATTAGATCAGTGTAAGCACATCTGTAAACTGTTTTCTTTTGCATTTAGCTGCAGCAGAGAGTCCATCAGATTCTCAACCTTAGAGGAGGCTCTGTCAAAACCGTGCGCCACATCTTGAGAGGTGAGTGAATTTACTTTTTAATACTGTAGGTTCTCATATAAAACAGCACTCAAATTCTAAGTAAAGCCTGTGTAAAATCACGAGGGAAGCACAGCGAATCCTTTTAAACTGGTGCTAGTATCGGAGTAGAACTATGAATCCTTAGCATGTCGCCATCACCACAGTAAACCAGATAAAATACCACTTAAAGATGTATTGCATTAAGGAGAAACAGTAGCTGCTTTGATACCAAATGTTCAAAATGTTCCTGTTACCTTCAGGAAAGCATTTTACCGTTTTTTTTTCAGACCCTATGTTCCGCTTTGGCAGGGCAACATTTGGGTATTATTGTTTTGGCGGCGGTTGTCATTTGATAGAAAGCTCATGCAGTTCTGCTGCCAAAATGGTTGTGTTGGAGAATAATGAAATACCGTGAATAATGTCATCCTTCTTTATTCACTTGGGCCAACTTTGAAAGTGAGGTGTCAAAATAGGACTATTTTTAAAACCGAGTGGTTCTCTTTAGTCTTTACATCCAAACGCCGCGGTGCATGTGTGCATATGTACACCAACGGGATTTTATTTTGAAAGGTGTTAATGATGTACATATAAATAAACACTGTATCTGAGATAATCAAGTATAAGTGTCACCGTCTTCGTGCTTACATTACCTATTAGATGCATATGTAAAACGATATACAGAAAAGGTTCAGACTGTTCTAATGTGCTTTATAATTTGATGCTGGAGCTGAGGCTGCCTGTCACACATTTCTCTTCTCGCCGTCCCAAAGATTTTCTGTCGCGCTGTATTTGTTTGGCTCCGGAGACCTAGCAGGTGTGTTATTTTCCTCCCTGCGTGACATCCATCCTTCCTGTATCATTGTGGCGTAAAGCCCGAGGACGGGGCTCCGTTCACACACCCTCTGGCTCGCGCGTCGCGCCGTGGACGCCACCATCCGTCACGGTGCCCATCGAGCGCGGCGCGGACACGTGTGCTCACGCCTCCAGATGTGTTCCTGAACGCCTCGCTTTTGTTTGCATCTGCATATTTGCATACCTGCATGCCCTCCGTGTCCTTGCTCCTGCCACGGCGTGCTTTTTGCTTACTGGCATGAAAATGCATCCGCGTGATGTTTACCTTCAGCATGTCGGCAAACACTGTTGATTTGCTGGCTTGTAGAGGCTGCACAGGTTGTCATGCCTTTGAGGGGTAATTTATGCAGGTGTACACGTTCTCATAGTGGTTAAGTTTGCATATTATGATCATGTCCGTCCTTGCTTGTCTGTACGTGTTAATGTTCCGTGTACTTGCATCATTCCGGCACCAAATGTATGGCTGCTGTAAACTGTGTTGTGTATGCGTCTGCAACAGCGTGGCAAGGCTGCATACATGTGTAACCCGTGCCTTCCTATTAGACTGCACTGTGGTGGCCTCGCTCATTTCAAGTGGCCCAACCGGTCAATGTGAAGCTGCAGGAAAAGGTTAAGCACATGCAAAGTGTGTCGCCAGCTCCGATGTCTTGACCTTAATGGCTTCAGCTTGCTGAATGAGATGCAGCTCTGCCTAAAGGAGGAACATTGATTTCACTAAAAGGCTTCCACTTAAGAAACTTTACAAACACTGTGTCACAGGAAGGAGAAGAGTGTTTGTTTCCTCCATGCACTGAAACTGGCACAAACCGTATTTTCCATTTTAGATGTTGCTTCCTGTCTTTAACTTTAACTATATGCTGGTTTCTTCTTTGCCTTTGAGTCAAGTTGTACCATAGAACATCCTCATTCTACATGTTGTAGTATTTATAGATATCTGTTCTGAGCCACGTTTAATGGAAAGCTCTAATTAGACACGGACAGTGTTAAGTTCATATGAAGGGGGACGCATGCTCCACATCACTTATCAATGCTTCCATTGGGTTTGCACATATGATAGTCTGCTTTTATATTATTAAAGAATAATAGTCTAGCATAATACCAGATAATGAAAGCAGGTGCTGAGAGGTTGAAGCTGAGCTTGTAATTAGTTGAAATTGCGGTAACATACAGCAATAATGGAAGCTCGCTTTCAAAAACAGCGGATGTGTGGCTAAATGCAGCCGTACAAATGAGCTGGCACTTTCTCTCAAGGTGTCCTTTGGATACTTGTGTTTCAAACACGTGTTTTGCGGCACTGATTCGAACCCCGCACCTCTGTCCCGCGTCTGTGGTCGCCGTTGCAGAGGCTGCTCCTGGAAATGATTCTCCTTGTGCTGGCGGCAGATCCGTCCCAGTCACTGACCTGAGTAATGGTGACGCTCAGCACTGTATTGTCCTCTGCCGTGTTGCCGTGGTGACAGAAGGAGAGAGTACCGGCGTGCCAAAGAAAGGGTTCTGCAGAGGGTTGAGGAGTCGCTGAATCCCTGACCTTTCTGTCTGTGTGGCTGACTGCGCTGCTGTTTATAGACACGGAGGCACACGCTCGCACCAGGACAATGACGGGCGCGCAGCGAAGGAGGCCTTTCGCGTTGTTGTCGGGTCGTTTTCTCCGCGCTCCCTTTTCTCACTCAGCCTTAAAATTCCACTATTTTTTAGTTCAGCAGCATCCCACACCACTGGGGATCATGTTGAAATCCCTGCTGTCATTCAGTGCTGCTTTGGAAGCCGCATGTCTCTGCTCCGGTCCAAACCTACACCCCCACACTTCCAGATAGTGGAGCTGCCTTTTTATATCTACACTCCCAGTGCTGAGGTCTCTCTCAGTCTTACTGTCCCTAGAATACCCAATGATGGAGTGACCTTCAAACAGGACGGCACTGCTGCCACACTTTGTCTTCTAACTTGTCTCCACATTACTTTCTTTTGTTGTAGCTCAAATATAACGTACCTGATCTTGTTCCTTTGTGACTTCATACTTACTCATTTGGTCCTTACTCCTCTCTTAAACATTGGATAGTAGAGCCATGTTCTGTTTTTATGCTACAATATACTCTTCTTATAATCTCATTGTTAATGTTTTGTAGCCATTTGAGAATCTTCATTTTTGGCTTTATCATTTGTCATAATGGCGCCTCCTGCGTTATATTACAAACAAAATTTAATCTGATCATATTGATTAGTGAATTTATCTCACAATAACCACATTTGTCTTATATTTGACAGCTTCTGCAGTTAAGTCATGACAGCTCAGCCAGCTACTACCAACTCCCCTTAAACCGCTACACGAGACGTAATATATCTCAATTGTGATGATGACACTTAATATAATACTTTCTGTTGCTGTGTTTACTCGGTTACAACGTGCAGCAGCCCTCCGCCTTCCATTTCCCTACCATCTGCTCTGCACAGCCTTGCAGGTATTAGTCATTATCAAATTACACTAAACAAGAAGCACTTTTCTGATTGGTTAGACAGGGAGCTGCCATAAGACAGACATGCTCAGCCAAACATATTTAGCAGAGAAAATGAAAGCTTAATGTCTGTTTGGTGTCTGTGACAGCTACATTTTGTCCCCCCTGAACCTTCCAGGATCTCGTCAGCAACCCCCCCTTCATCCTCTGCTCTCTCAGAGAAACAATCTTCATCTTTTTGTCCCGACATCCGTGGATTTAATGTGTAATCCCTGACTCAGAGCCTGGCTGCGAAGCAGAGCGTATGTTAAGATTCCACCGGGGCAGCGGCAGATGCTGCTTTCTCTTTCTGCACATTAGACTCACAAATCAAGCATCGCATGGTCTCGAAGGCCCTGCGTGAGAGGCGGACGCGCAAAATGAGAACGAAAACACAATGAAGTACGAGCGCTGAACAGTGCACCTGGCGTGTGGACTGTTCACAGCCAGGACAAAGTGTGGACTTCAGCACAGGCCTGATGCTTTTTATAAATGCTTTGTTTTTCAATGTTCACTTCCTTGTGTTTGTCTTTCTTTTAGTTGAGAAGGAACTAATTTTGCTGTTTCACTCTAAATAAGACTTTCAGGCAAATTCCTAAACATGGATTATCCTCCCACGCTCATTCGTCTTCCCTGCGGTGGCAGCGAGATCGATGTTGTGAATTTCTGGCTCCAAGGATGTTCCGCGTAACCTCAAAAGTCAAACAGCCACACCTGTGCCGTCCACTAATCCGACGACTTTTGCCTGTGTCTTGCAGAGTACGCCGAGAGCATCGGGGATGGGAAGAGCGAGGAGTTCAAAGAATCTGAGCGGAAGAGGATCATGGATCTCGCAGACAACTTCTAACAGACTGTCTTTGTCTCGCACACAGTTGCGCTTACAGTTTGTCTCGTTTGTCCTCACACGTAAGAACGTCAAACTCTCCACAGTTCTGACGACCTGCCTTGACTTTGAGGACATTAACATACACAGGAAAACTTCAAAATGTCAGTCTGCTGACACTTTGACTTTTGACTCTATTTCATTTGGAGACACATAACACCACTGGTCAACATTCCACTTTTGTTTTTACTCTGCCTGAATCTTTGACATCCAGGACTGAAGTCTAATTATCTGAGGAACTAATAAATAATTACTTACTATTTTTAATTGAGACCCACTCGCAGTGTAAACACAATCTGTACGCGTCAAACAGCTAGTTAATATTCAATGAGGAAACCACGTAAAGGTGCTCACTGTATATTGTAGCTGGACTGAAGTACGTAGCAGTTGTGTACAGACGTTGGCTTCTGTTTGTTTTCTGTTCTGTGCTGTTGAACACTGCGGTGTAATTACAGGCAGACTTTGCAGAAATTGGCAAACTAAATTTTGCTCCCTCACAACTCCTCCACTTCACCTGCTTCATTTGTTTTGCGTGTAAAATATTTTCTAATAAAACCTTTGCTAATAAAGTCTTGTTTTTGTTTTTTTTGATAATGTCACTGTTTAGTGAGACCGATGCAGCTTGTTGATGACAGTCTGAGCACATGAATCTCGTTAGGCCTACACTGGGTTACACACCGGCACAGATCTAGCCCAAATATCTATCTGCAGCTTCTTGTGCACACAGAAAATACTGAGAGAGAGAGAGAGTGAGCTGCTTCTTCATTTGTCTGAACCCACCCACTGCTGGATCTCAGCAGCCTCCTAGAGCTCTCAGCCCACTGCTGTTTTTCTTTGTGCTGCTGTTCACACACACACACACACACACACACACACACACACACACACACACACACACATACACACACCAGTGTGGAGGTGTATTATGGTAGAGCTGTAAGCACAAACGCAGCTTTGTTTTAGTCTCCCTCTCTTCGGGTACTTACTTCACTTTATCTTTGCTGCCTTTGTGCTCAGGAACAGGAAAAAAAAGCACCCAATTATTTGTGCATTTTAAGTGTGTGAGACAGAAGACGGATCAGTGCAAAGAGGATGTTTTGCAGAGACTTGTAGTGAAGAGCTGACCCACTTAAAGTCAGTTTACACACTATTTTTAGTCTGATATGAATCTTAATGTCATTTTTACTGCATGCATAGACAAATTGCACATTGGGTGAATTGGTTCTGAATATATGACGGTTCATTTGATCACAGACACCTTTTGCCAAGAGCTGGGACACTAATAAGTACTTTTTAGCTCATCGAAACTATATATCGCGATAAACATGTATCTCAATAATGCCGAATGAAAAACCCATCCATATGTTTGGTAACACCTGATCCAACAGCATCTGCTGAACTGTGTGATGTGTTAAAGGGGAGGTTGATGCGCTGCTGTTCTCAGGAAGTTGAGAAACAAACTAAATGTTCCATCTAAAGACTTGTGGCCTTAATCACTGGCGTCATTTATGACCCGCAAATTCCCATCCAGTGCTACTAGAGCGGTGCTGTTTGTTTATGGCCATTCACAAACACTTTACGTCAGAGTGGAAGTAAAAACCTTAAACTGGCACTTTAAGTAATGCAAATGAACATATTCAGAAGTAATAGTCATAGTGTTTACACCGGCTACAGATGTTGAAGATGTGTTATATTGTTGCAAATGAGCAAATCCTGCCTGTGTGAAGACAGACAACCCTTTAGGATTCACAGATAAGACGGTAGAGAGACTTTTCCTGGCATTTACAAAAAACACTAAACTTACTACCAAAACATGACAAATGAAATAATAAAATTCTAAAACCTCATTGACAGCTGTCACATCTGCTGTGGCTCATAAGTGTTTGTGAAAATGACAATATCGCTCAGTGGCAACAAAAGTAGAGCGGCAGGACGTCATTTGCATATTGTATTGGATGTGGAGGCTCGGCCCCATGCATCTCTTATCGGTGATTATGACTGTGGCGTGTTTAACAGTGGTTGTACAGCAATTTCACAGCCGAGGGGAGGGAGAATAATTGTATTTTCCGAATGACTGAATGCAAACACTGTGCACGACTGTGCTTTTGGGCTCCTCAGTTTTTAGTAGGGGACTGAGAGGAGAAGGTATTCTGACACTGAATACACACAGAGATGGACACAAATGTGTTAAACAGCAGCCATGCAACGTAAAGCTGACCTGTAAACCAAGCTCACCTCTGCAGTGACGCATTTAATGACACCGCGTGTCACTACATGTGGAGATGAGAGATGCTCCTCGTGTTTATGTCATATGTGCTTTGAGATGCAAACACATCAGGTTTCGTCATCATTTTGAACCACATGTCAGTGGGCGTTAGGGTGTCTACAGTACCTACAGTAGGTTTTTGATTCGGTCTATCACAGCTTGCTTTGCTCGTTTGTAAATCCTCAATGCAGCCTTACAAATAGATGAGGTCACACAAATAAAGCCACCTTCACTCACACTCATGGGCTTAAGATAAAGCTCTTAATTGCAGCTGATTCCACATTCCAGCGAGAGGCTTGACGTAGTGTTGTTAGTTTGTCTGCAGTGACTCAGATATGGTAAAATCTGACTAAGGAACATTCCCCTATAAACAGGTCCTAATCTTACCCCAGAGGTGAACTGTCCACCACCTGGAGATTCTCATAAGCGTTTCACAGCCAGCAATATAAACTGAATATTCTTCCTAAATTCCTAACCTGCATTGTTCACCTCAGCACTGCTGACTAAGTTGTAAGTACAGTGTGCTATATAGAGCCCTTCGCACATGGACCTCTGGGATAATGGCTTTTATTAAGAAGGGTAATAGGAGTCAGGCAATCCAGTCGGTGTGTGGACATTCAGATATGGGTTACAGGTCCCTCAGCCATCTAAAGCAGGGCTGCAGTGAAGTGAGACGTGCCTCTATCAAAAGATTTCAGGGGATCAGGTTTATTATGTGCTTTCTGATGTCAGTATTCAAGGGTGGACAAATAAGTATACTGAATAAAGACAAAAGTGTGCAGAAGAAAGGAAAAGTAAACCTCTGAGAGAAAGCAGGTTGGATTTAAATATCATGTCTTACTTTTATTGTTTTCTTAATTAAACCTATTTTCATATGACGGTTACATCTCCTTCATGTTAAGATCACCAAACATTCTAAAACTGGGTAAATGTGTTGCATAAAGTATATTATCTCATATCATTGTGCGGCTTTTTATTTAAAAGTATCATCGACTGTTTGTGTGCAACTGAAACACTGTGGCTGCATTTCAGCACCATGGACAGAGACACAGACAAACTCGAGATGGTGATGAATATAGAAAGAAGATCCTGTGGATGTGACTGTTTAATCAGTCCCATTTAATATTGACTGTAATTCAAACTAGATGGAGCAGCTGTAGATATTAAAGGTGTTTGGATAGTGCCCACTGCAGCAAAACGTAGCCTATAAGAGCATGAAAACACAGCTTTAACAACAGTCTTTTTTGCAAAGGCATTTAAGGCAATGTAACTTTTCTAAATCTGATCAGAGAAACAACTTTTACTACTGTAAACAATGATTTCTTTTTTAAATCTGGACACTATAGCCCCCATTACTTATTAATTAATTAAGCCCAGTGGAAATTCGCACATTTGGTCTCTTATATTGTTGGATTGTTTGCAGAAAGTGGAATAAGAAATATTCATAGTTTCGCACCTTCAGCAGTCAGACATTCTTTAAAATTGTGCTTAATCCTAATTTGTTCACAGAATTTAAACGTGTTAACACCCTGAAAGCATATTTTGGAGTATTTTTTTAAGTTGATTTTATTTATGCGACATTAATAAAACATCAAATTAATTTGGGGGCTTTAAAACTTTCAGTGCTCTGCCGCCCTTTTTTTTTAATATGCATCCTCCCATAATTGATATTCCCCCAACTGCGTCGCTGCCCCTGTGGGAGAAGTCTCCCTCCGCCGCATATAGATCCAAGTGAACGGAAGCAGACGCTCAGTCAGTCCGGCTCCGGCACAGGAGGAGGCAGCGGCGACTTTTGCGTCTCTCCGGTGTCTTGCTGCGCGACTCGCCGCTCCCGTCGGCTGGGATTTAAAAGAACAGAAACAAAGGAGAAGAGGCTTTTTTTCGTTGTCTTTCCTCGACGGGCTTTTCACCCGATGTGAAAAAAAGAAAGCGGGGAGAACGGAGAGCAGACAAAACAAGAGCAATGGGAGCGTTCCGGGTGCTGCTGGGGAGTTTACATTACGTGGGACTCTACATGCAACTTAGTCTGTGCGCGAGGCAAGCTGGACCCGGCGAGGTGGAGAACCGCATCTCCGGCAACGGTGAGGCTCACACCTCTGCGCGTGTGCGGGCTGTGGGGAGGACGGCGGAGGTGATGCCGTCTGCTCGCACGCAGAGCAGGAGTTAAACAAAGAGCAACACAGGCTCAGAGGCTGATGATGAGGATGATGATGATGATGATGATATGCCAAGTTATTCTAGGCTGTGGTGTGGACGCCCACTTTGCAGCCAGGCGCTTAATAACATAGTTTATGTGTGCTTATTGATCCTTATAGATCTACAGGTTTTGTATATTTATATTTTTAGACCATTTCCAGTGGTTGTGTTCTTTTTATAGCTCCCTGTCTTCTTCAAGTGCTTCTGACTGACACAGGATTTTGTTTTCCGCTGTTTGGTGGTGAATCACCCATCCAGAGCCGAGGTGGTGTCAGCTGATCGATGGGAGTTAATATTGTCTTTTTAATCTGTACTGAACATCCTCCCCCCCTCCTCCCCCCGTCTCACAGCAGGATCTTCCCTAAATGGCCTCCGGTGTTTTTACACTTGATTACGTCATGTAGTCTAACACAGAGTGCCTCGGCTCTGCCTGCCGGTGGCCACATGTGTCCGCTGCTGACTTGGTGAATGCAGTGACAGCGCTAAGTTCGCGTGGACCGAAAAATAAAGTGTGGAGCAGGAGCAGGAGGAGCGGAAGTGATGGGCACGGCGTCTGAATGCCAGAGCAAGTCATACGGTGGATCCAAACACACAACCTGGCTCCATCTGGCCACCAGACTTCACCGTGAATTCACACTAAGTGGCACTGTTTGAATTTCTAGAATTACAAAAATCTAAAATTACACAGCAAGTACACAAAAATGTAAAGAGAAGCAGATGAGACTGTTTCTTTTCTTGCACAAATGTTCTATCTTGATCATGACTTAACTGTCTTCAATCTGAAGATATAGAAACAGTTAGCTTAGCATTAACACTTAGCATGACATTGTCCAAAGACCTTAAATTCAGCTACTGGCAACTCTATTATTTCTATTTCTGTCCTGTCTCAAATTACTGATTTGCAGTTTGCACTTTGTTGATCAGACTGAGCTGCACATACATGTAGCCCAACACTTCAAGCATCCTCAGAACGGCTCGGTTGGGTTGAACCCGGCCCGTGCACTCGTGGGTGAGGTGACGCTCTCCCCATCCGGCGTCAGGGACCCGCTGCAGCTGCCGAACGACGCCTGCTCGAGGCTGCGATGCGTTTTCGGTCCCGTTTCTGCCGTCTCTCCTCGTCATACCACCACGCAATGCCTCTGAGAGCTGTCACGTGGGGTTCCACACGCCGTTCTAGTCTTCTGTGGACGGGGGGTTCTTGCCGTTTGTACCGGTGAGCCCCTGACGTAACGTGGTAACGCTCCCTAGCAGGTCCTGTGATTTGAAAGCTGTGGCTGGATAATGTGACAGCCCAGCAGTGCAGGGGAGCCCCACTGGGAAGCCTCTGGTGGTCTCTGTTGATTGAGCTGTCTGTAAGTGTTGGCACGTTCCTGGCTTCATGCACCGTCCCTTAGGGTATTTTGTCTTTTTGCACTGATGTCACGCTAAAGGATTTCCCCGATTCAACCATTTATTATCATCTTGCCACGTGGACCAATATTAATATTTCATGTTGGGTTGGTGCATTCATACCATGAAGCATCACTCCCCCAGACTGAATAACGTGCTTGTGGTCCTGGAACAGTCTACATGCAGCACTTTAATGGAAATGAGCATTTTCAGATGTGGCTGTTTTGTCCTGATGGCAACAAGCGCTTTAAAACTCCCGCAGTTCCTAATTGAAATATTAAGTGGCCTTGCAGCGTCATAATTATTGAAAGTTGGTGCATAATGGTGCAGCGTAAAAGCGTCGCCAGATGAATTGCAGCCATAGTGATTTGCAGGACACCAGTGATGAGAGTTCGGGCATAAAAACCACCAGTCTTTGCAGGGTGAGTTCATCTTTTTTAGGCTGTAGGTGAATCCGCGTGGATCACGGCATCAGAGGTCGCCTAATGGACGTTGGATTAAATTCCGCTTCATGAGCTATTAGTCATGTCGTATTCTCCTAAACCCTCCGGTGCTGCTGCAATCGCACAATCACGGGCGAAATAAATGTGGAAATGTTTGGAAATGCTCCTCCGATTTCCAGCCGTTCTGTCCGACATCTGCCCAGACATTATTTCAGTTCCTGATACTTTACAATTAACGGCTAATTAGTGCGCGGGTATCCAGCGAGGCGGTTGTTCCAGCCAATCAATCGCCTTAATTAATCAGAGATGGGTAAATGAGCCGATGGGCCAATGCGATGCTGAAAGTTTGCAGAGGGAAACAGCTTGTAAACAGACATGAGGATGAAGCTGCTTCTTAACAATCCTTCATCTGCATCTATGCAAATGGCATCTGTTACCAGTCTGTATTTGAGCCATTTTGGCCCAGTTCAACAGGTGAATCCTTTACTATTCAGTGAAGACAGAGTCTTTTATCGCAGCTGCACCGCCTTAAGAGACTCCGGGCTCCTCCACACCATCCCAGTATTTAATGGGAATACACCGGGAGGATATAGGAGTATAGACCCACATCTGGCGCTGATGCAGCAGCAGCAGCCTGTTCCCCAGCTCACACGTGGTGGCGTGTTTTATGATAAACGCAGAGCTTCCGCTAAAAGCGAAGTGGAGCGCGGAGGCGGCGACATCGCACCACTAGTGGACTATTAAAAATTTAACAGTGGCCAGTGCGGCGTCTCTGGCAAACGCTGAGCAGCAGCTTGTGGGGTTCGCTCGCGTCTCCGGCGGAATCGCGCACCAAATGTCCCCTTCTGCGCCCCGTCTCCCCCGTTTACCCACGGATCAGAGTGGAGGGGAGTTGTGTACGTCAGCGCAGCGCCGGGGACGTATGGGAGGAACCCAGTCAGGTGCACTCGAATGGAGTTTTTAATTACTGCTACAAGTATATGAGGACACTGATAAGTGGATCAGCTAATACGGGCAGACATCCAAGTAGAGCTGAATAAACACTCAATGCTGTTGGGTTTTCCTAAAATAATTAAACCAGCAGCTGCTTCATCACATCAGAGAGATTTTGTAGCAATATTCAGATAAAACTAATTGGAATAATACAGACAATGGCCGTGACCATTATTTCCATCAATGCCTTCACAGCTTTACTGGTTGGATTAGGGATTTTGAAGCCATCCTATGTTCTAGCTGAGCACTCAGCTGCCACATGCTACAAATATCAACAATAAAGTGGGAACAAGTGTGTTTCGGATGAACTGTAATAATAATACGAACGTGCATTCAATCTTTATTTAGTCATGCAATTTTGAATCTTTGAGAATAATAATCAAATATCTTAATGAAAACAACAGATAATCCTATTAGTAACTCTACCAAAGCATAAACACCCGCTGCGTTGCTTTATTAATTCTCCAGTATGAAAAGTAGACTCATCCCCTAAAATCCATCAGGCGCTTTAAGGCTCTGTCTCTTCTCCGTCTTCATGTTCAGAGACTGTGTTCCTCAGACATGATCCTAAAAATGGAAGAAAAGGGACGTTGTCCGAACAAACAGGACAGACAGACGAACGGGCGAGTGAACGGGGGCGAGAGAGGAGCAGGCTGCCGGTCTGACAGCGCGTGGGTGCTCAGTAGGTGCAGCCAACGTGTTTGACTCCTGACCTCCGTACTGTAAATATGCAGCGAGCAGACGAGCGCTGCAGGGCGGCCGGGGACAGACGCCGCCGAGGGAGGAAATCAAGCGCGCTTGTGTGGGACTGTGTTTAGTTTAACCACCCAGCAGCTTCAGCCAGTCTTGGGGGAGATAGTCATTAATGCTTTGACCCCATTCATGTGTAGATGTCTGGAGAGAAGCCACGCTTCCTGTTTGATTCTCCACTTGCAGCTGCTGACGCTAAAACGCGCCAGTTCAACTCGACACATTGTGCCTGTTATTGTTAGAGGAGCCGCCTTTGTCCATTTATCAGCCTCGCCCCTAATAGAAACGTGGCAGCGCTTCAGCCGTCGTACTCATTATCAGACACCTTCCGTGTCCTCCATCATTCTTGCCTCATCCCGTTCCGCCTCACCTGTCAGTGCGTCGCGCGCAGCGAACTCCGAGCGCCCTCCTCCTCCATCACAACGCTCCCTTTAAAATGGGCACAAACGAGCTGCTGGGTCGGCCGGCAGTCAAGGACTCCCCCTCTGTCGCTTTCTTCCTAAGTGCCTTCTGCCGCGCTCGTCCTTCGCTCTCCACCAAACCTTTCAGTTGCGTGTGTGTTGGGTGGGTGGGGGTGGGGGAGGGGGGGGGGGGGGTGCGTGGGAGCGGAAATGCTTGTGTGGAGCTGCTTTTTCTCGTAGGTGTCCCTGTGCAGTAGCTGGATCCCACATCAGGCAGTCAGCGGGGGGTGAGGGGGGGGGGGGGCACGAGGCCCTGTGGACTTTTTGTGCTGCATGAAAAACGGCAACGTTGCGACGGATGATTCAAGGCGGCGCTCCGCGTTCCCCCTTTCGCGTGGGCTCGTGTCTCCGCGCGCGTGCGCTCGTGGAGCTGGAGGTGGGATGGAGTATTCTCTCTGTTGCACTCAGCGTGATGATGTTGGGGGAAGTGCCTGGCTGCGAAGACTCGACTGAGAGAGTGTTGCTTATCTTCCATTAGACACATTACTGCCAACGCTTGCCATCAAAGTGGAAACACACACCAACACACGCGCGCACACTCAGATTCAGGACACACACACGCACGCGCGCGCGCACGCACGCACACACACACACACACACACACACACACACACACACACACACACACACACACACACACACACACACACACTTCTCCTGGGGAGGCACTTGGCAGCATTCATCTGTTGGCACTTTCGCTGAGGGAGGAAACAGGAGGAAGTGGGGGACGTGATGCAGCCGTGATCCAGGATCAGTCATTTGCAGCCTGAAAGAGCTCCTCAGCCTCCAGCCAGCAGACATATAATTTAGTCAAGTACCATTGTTCCCTGGAGAATCGCTTTGATTTGTGTTAGACATTACAGTTTGCGGATTAGCTCCACTTATTTGACTCATTTCATGTACAGAGAAGAACATTTTACTCTCCTCTCCTGCAGTGATGTCACACAGAAGACACTTTAACTTATCATCCAAATCAGTAGTAGTTTATTAGCACACGTGCTAATAAATCTATTGCTTATTGATCTAGACGCCCCTTCATTGGGATGGAATCTGGCGATTGTCCTGCTCCGCTGTAGCGTCACCGACCCCTGACCGGAGCTTTCACTCATATTTTAATAGACGAGTGAGGCGTTAAATCCAAACCGCAATCTATCCGCCTAACCTCAACCAAGCGCAGTGACAGAACACAAACATGACGTGATTCAACACCAAAGTTATAAAACTGGATGTTGGAAGAAAAAATATAGTCTGCAGACGTTTTATTGAGGTGAGGATATTTAAATTCAGTTTACAATCATTCATAAACGGTCCACAGAAATATGATCTGCTTGCACTTTAGTTGCATCTGCAATAATAATGGTCATTTCAGGATGAATTTCCTAATGATCAAACATTCATCCATTTGATTTAGCTTTTTTTAACTTGACGTTGTTGCATCATTTTACTTCATTGTAGCGAAGACGTTGTCAAACCGGCCGTCGCCGCCTTTTGTGCCCAGTAATTCGCGTAGCTCTGTTTCAGGCGACGCATTAGCATCATTGTTTTGTTCATCCGCCGGCTCTCCTAACCTTACAGTCGGCTCACCATGGCAACCGCGGCTGGTGGACCCCGTGCTCTGCAGGCTGCTTTCCCATACGCACTGATGCGTTGGTCTCTTTGTCAGCCCTTTGAAATCAGCCCCCGTCTCATAATGGGCGCCGAGCATCCCGTGACTTCAAGAGCAGCTGACTTGGAGCGTCGCTTTAATGTGTTTGCTTTCAAGAGGATGACAGCGAGGCGGGGATTTACATTTTGATGACATTCTCCATCACAGTTTCAAGGATACAAAGCAAAGGTGATTTTCTTTTTAATAAACTGCCTCCAGTAAGAACATTCCTGAACTTTTAAAATCCACAAGCTTCAGACCCACATAACCTTCACATACGCCAGAGATTTATGGATTATTATTTAAAAGCTATGTATAAAATAATTATGAGAGGCTCTTTTGTCTCCTGACGTCCTGCGAGCTCTGTTCGTTTGCTGCACATATGAACCAGTGAGTTGGGAGGAAAAATAAAAAAACAAGCAGCAAGCAGAACCATTTGTGCAGCTCTCCTCGTACAGTACACAAGCGCACATAGACACTGAATGCTCAATTATATTTGCTGCCCCCGGCCATTTGCAGACAGGGTTATCCATTACGTCGTCTCTGCAGTGACCAGGCCTAATTACGCCGCCGCGGAGAGCCTCTTTGCCGCGCGGCGTGTGTGTGTTTGTGCGCACGGAGACGGCGCGCGCGCAGCCGTGCGCAGCGGTAGCCTCTGAATGACTCCGCATCCACCGGTTGTCTCCGCGGTTACTTAAACGGAGGCCAAATGAATACGAGCACGCGCGCGCGCGCGCACATACGCACACACACACACACACACACACACACACACGCGCGCGCGCAGTGAGAGAAGCAGTTTAATCCAACCGCGTCCTTTCAGCGGCTGCCAGCGAGTCGTATAGTGTCTTTCAGGTCCGGTTAATTGGCCCTTTGCCATCTCGGAGGCCTGTCGTGACATTTGCGGCGGGCTGCTGGGGTGGAAAGGGTGGGAAGAAGCGTGTAAACACACAAATGCTAATACCGGGACGCAGTTTGACGCGTTGGAGGCGCATAAGAGCGCACGCGCTTATCTCGGCGAGGGCTCGCGACGCTTGGTTGCGCTGCAGATGACAAGTGAGCTGAAACAGGCACCTGATCCTGCAGGATGCACTCAGCTGTATTTAACGAGTGTCCTTGGGTTGCATTTAAGAATGTATTAAATATATATGTATAATCTAGAATGCTACTGAATGAAGGGAAGCTGAGTAAATAAATGAGGCGGATTTTCTTCTACAAGGTTCCAGAGGTGGAACGGCCGAGCACCTTAATGCTGACGAAGTCCCTGACTTGTCGTAAACGCAGACGGGCTGTGGAGGTGCTCCGCTCACAGAGGAGCCGTTTGGCTGCAGAGGACGCTGCTCGGTAATGGAGCTACACGGCCCTAAACGCGCCAGCGGCGAGCGCCCGAGCAGCGCTTCGACCGCGCAGCCGCCCGGTGCCGAGGCTGCAGCTCCAGACAGGAGATGAGCGACGAGACGCTGTTGCGTATCAAATCAGCCGCTCTCCCCAGCAGCGCCGCTCGCGCGCAGACGCTCCCTCCCGGGATGCTGATTTCTGCTGCAGCTCAACTGCAGTGGCTTCTTCCACGCACGGTTGGATGAGGATGTGTTGAGATCAGGACATTTATCCCAACCCACGCGTGGGCAGAGCCGGGTTATTATTTGTGATTGCGGTAAATCACGCACGCACTTCTCAGTTCTCTCACTTTGTCAAACTTTATTAAGTTGACTGTTAAGCAAACTGCCTCTGTGACTCGGTGTCACACTGACACGTCAGCTTGACTGACTCAGAAGTGACTCACGCAGGTGTGTTTATCCGAATCCAGCAGAATATGTGCGGAGACCCGGATACAGGAGATGTAGTATGAATTATGGATGCTATTCAAACTCAGCGTTTGCTTTGTGATCCAAGTCAGAACGTTTTCAGGTGAGATTTATTTAAGCGGCAGAAGATGAGGCCGATGTAAAACAGCGCAATCCAGAATAATCATTTTACGCGTTATTGAATGTAGATTTAAAAATGTCCCTCTGTTGCGCATTTAATGCCTTTTGTCAGTGTGACCCCTGATCTACTCTGATGTCTTGACGACACGTCAGGCTCATTAACCAAACCAAACAGACAAACGCGGCCTCTCCGCAAGTGAAATCCTCCCTTCGAACGCGGCTTTGCGCCGCCGCCGCAAATGGGCTACAACCAGGAGTTGAATTCCCAGCGTCGCCCGTGATTAGCGCCGCAAAGACGCAGCTGCTCGTGTTTGCGCAGAGCGTCGCTCCTGCGTGACAGCGCGGCCCCTCGGCGGACGCTTGACGCGCCGCGTCCCGATTAGATGTGACACTTTCCGCGCCTCGGATCTTTTTCTTTTTTTTTTTTTGGTCTTTTTATAATGTGCCGCGTCAAAGCGAGGCGCCGTCGTTGTTTTGCGTCTCAGTCGTCTCCCACCTGGTTTTATCACCCTACCTTTTCTACCCTCTCGCACGTGTTAATGTGACGGAGGTGTCGCCGCTTCGGCTTCCGGAGAGAAGATGAAAAGAGGCTCACGCGCGGCAGACGCTCACCTGCGATTAATGAAATACGATTGGGTGAGTTTTGGAAAGTAGGCCAGGGGTAACTTTACACCCCCTCAAGTGCTTTTCAATTCTTCTTGTTTTTTCTAATTTAATGAGCTGCACTGAACTGAAACCGCAGAGTTGTTTGAAAATGATATTCCCTTGCTTATCGCAAACAAAATCTATTATTTAGTGCATTAAATCAGACCGTTCAGAGTTTCGGTCCGCGTTCTGCTCGTTGAATAAATGCAGTTTTGCTGCGTAGCTTTCCTCACTGATCTCACCGAGTACCAACAAATTACAGGCCTTCACTAGATGGACGAATATAACCGCCATTCAGTCCCGAATGATGTCCAAGTGTGACGTTTTAGAAATGCGTGTATCTGTAAGCGTGGGGCAAAAAGGTAAATTTACCTGTACGAAACACTGGATTCTATCAATTGTGGTGCATTAGGATAAACGCAAGCTGCATGGCTAATTTGTTAGTGACTGGACCACCGGATGGGAGCAGAGGGGTGACTTTTAGGAAGGCGCTGGTTTGAAGCCAGTGTATAATGAGCGCATACAGTATGGAGTCCAAATTAAAGCTAACCTCTGTTTGGACAAGAGTAATGAGCTTAAATGAACCACTCTCTGCAGCCCCTTGGCAGATAAGGTATGGTTGCGCTGAATCACTTTCTTCCACTAGAAGTGTTGTCAACACTTGAGCCAAAACGAGCTCTAAATAAAGCTCAGTAAATCAGCAAAGGGGATGAAGCAGCTGCTTTGGCTGCCGTTTAGCCGCGTCACCACTAAATTAATCTCGGGCCTCATCCAATTTCTTCTGCAGCCTTTTTATCTTGCGCTTGACATCTTCCGGCCGCAGCCCTGTTTCTTATGACTCCACCGTGTCGGCGCTAGAAATCCTTATTTAGTCCCATTTTTCACTCCGGCTGGAGGTAAGTGGTTTCACTGATTTTTTTCCCTTCTCAGCTTCTGTGCGTAAATAGACTCGTACACACAGATTTGTTGCTAATTATAAATATTTGATCATTTAACCAAATCCCGGGCCTTTGTTGTCTTTACTGGTGTTGAGTTCCGCCATTTGGGAATTAATCAATTATTCAAATCCCTAGTTATTTATTTATTTAAATGTTGGCCTATCCACATTAAAAATGTTAGCCCTGCTAAACCGTTTTTATTATAACCTTAAATAACAGGAACTATAATAATCCTCCTTCATTGATCTGTGCTTTTATTATAGAGTTCTAAAGACTCCCACTCCTCAGAACAGTGATCCTTGCAGCTTCTAACCGCTTCGACGCCTGCAGCTCAAACGACGCTCTTTGTTCAGTCTTTGAGGCCGTGCACGCGACACCGTGCACAATTCTGCTGCAAATCCGCTGCTGTCCTCGCGTCGGAGAACCTGTGGCGATATTGGTGTCAACAGTCCTTGAAGCACCTTTTATATTATTGCCCATGTGTCGGACGCAGCCTGTTGGCTTCCGGTGACTTTGCGAGCGGCGAGTGATTAATCGAACGTCGTCCCAGGCAGCGTAAGAGCAATTAATTGTTGCTGTGACGGTTCTTTGTGATGGACGCACGTAATCGCTTATGCAAAACTGCATATGGTTTCGATAAAGCATCAACTTTTCTCCGATTTCTGCCGAGGCAGCGTGTGTCGTTGCTGCTGCAGAGGTCACACAAATGAGGCCAGCAGCCAGATTCAGCTGAAGCAAAGGGAGAGCGTGTGTGAACTAATAGTGGGCATCCTGGTTTTATGCAGTAACTGCTCAGGAGCCTGTTCTTCCTCACGAGGAGCCTCTTTGTTCTGCCTCCATCTTGTTCCCTCAATGCTCTCTGTGTCTGTTTGATTACCTTCATTCTGTGATGAAGCTAAGCAGCAGGCTGTCCTGTAATCTCTGTCATTCATCAACGTCACATTTAATAGGGGCAGAGAAGGAACTTGGTAAACCTCCTGCGACTGCCTATGCATCTGTTGCCGTTCCCTTCTTCTTTATGGTTCCTCTCAAAAAGCCCATTCTGTGCTGGAATATGTGCTTTAATTTACTGTGTGTGTGTGTGTGTGTGTGTGTGTGTGTGTGTGTGTGTGTGTGTGTGTGTGTGTGTGTGTGTGTGTGTGTGTGTGTGTGTGTGTGTGTGTGTGTGTGTGTGTGTGTGTGTGTGTGTGTGTGTGCATCCAGCCAGCCCGGTTCACTCGTTTATCTGTACTGTCAGCTTCCTCCCCATGAGATCCCCGTTCTCACAACAGTAACCGGCAGGAAAAGGGGGAGCGAGAGGTGTGATTTAGGTGGAGGGGAGTTGTACCGCTCCCTGTCAGGCAGGTGAGGCTCGTTCCAGCCGCGCCTTCTACCAACAACCCTGCACCCCCTGCTCTCCTTCTCCCTGTTGCTGCTGCCAGAATTGAACAGCTGGCCGATAATGGCAGTGAATAAGTTATATTTATAAGCCATTACAGTGTATTTGTTCATATTTAGTATTTATGTGTTTCTTTCAACCAAGTTGTACAAAAATACCTCAAAACTTGCAGAAATCTTGTTAATGTGATATAATTTAGTTTTCTGGTGTCTGTGTCCAAACAGCAGAGAGATGGGTGATGATTCAGTTGTCTGATAAACATGAGACAAAATGTTTCTGAATTAAATCCAAGTAACATGCAGAGGTGATCCAGGACCTCTCTCCCACATATAGTTTGCTGATACAGTACCCAGAGGTTCATCAGACACTGTTATGTGAAAGCTGGATGTGTATTTTGGCTTCCAGAGGGAGTTTGTGTCCACTGTGTGTTGGCTCTGCCAGTTTCTGCAGATGTAGAAGGACGTGAGTCCTGCGTTGGGAACTGTGTCAAACCAGACCGGTTGGAAGAGACTTGGTGACGGGAATCTGATCACGTACGTTTTCTTCTCTTAGTGATGATGGAGGCGTTCAATGTAAGTTGTCAGAGACGGTTTCCACAGCAACCAAGTTCAGATCGGTACAGTAGGCGCACAGAACCATCAGCTCTAGTTGTCTTGAGTTTATGTTTGAATCTAAATAGCACAAGAAAGTAACTGCATGTAATAAAGTATTATCTGTGCTGGTTATTATATACACACGCATTAGAACAGTGCTACAGTTTCTTCCTTGATTGAAAAGCTCCATCTCTGGATATGTTTATAAATCAAGCTGATGTATTTCTTCTCGACTTTTGCTTGTACAGTGTAATTTATAAAATGCCTCATCTGTCACTGTTCCTCCTACACACCTGTCAGTGTGGGTGTTTACTCAGGAGCACACGAAGTGGAAGAAGCAATAAAGGCTGACACCACAATGTGCCAGGGCCAGCAGTTGTTGTTTTTCAAGGTGACTTGATGTTTTTTCTTATTCATTCCCCGGATCCGGCTCGCGCCCCACTGTAACCGAGGGACGGACATAATCGGGTTTTCGAGTAAAGCAAATCCAAAAACGGGATTTGCAATGTAAATGAGTGGCGATGCACTGATGCACTGACCTGACCTCGCTGCTGTATTGCGAAAAAGACATACAAATCTGTACACAGTGTTTGTTGAAGCCCTGGAGAAAGGGCACTTTAAACAAGGCCATGTGAGTCCGCCTCCACCGCACACTTCCTCCCCTTCTGCTGAGCGTCAGACCCAGCGGGGGGGGGGGTGCTGGGTGTTAGCCTGCTGTCGGCCTGTGTCTGCGCTGGAGAGGGGACTCCAGGGTGCGTTGGAGAGGGTTGGGAGATTAGATATCTCGCGCCTCCATCTCTCCGCTGCCGCTGCGTCGCCCAGGAGAAAAGGCAGCTTTTAAGGAGGCAGAAGAATAAAGATGCTCCCAGTTGTGATTTCTGCAGACTTGTTTCTCTCGCTCCTCCTCCTCCTCCTCCTCCTCCTTCCGTCTGACTTCACTGTCTCCTCTCCCGCTTTCCTCTGTGAAACTAGTCCTCCTCCCGTGGCTGCGGTGCTGCAGAGAATGAGAACTCTGCAATAACAACCGGGAGAAGGAGAAAAGCTTGTTTTCTCACGGCTCAAAAGCAAAGATGAATAAAGGTCCGAGGAGCGTGGTGTTTTTGCGTCACTGCTCGTTGCAGTGCGGGTCCGAGCCTTTCGGGACCTGTTATGGATTCTCCTTGGAGGGAGCTTTATGCCTCAGACTGAGCTGATCGTCGTGTGGAGGAGCACTAACGCTCCTCTGGCTTTTCATACGCGTTTACAATAAAACATCAGATTCCCGCTAACCTGCGTGAGTCTCGCCCGCACTCCTAAAGCGCAGGGACAGCCCATAAACAGTGGCATTTCCACGCGGCCGTTTGCGCCGTCACGTCGTCCATCACCGTTTCACGGCTACTTAGCCGGGCTCCCGCTGCGCTGACCGCGCGCGGCCCCCGGGCGCGTTCACCCAGGCTTGGGAAAAGCATTACACACCTCGCCGTCGCGTGTCCTTTCCACCGCGGGGCGAGAATATGTAAAATATGACGTGTGACAAACGGCAGGAGATTTCCCCCGTGTTACAGACAGCTGAGTTTACGCTCTCTGGGTTCTGTTCTGTTTTTCATAATGTTTTGCATCTCTCAGCCCCCCTAAACTATTTTCCAGTTACTATTCAGTGGAAACATGGTTTCATTCCGTTGTTTGGACTGTACTGTAGACTTATGAATAGGCAATAGGCACGGCAAATTCCAGCTGTGCCGTTCAGCTGTGAATTAATTTGTGTTTTCTCATTAGTGAATCTTCAGCATGAAAGCCCCGAACGGGCTCCTCGGAGACTCGGCAGTGTCGCGGGTTCTGCTTGCTCAGGCCGGTTCCGTCCCGGGGTTTGTTCTTGGGCTTAAAGCTCCCGTCAGCTCCTGAGGTAACCGATGTTTGCTGTTTACCTCCGAACTGTGGAGACGCTCATTATTAGAGCGTGAAGCTCGTTATGAGGCGGTGTGAGAGACTCGTTAGCCGCTAATTTTTTTCCGAGGAGCTGCCTGGGAAGTGGGGGGGGGGGGCGAGACGTGGACAGATGTACAGACACGTGGCAGGAGGCGACGGGCTTAGAAATGGACAGGGCAGGTAACAGGAAACAGGTGTGCTGAGGGGGCGGAGCCTAACCAGCTCATCTTCAATTAACAGCGTGTTTTTTGGTGCTGGGAATGTGACACGGTGATGACAGTCAGCATCTGAAACTGTGGCGGCTCTACGGCTGAATGGCTGCGTAATGAAGCAGCCAAATCTGCGTGTTGACACGGGTTAAATGCACTGATTAAATTGTGCTGTTTCAGCGCGGAGGCCGCCTCCTCCGTCAGAGCTTGTTTGACAGGGCGCAAATTGAATCTATGTGATGAATTTTATTGTTTTGTAGTTATAGTATAACACATTAGTGTCTGTGTCTTATCTATCGCTGTGTTACGACTTTCCGTTCATACTATTTGGTCACCACATTTCTGGGGAATGCAATTATATCTTTTTTTTTTTTATTGTCCTGTGAGTGTGTGTCCATTTACACATTATTGTTGGAACCCACAGTGTCATCTCCTCCACGTTCCCCTTCTCCAGCCTCTCCCTGCTCTGCCTCCTCCCCTTCGAGGTCTCATATTCGTATTTACCCTCTTCAAGCCTATTTTGCCATTTCAAGCAGCTTCTGCAATGAGTCTGGAGGCGCCGTTCACGTATGCGGCGCATAAAGTGCACAGGTGTGTGAATGCATTAGCAATTATTTCTACATCGTCGTTTGCGAAGGTTTGACGCCTTTGCCAACAATTAGATCAGATGACACCTTAATTAACACTGTATGGATGTGAAGGGATGGAGTAACAGGAAATACGGTACAGACAGCAACACAACAAACACGACAGAGGTAATAACACCATGCACGTTTATTGATTTTATATCTCGATTGACCACAATTCTCAGCCAGATTTTTAGCCTATCGTTCATCTTCAGTGTCTAAATATAGATCATGTATCTGTGTTTCCAATTATCTTACTAAGTCATGACTCTGGCTGCGCAGAGGACAGAAATACCCTCGCCTGTGGTCTTGGGGAGTTTAAAAGCTGATTTATTTCTTATTTGACTGAAAATATTGCACGCTGAAATGTTGGGGGTCGAGGTGATTGTTCTCAAATCAGTTCAAGCGATAACCAATTCAAGATGATTTGACTAAATAAAACACAATCACCAGCCGCTGCGCTGTCATAGCCCATTACTCAGGGCATTGTTATTCAAACGCTGCTCTCAGTCTCCTCAGTGATGGAGTGGGCCTCTTCAGCCGCCTGCTGCCTCCGTCAGACCGAGCAGCGGAACAAGAGACGCTTCAGGCGCGTTCCTCTCGTGCTGCTTGTACTACAGTACAAAAGCCCTGTTGTTGTCCTGAACTCTCTGGCACTCGTCGCGTCTCCGCGAGGAAGCGATCGCACGGTGATGATGCTGTGATCGGTGCGTGCGCAGAGGCGGCTCGTCCTTGGCGTCGTGGCGGAACCCACCGGCCGAGGAGGAAGCCGCGTTCTCCTTTTAACCTTTCTCGTTTGATTAAGAGGGAAAAACAGTGTTTGACCCGTGCTGGGGTGTTTGCCAAAACAGCAGGAAGCTGAGCTCAAGTGGGAGAGCCGAGGGTGGGACACACACACACACACACACACACACACACTCTTTGCTCTCAAGGATGTTTAGCCACCATTCCCACTGATGAGAACTTGTTCTCAGTTCAGCATCTGCAGAGCATCCTGCTCCTCCTCACCTGAAGCGGATGCAGGCGTAGCTCAGAGCCCACATCCACCTCCGTGTACCGGATTCAGGTGAACACGGCGGCGTTGCGCATTTGTGCGCGTAGTTGCTGTTTACCGCGGGCTCTGTGATAATTGCCGGCGCATCAGACGCTAACGCCGAAAATGTCTGATTCGGATCCGAGTGAAAAGAAAACCGATGACAACATATGCCATGTGCAAAGCCCGTATTAGCGAGAACTCCCGAGCAGGCAGAGTTTCCATCTGCTGATCTTGGATCACAAGGCGCACGCGATCCACCTGCCGCACCTGCGTACTTACTTCAAACACGCAGAGATTTCGAAACTATTATGTTATAGTAAAAAAATCAGCGGTTTGGCGTCAATGACGGAAGAACGTGGCTCCAGATTTGAGTCCTACTCTTCCCCCACGTGAGCTCTGCATGCTTTTTTTAATCACGCAGCTAATTCCACGGGTGTCGTTTGTCACTCGTGCTGGCTCCTGGGCATCATCTACAGTAACATTAAGATTGGAAAGCTGATGCAAACCAAATAGATGTTTACCTGATGGCGTTTGATGGACGCAGCAGCTGCAGATATTCCTAGTTAAAAACGAAACGCCACCAATTAGGGAGTATTAACTACATTAGCGCTCTAATGAAAATACAATTCTATTTAGCATGAATGTAATTGCCAAACAACAACATTTGCAATCCTTTTCTCAGAGGGTAACCGAGGATGCACATACAGTGCATCTGCCTAATTACCCGTTTATTAGCTAGCGAGTCCCACGGTGCTGGAGACACTTCCTCGGCTGTTATGAAGCCGTTCCACGGAGCGGAAGCGCTCCGGAGAGCGAGCGCCGCGCGCAGCCAGCCGCGTGCACGTGCGCCGCCGGCCGCGTCGCACGCCTAACAGCATTGGCATTCAGAGGCTGCCGCCGCCAGCGGCCCGATCGTGATGGATTCAGATCGAGAGCGGAAAAGGCACCGAGGGGCTCAGCGTTGCCAGAACCCTTTATGTGTAAAAAAAAAAAAAAAAAACCCTGACTGCTGCGCCGGTGCGTTGCGGCGTTGAAAAGGAGAGCGCTGAGTGAGTCTGGGCGATACGAGCCTTCAGGCAAAATGCATGGGAGCAAATGCATGATCGGCCTCTCAATAATCCTTGTTAGGCAAGTGTGAAATAACGTATGAGCGCCGGCAAAGTGATCTATTTCAGTTTTGTTGATGCGTGCAGGAGCGGAGGGGGGAGGGGGGCAGCTAGGAAGTTTTATGTGCAAGCTCTGCATATTTTTAAAAAAAAAAAAAACACGTGCAGACCAAGTTTCACAGTCACTACAATCCGCAGAGCTCCTCCATCCTCCTATGTGTAGGTGGACGTAAGCATATGATAAGACGCCTCCTATAACCTGCTCTAGTGATGGAAGGCTGCCACAGCATCACTGTTACTCATCACTTCAAATTGTTAGTAGGAGACGTTAATAAGTGCATATAGTAGTATGTAGTATAGTGCATCTATCATCGATCAGCTACCTCGAGTACTGCTGCTGGAACAGGTGAGACTATATCCATCATCATGATCAAGCATCTATAACACTCCGTGATCTGATTCAGTTTTAATATAAAATATTGATTAGTGGCGCTTTATAGTTATTAGTTATACAAGAATGACACCCCAGTCCATACCGCATTGATTTGTCACTTTATTGCTTCACTTTTCCCCCTCCCACTCATTAATCTAAACCCGTGAGTTTCACCTAAAACTAATTCCGAGGCGGAAGTTTACGCGTGACGCCACGGTGAAACATGTGCCGCTCTCCGTTTTATCGCGGCTGCAATTACCGCGCGCCATTCCTCAAAGAGACAAACGACAAGAAACGCTCCCGCGGCGTCTCCACCCACAGCTATCACCGCCTCACACGCCGTCCTCCGTCTCCCTCTTCCTCGCCCCCCCGCCACGTGCGCACCCCCATATTAATTCCCCCCTTTTATTCTGGAGATATATTGGTCTCCCACGCGCGCGCGGAGCCTCGCTCTCATAAACACATAAACACAGACCCGCTCATTAATTCGATCTCTGTGATGATTTATTTTTCCGTATTCTGCGCGGAGGCTCCTCTTTCTTCGTCTCGTGAGTCGCTCGTTCTCTCGCATTAAGGCGTCCGTTCATCCCCCCCCCGTGGCAAATGGGTTGACATGGAGTCTGACTTGGCTGCCGGGCTGCAGCTTTCAAGCACTGATTTGCAGCAATTGCCTGAGAGCCTTCAACTGTTTGTTTTGGAGATAACGATAAGGCTCCAGGGTGAGCAGACCCAACCCGTCGGCAGCCTTTCATTGCTTCAACAATGACTGATTGTAGATCAGAATGTCTAAGACGGATAATAGTCATTCACGGGGTTTATTAATATCACACAATCTTATCCTCAACAGAATATGTGCAGATTATAATTCAATTTGTGATGTGGCAATGTGAGATTTATAATTTAAATGCATTTTACAGTAAAGGTACAGATGGTTTACTGACGCGTGATGAGATTAGCATCCTCTGCGTGGACTGTGGAAGTGACCCCCCCCCCCCCCCCCCCCCGCGCGTTATAATGCACCGCTGATAACGATCGCGCTTTCCTGTGGTCTCCAAAGGTGTGAAGCATTAGGCCGGAGCGGCGCATGGATTTCGCATTGTGGGCTCGGCGTCTAAGTGGGAGAAGACAGATTATCATGGCTGAGAGCAACTTCAGAGGCTCTATCTCTCACGCGGCACTTTTCACGCCCCAGCTTTGAATATTATCTACAAGCGAGGGGCTGTAGGCATTGTTGCCGGCTCCGCTGGTGTAATGTCAAATCGATACCTGGTGCGTTTCAGGTTTCACAAATGAAAAATACAAGCAGATTTGATCAATGTACAAGAGGGACGTATGACTGGAGGCTTGTACTGCTCTCGTACTACAAGACGGATCCATAGCAGGGCAGCGCGGCCGAGGGTAATCTACGAGCACACGTGAGCAGAGGCACTTAGCTGGCGCAGGCGCCGCTCGTTCTTATTGATCACATGAGCCATGCAAATTTGTGAGATGATGGGTGAGTGATCTTAAAGGTTACAGGAGCTTCATCCCACGGACTGAACAGATGCGTGTGCAGCACGGAGCGCGTGATCCAAAACAGACCCAACAGCTGTGGTTTCCTTCTCACTGTATGTTGGAGCAGAGATGATGTCTGATCGCAGACAAACTGATGGAGCCCACAAATGTCACTGTCTTTCTTTATTGCTGTGCAGGGAAACAATGACTGAGCTGTAAATACTGATTCTCAGTCCTTTTACTGTAACTGTGGCGAACACGCTTCTTACAATAGTATTTAATTTTCATGCAGTCTCGAAGCTGCTGGTTTTATTTTTCCCTCGTGGAAATGTACTGTACACAGAACACACCAGGCAGTTTTAAATAGGACATAAATCATGCTACAACAACTACACTTTCATCACTCTCGCATCACAGACGATTACAGTGTTACTGTTCTCAACACCTTGAAAATGCCTTTTTTTATTCTGAGACCCACCTTTTCTTTCCGTGATTAATTTGGTGCGACTGCCGTATTATTGTTTCAGTGAATATTTAGTCATTACACGTAGTTCGCCTTCGATTAATCAACCGCTGCTGAAGCAAATTAAGGCTTTTTCGCAAAACTGTTAAATAAAACATTACCTGGTATTTATCACTTCTCCTCCATCAACACGTTTTACATTATGACACCTACAGTGCCGTAACAGGCGTGTCGGAATATCCTGAGCCAATCCCACATATGCACTTTAAATGTGCCGATCATGTGTTTCCTGATGCTATACTGTAGTTGGTCTCGGCTCCTAAATGCTCATGGAGCAGGGGCCACATCGCTAACAGTGTCCCGCCTGTGTCTGTCCAGCTGTGTTCACAGAGGTGCCCCATGATATGACTGCCCAGAGGGGCCAGGATGTGGAGATGGCCTGTTCCTTCCGAGGCGCAGGGACCCCCTCATATTCACTGGAGATACAGTGGTGGTACATCAGGAACCATCTGGACTGGACTGACAGACAGCCCTGGACAAACAATGAAGTAGGTTCAGACCAGAACGATATCATCTACTAAGGAACCAAAAACAAAGGATCTGATTTTGTAATTTGCAACCGGGGAATAAATGAATCATTTTGTTGGTGGGGATTTAGTTGATTTACTAAAATTGCTGTCAAGCAGTCATTTCTTTCACAAGAACTTACTGTATAAGTACCATGTGGTATAAATTTGTTAACGTGAGCATATGGACAAACAGATGTCTTTAATTTTTTATAACACATTTGCTAATTGTGTTAGCGAACTGTTGTTTTCATATCACACTGTAAGCTCGGCATTCGCAGCAGCGCCGTATGTTGTCATTGGGCAAAGAAACGTCTCTCAACTCTGTCCCGGTTGAAGAATTTAACGAGGGCTATGATGCGTACTGGACAGTCATTTGCATGGCTTTAAGTGCAACTGGTTTGATAAAAAGATGTAAATCTGAGCCACAGTTGGATAAAACATTGTTTGTACATTATTTAGAATTTATCCACTGTCCGAAATAAATGCATATTAATGCACCAATTCAATGAAACAGTGACACAAACAAGATATATGGTCATTGTTGTTTATGGTAAATATTTCCACACAGGGATTATGTGCACTAATAATAAACATTCAAATTCAAAGGGTTATGAATAATTTGTTTTCACTCACATTTGCTGGGTTTGTTTTCTAGGTGGCTCCTGATGAGGAGATGCCAAAAGACGCCACAAAGATAAGCGTGAGTTAATCACTGTGTCTTAGAAAAGCCTTGTTTGTCTGGGTGTGACACGACTTGAACCACAGATGCTGTAATTATTCACAAAAGGATGACACACATCAACACATTCTTCCACTATGGGTTTTTTAAGAAACAGTGTCAAGAATCAGTGGGAAAAATGCAGTTTTTAACAGCATATTATAAAATATCATTTAAATATCACAAAGATATGTTTTTTGTACATTTTTTTGTACAGACCAAACACATAGAAGAGAAGGTTTCGGCTTCTGATTGATTCTAATAACAGCAGCTGTGGGTTGTGGGAGTGTGTGTCTGGGTGGAGCTGAACCCTGCAGGCTGTACAGCTGGAAAATGATTATGAGCTTCCTGTGTATGATGGGTGTTGGACCACATGCGTACAGTCAAACTAAAACATACATTTTCACATATAATGAGACACCAGCTAATGACTGGTGCTGCAGAACAGCATTACACTGTGCTCTACATCCACACTGCACACAATTCAACCTCTGCAGGCGTCACTGGGAGGAAGGTGGGTGATAAGAGTTATATTTGTACCTCGATGCGTCACATCTCATAATTTCCCCAGACTCTCGTCTCAACACCGCGTCTTTGTGAGTTTGCAAAGTGTTTATCTTCATACTTTCACATGTTGTTTCTCTCTCGTCTTGTCAAACTTTCAAGGCCACAAATGCATTTTTGAAGTGGCACCGTTGTGTGATTAGCTCGCAGGAGGTGCAGCGGTGGAGTGTTTCCGACTGATTTCAGCTCCACACTTCTGTTGTACATGTAGCTCTCATCTTCGTTCTACCACTAACTGCAATTAATTGCTGTAGAAATTATGATAAACAACCAATACTTGTAGGTGTAATAGTAGGCTAATATACACAATGCAGATACTATACTGGGCACATTTACTCACACATTTTTACACATACTGTACCATACTCCTATACTTCTGGTACATTCACTTTAAAGACCTATACTAGATTTTATACACACATACATATACTATCACCCTTTTTACCACATACTGTACTATACATACTATACTGGGTTTTTTTCACCACATACTAAGACATATTTTCATCCATAGTATACCAAGACATTTTGTTCATCACATACTATACGACTATGACCATTTTTATAACATACTATATTACAGTAAGACAAATTTTTCATCATATTTCATACTATTGTAAGATTCATATTTACACACATACTATAGTAAGATATTTTATACACATACTATACAAAGTTAGATTTTACGCTTACTAAGGCACAGTTCTTACTGCATTAAGAACACAGTATACTGAGTTAAATTGTTATCACATGCTGTACTACAAAAAAGCATATTTTTCAAGAAACAGGCATCTTCCCTTTTAAGACTAGACTTGAAATCTTCTTTGATTAAGATCATATTCAGATCATGTCCCCACCAGCCTAATTTTACCTTCATTTTCACTCACTCCACTGCGTGTCTTCAGTGTACAGTTACTGTTCCAACCATCACACCTGCGTGCTGTTGCTCCTTGTTGTTCTTTTCTCTATTTTTTTCTCTATTTTCTCACCAGCCAGTAGAGGCAGATAGCTGCCACACTGAGCCTATCACACACACACACACACACACACACACACACACACACACACACACACACACACACACACACACACACACACACACACACACACACACACACACACACACACACACACACACACAGTAAATTAAAGCACATATTCCAGCACAGAATGGGCTTTTTGAGAGGAACCATAAAGAAGAAGGGAATGGCAACAGATGCATAGGCTACAATTGGCTACAATTATAAACTTGCTTTATGTGGAGATTTGTTGGGTTTTAGTTGTGTAATGTCTTAAACCTTACTTTGTAAATTGCCATAAGGTAACTGTTGTGTAAATTGGCACTATATAAATAAAACAATATGGAATTGAATATTATACTGAAACTAAAACTACATTAAGGCATATTTTTTTATCACAAAATATACTATGACCTTTTTCTAATGATATACTCTACACCAAGGGGAATATGCGATAAAATATACACACAGCAACAGCCGGTTACTAACTTGAGGTGAAGTACCTATTGCCTCACCTGGTTTATTGATGCAAACTAAATCAATTTAGTCTACAACAATTTTTTTACAACAAAAAAAGTTGGCAGACAGACCTGGCCTCTTATGCAAATAAGTTTGGATTGTTAACAGAGCAACTAATATTTGTTAAAAAATGCTATCAATATATTAGATTAGATTAGATTTATTACAGTAAGTAATAGGGCTTACTAACACACATACATGTAGTATCTTCAGTGGGAACAATAAAGTTGCGTCTGCAGGATTGCTGACAGGTCCAGAGTCAGTTTAGTAGTTGAGAGGCGGATGTCACAAAAATGGTCGTTTCTTAATCTGCTTCAGAGAAAATGGAGGGGAAGTTGAGAACAGCTTGATATTGTTTGTAATGGTAGAAAAATCTTGGAAGTGCTGAAAAAAGTTTGTCACAAGATATATAAGAGACACACATTTCCTCTTATTAGAAAGAAAAATCAGACTTTGGAAACGCAGATCTGATTTTGGACAGTGTCAGGAAGTGCGCAACATTAAATCTGCAGTACGAGTTGGTCTTTGCCGTGTAGGTTTTTGTTGAGTGCAGTGTTCAATAAGATCAACCAAAAATAAATCTAATTAATAAATTTAATCTAAGAGGTCCTTGTCCTTCGAAAAATGGTTGACCTCTGACCTCAGAATAAAACCACTGAAGAATGGAGCCGCAACTTAGCCAGCGGCCTTGTGAATGTTAGAGCAGGTCCCGTATTCAGCATCCTCGTCCGTTAAGAACGTTTGGCATTCTCTCTCCCGTTTCATAAGTGCTCATCACTGTTCAGAGCTTCTTTGTGGATGATACAGTGCATTTTACCTGCCTCACCTACGCTCTCCTGCACCTTGGCGCATACTATAGAATACAGTATTTTATATCACATATACTAAGGCATATTTTTCATACTATACTATGGCATTTCATAACATTTTTCATATACTACATCAATGCATATTTTTAAACAACATATTATACTAAGGCATTTTTTACGACATACCTTTATAAGGCAGATTTTAGATCAGATTATGACCTATTTCTAACCATATACTATAGTAAGGCATGTTTTATATCACACATTTTACTATGACATTTTTAACAACATACTAAGGCATATTTGTCATCACTAATATATGAAGGCCTTTTTTTATAACATACTATACATTACCATTTTAACGCCATACTGTACTAAAGCATATTTTATGCTATACAAATAGTATAGTAAGTAATAGTAAGTCATATTTTCAATCACATACTATATCAAGACATTTTTTATTACATACTACACTATGACCATTTTTAATAACATTCTTTACTAAGGCATACTATATATCAAGGCATATTTTTGACCACGTACTTTGACCATTTTTCAAATGTATAATTACTATATCAAGACAAATCTTTCACCATATGCTATACTAATACTCTATTATGACCTTTTTTATGACATACAGTACTATACAAACGCATATTTTTCACTTCTTACTATACTTCAACCCCTTATTTCTTACCACATCTTGTACAGGGTACATTTGCCCTCGCAGACTACTTTAGGACACAATTTATACACTTCATGCAATAAATTAAAGGCACATTCTAATCTTTCACAATTTTACTCATTGTCTGTTCCTCTGTTTTTACTGACAGCTTAAATTTTCCAGTGTGTGCTGGATATAACAGAGAGACACACAATGTAAACAGAACAGACAGACAGACAAAGCCAGCAAAATGCAAACTCCTGGGGAAACTATGATGCTTTGTTATTTATACAGTACAGTATGTTGTACTGTGTTGTACAAGCAGCAAAAACATTTTAAAGTCAAAATCGATGTTGAATTGCGAAATTGCCCTCTGCTGGCTGCCATAGTTGTTTTGTGAATTTTGGCGTTTGGGGAAAAATAAGATTATTAAGCTAATCGTTAACCAAGGAAGCTTGTTTCTTCCAACCCTCATTTGAATTCTGTCATTCTGTCTCTTTTTGTCAGGTTGTGAAAGTTGTGGGAAGCAACATTTCCCATAAACTCCGCCTCTCCCGCGTAAAGCCATCGGACGAGGGCATCTACGAATGCCGGGTCATTGACTTCAGCGACCATGAAGGTGCCCGTCACCACCGCGTCAGGGCCTACCTGCAGGTGGTGCCCCAGAGCGGCATCGTCAACAATAACCAGAACGACAATTTCGAGGCCCTGGACGATACTAAAAGAGCAGTGGGTATGGAGGACGGAGAACGAGGGGAGACTCCCAGTGGCACCAAAGAGCACGCTCACAGCCATCACCATGGCCACCATCAGGCGCATGGCAAGCAAGCATCATTGCCAGCTCACCATGGCCACAGCCACAGTGGCAGCAGTCCACAGCTCAAGGCAGGACGAGAGCTGAAGAAGAGGGACCTGGACAGCAACCACAGCCACAATGACTGCACCAATGAGCCGAGCTGTGCGCTGTAGACATTAGCTTATTACACTTAAGCGATAGATCACATGAGGATTACATACCATGACGTGTGTCACAGCATAAAAAGCTATTCTTCCCACACAGTGAGGGACTGAGCACAAGCCCAGAATCCCTAGGGCTTGCTCCCAGTACAGTGCTGTCAACTGTGCAGGGAATGTAGCTTTTTGTCGTTGTGTGTGGGTCTGGGTTGGACTGCTCACTGTCTGTAATTCCTGGGTTCACAACTTTCAGTAAGGGGTGGGGGGCTGATGTGCAGCCGTGCAGCTCCAGTTTCTGGTCTTGGCCCCAATAAACAACAATCAACGCTTTACACCACTCTTGTACTTAGAAACTGTAAATGACACCACCCTGCTTTTATGCTCATGCTTCCTCCACTGCCTTACTCTGCCATTTTGTAGACCCCACAAAAAAATATCATAGTATTTTGTAACTGTGTATGTCCTCAGTTTAAAAAAAGAACTTCTATTTTGATCATTATCGAATGAGATTTAATCAGTTCTGTCCTTGCAATTAGTATGGTGCAAATATTTAGTTTTCACCCGAAGCGTGGGATTTCAACAACATTGTGCACGATTCCAAAGAAGCCCCCCCCTCCCGAAAAAAAGACTTTTTGCAGTGAAATCAGAAAATATGGCTTCATCGTTCGTGATCAGCCCTTGTGCTGCAGGTTTGATGCATTGGGCTTCAAGAGAAATCAATCACCGGTTAGAAAGCCATTAAAAAGGTAACATTTGTGCCACAAAATGAAGCAATCTAATTTGGTGTGCTTGTGAATCCTGACTATAAAGTATTACAAAAAAAACACGATCCTGGTGTAAGATACGTTATTGGAGTAGTGCCGCTTCCTATCCCAGCTTAGTTCCCTTTTTCCGAAGCTCTGCCCCATTGCTCATCAGTAATTAAAAAAAGCCTCAATCCTCTCAAATACAAGCCTCTAACCCACTGTATATATGACTGTATATTAAGATGAGTGCATGATCAGTCTTTTTCTTAACTTTTTCAAGCAACCAAAACTTTTTTTTTTACACATTTCTCAGTTTAGTCAAACGTATCACAATTACCATTAAGTTTGAAAACCTTTTTTTCCCCATCATGTTAAATATAGATCTTGTCTTTCAAAGCGATTTTCTGTTCTCCCCAAAAGTGCTGTACAGACAGATGAATGACAATTTTCTTCATAGCTGCTCAAAAGGGGTTTCCCTCGTGTATCTTAGTACTTTAAGCAGTATTTCTTAAACTACTGGGCCGGGTGTGCAGGGACACATATACGCGTGTTATTGTAATGAAGTGAGCATGAGCATGAGACTCATGTCATGCAGTTTGGGAACTTGGTCTGAAAAAGGTATTGAAGGCCATTTTACTTTTTTTTTTGTAAATTAAATGGAAAAATCCAGCAAAGGTTAACATCCTGAATCGAGCCTCGAGGGCGAAAAACAAGAGGAAAATGTTAATGAAACACTGAAATTGGCTGTCCATACTGCCTCAAAATATAGCTGGTGTCTCAAGGCCATAAGGGGATTTTATTCTCTGCTGCTCCTTCAGCAAATCAGCAGTATTTGCCCCAACGAAGGCAACCTGTTGACTAAAAGGAGTTTTGTTTTCAGCCAGTAACTCTGAATTGATGTTTTGTAAAGAGAGCACCGTTTAAAAAAAAAAAAAGGGAAATGTACATTTCTTCTAGAATGTTTGGTCTCAAGTGTATGCCTTTATCAAATACAATAAATTGTATATGAAACAATAGCAAATTTTTCCAATCTTTGCTTTCATTTGGAGTCACTAAACATTTCTACCCAAAGGAGAATTTCTTTAGCAGCAGTTTACGTTGTTGCCTGTACTCTGTGTCCACGTGCATTAAGGTAAGACGATATTAGATGGTTGCCTGTGCGTAATGGGTGCTGCCAAAGCCCCCCCCCCATTGCTGCTGATGACTAATGGTGCTATTGTCAGCACTGGCAGCAGGATAAATAGCAACAGCACCGGATGAGATAAAGAGGCACTGCTCCGCGCTTGCTGTAGCGTGTTTCCTCATGCTAGAAGGCTCATACATTCATTACGGAGCAATGAGGTGGGGAGGAACGAGGTCCTCCCATCAGTGGGCTAACACGATAACGGAGGGGGCTTCCTGTGTCCTTCATTTAAACATCTTTTGAACCTTTCAGGGCTCTGAGCGCTAACGGGTACAATGACAAAACGGTCAGTTTCCCTGTCATGAGGCTACATTTCTGTGTAGATGATTTAACAAAGATTCTTTTGAACAAAATGGACGTCTGTTTTATTAATTTGTCATTGGTTTATCAAACAGAGTTGTCTGTAAAAACATTTGCAGAACAGTTTAACATTTACGGATACTACATACAGAAATAATAACTTATGTTTTATTACTTCAAAATAATATGTATCTCTATAAGACTAAGAGTGTAGACATTAACAAAAGAAGCCAAACTTCCTAAATGCTGCCGCTTTATAAGCATCTATTAAAGAACTCTATGTCAGATGCTCAGCTCTGTGGACATGTTTTCTGTCCATATCAATCAAGATTCAAGGTCCATAATCAAACCTTGGTGCCCATTTTGACGGCAGCATGACACATTCTAAATGGTGGGAGTGTTTTGTGATCACTTTGACACGCTGGAAAAAAATCTTTTTCACATGTCATTCCATATAAAGGTTGCATGTGTCAGAACTATTCTGAAGTGTGATAATGAATGATTCAAAGCAAGATAGTGGGGAACAAAAGTGTTTCCTTTAAGAGTGAAGCATAAAGCTCGTCACCTTCGGCATGTGAAGGCTGTCCTTTCCCCACAGTTGAGAACCAGTGCTTCAATCAGCAATCCACTAAAGCAATTCATCACCTGCCCATTAGCTGCCGGACGGCTGGACTGAACTGAACTCTTCCCTCAGCAGTTTCAGCACGTTATCCGAGTATTCGTCTCTTGGCTTGCCCATCCCATTCAGATGTACAGGCAGGAGGTCGGGGTGGGGTGGGATGTAGGGGGACGGGCAGTGCAGCTCATTGAGAGTAAACCAAAAGGCGTCTGGATCCACCTGGATTAGGTGTCGGAAAACACTGCAGCGAGAAAGATACAAGGGAAGAGGATTAGCTCCAGGGTGTGTTTGTTATCTATGATATGGAAAAACACCACCCTGTAATCCAAAGTGACAGACTGAGCTGAACACAGCAGGTTCACTGGCTTTACTGTGCAGACCTACAGTGTGACTATAAGCTAAATCAACAACGCCTTTTTCAACGTTTTCATTACTAAGCTACAGTTGAAAATAGTAGTTTATAAGTAAAAAGATGTTACTGACGTTTAAGACAATAGTTTTAATAAATCTATGTTCATACAATTGCAAATCCAAACTTCACAGTTCAATCTTTGCTAAATAATTTTTATCGTTAGAGATTAAATAAGACTAGAGTCGCATTTTAGTTCTGAACTTAAAAAAAGAGAACAAAACCAGAGGAGTAAATGATAAACGATATGACCCTTTTTCAAGAGACTTGGAAAAACTGTTAGCTTTAAACATCAACTTTGTAACAGGAACCAGATAAAAATGCACAGGCCTCATAGGGTGGGAACAAGAATGATCGTAAAGGAAATAAATAACTGTCAAAATCAATGGAGTGAATCCCATCCATCATTTATCATGAACAAACTTGTGAAAAGCAAACTACAAACTCAAACAAAGACATCACAACATTTTTGACTAGAGCCTTTTCTTTTAGTTCTTAACTTAGAAACTCAGTTTGTATTTCCTGGATGAATTTTGTAAATAAACTTGTTAATGCTCTTGTACATTTCCATATCGGTTAACTTGAGCTGTAGCTAATCCATTCAAATAAATCTTCATACTTTGGTCGTAGCTTCTCTAGTTTTACTCCTGTATGCGGATGAATATCTGAAACCATCTGTCAGACCAAACAATCATTAGCAAAGACGGATTACTTTCTGGTCAGGAGCTGGAGATTTGTCAGCCGTGGCGACTGAACACTTCCGACATGTCACAGCATAACTAAGGCTGCAACAAGCGACCAGTGCGCGATTCATTTGTTTTATAAGACAGGTTTTATGTATATAACAGTACCATACTGTGTTACTGTACCTTAGACATGCTTCTTGCAGTTTGATGGGTTGTCTGCAGCTCAGGTAGGGCAGACAGGCTTCACAAACAGCATCCAGATCCTCTTCACCTGAGAAAACCAAACACAGGACGTCAACTTCATCCCTCTTGTGAAGCTCAACATATTTGTTAATGGTTGTTTTAAACACACTGTGTTTGCCAGTAGATCAGAATAAATCACAGAAACACAAATGAGAAGAATATCACAAGTGTTTTGTTTTTCATTTGTAATCTGTATGCACGATACAATCCTTGAATGTAACTGATCAAACAAACAGCAGATATAATCAGTTCCCACCATGCGAGGCGTTTAAAGGTGGTAGATTTGAAAGATGGGAGGAACTGGGATAAAAGAGGTAAGAGAAGAAGATGAAAGAAGATGAAATCGTGCCGGGACTTTATCTTTTCTAACTCCTAATGAGTTGCGAGAAACTGCTGAGACGGCTGAGGAAAAATTTCACAGCAGGCTGTTTCCACATCTCTGGATTTCACACATCCACTCTTCCCCCTTTGAGGAGAGGATGTGTGTGAAAAGGACTCTCTCGCTTTCCATTCTCTTCATCTTTTTTCCCCACTTCCTGCAGTTTTATGTGCGCACCTGCCTTTGTTCTCCTTCTCCCCTTCACCGACTGCACCTTCCATAACCTTGCCACCTCCTGCTCCCTCTCTCCGCTAGACTTCTTTCCACTCTTTCAATGCCTTTACCTATCGCTCTCTGTCACGCTCTCGCTCTCTCTCCATCCCTCCCAGTAGACGATCAGCAATTCCCTAAGCTGCAAACTGGGCTGCCTTTCAAGCCTCATTTCAAAACATGTCTATCTCCCTCTCTGCTTACTCTATTTGCCAATTCAACCCACACATGGCTTGAACCAGGCCTGCTCGCTGTGTCAAGAATAAAAGCAGCAGTGCACATTCAGAGTTAAACGGGATTATTTAGCAACTGCTTTTATCCCCTTTCTTCCTCCATTTCTGGTGCTGCACTCATCGCCTGTAGTCTTTTGTAGAATCGAGGTGCTTGAAGGGGAGAAGGAAAGTGAGAAATACTAAAGAGGACAGGAGCAAGCCTGTTAGATTTGGTGGTAAAAGAATAACAGGGAGAATTGGAGCTGAAGCTAGAATTGGAGCCGCAATGTATTATTTGCTTCAGTCAATCTGTGTTTCTGGCTTCCTCTGTGACTGAGGCTTGGTAATTGGCTTGCTGCAGGCATCCCAGAGGTAAGCTGTAGCCAAATCGGTATTCACATGAGTACGACTGCAGCCACTGACTGTTCCTCTCCTGCTCTCTCACATTCTCTCCATCTTCCGCTCCTGGTTTCTGCCCTTCTGACATGAAAGGAGACCAGCATCAAGTGTCCGTCGGGGGAATCAGAGAGAGGAGCTTTAAAGTGTGCTAAAGTCTGTTTCCTTTTACGCGACACGAGCATTTTCTTTGATAATGCTTTGAAATAATGCTCTGTTAATGTTGAATCCTGACTGACAGAAACGCGCATCCCCAGTTTGCAAGTTAATGCAGAGATTTCTAGAAAAGTAAATATGCAAACCTGAGTGACCACCAGTCCTGTGACATTTAAAAAAAAAACAAACAAAAAAAAAAAAAACACGTACCAGCTCACGACTGTGCAGCACATGCTGAAGTTAAATCTGTCTGTTAAATAGATCTTTGTTCTTGAACTAAGACAGCTAATAAACTGAGGAACGTCAAAAAAAAATGTGTGTTTAGCTCTTCAGTGTACTAATGCTGCCACATCCCTGACCTCAGCAATTAGTTGGTGACCACAGCGTTTTCCTAAACGATGCAAAATGTGGCAAAATGTACAAAAGAACAGAGGGGTTACTGTAATTATGTACAGTAATGTCAGTTCATCTAGAATGCTTATCCTGCTATAGGAACAATAAAGAATTTAAATTCTGCACAACAAAATTCTGATGAGGGACAGAGGTCGAACATCTAAAAATTCATGGAAACTAGGAGAAATAGTAAGAATTTACTGTAACTGTAAAATAGCTAAACAATAAGACAAAGTAACATTTCCTCTGGCCTGAGTGCTGCTGTTCTCACCTTTGTTTCCACCTCATTTGTGGTGGTGTTAAGGGTAAAATCACAGACACCGAATAAAGAGTGTGATGATGAAGAGAGGTTGGAAAGTGAAAGCTTAAAAGCTTAGTAATATTCTCAGCTGTGTTTATTCTGAGTTTAGGAGATATTTTATATGCCCACACATCTCTCCTCTAGCAGGCACAGTATAATTACTGTTTATAGTAAACAAGATCTTCTGGTGATGAAGATGTGCTTCACATCTTGTTCAGTAAAAGAATATTCGTGCATTTTTTAAAATCAGATTTCTTAAAAAGGGCTCTTACCATTTTTTCCTCAGTTTCAATTTTCTGTTGCTTCTGTTCTTGCCACTGCTCTTTCTTTAGTTGGCCTGGGGAGTGCTGCAGACAGCCCTGCTATCTCTGTGACACATGGTGTCACCAGCTGCTAACTTTTCATCTGTCAGTGATGAGCTTCAGCAGGAGGGTGCGATGTGTGCGAGGCTCACCCTATCTACAACTTCCACATCCCGCTGTGCCGGGGACCAGAGGAGTTACTGCTTTTTTGTGGCGATGGAGGGAAACTTGAGTCACCACTAAAGTGTGATTTTGATCCAGATGTTTGCTCTCTTAAATTCATTAGACAGTGTTTTAAATTTTACAAAGAATAAGCCATATATCTGACCCCCTGTAGGGTCTTTAATATTATTTAATGTTGAAGAGAATTATGTAAGACATCAGGATAACATAATAGAGACATACAGATGAAGCCCACACTTGGTTGGTAGTTTTGATTTAAATGTAACTACTAAATTGAAAAAATATTCATCAAAGTCATCTATAAATAGATGCTTCTAATAATTAGTTTACACAATCAGAATTTCAAGATGCATCCATGGATGGCACACACCAGCACCACCAGCTTTCACTACTATCCAATCATGCCATCTGGTGGATACGAGTTACTATGGCGACACTCTGAGCTCTATTTCAAAGTCTTAGCCCTATGGTTTGTTCAGTGTTTGGGCTCTAACCCTCAATATCCTCCTGAAATTAGATGGTGTAAAATTCTTCACTTGCTTTTTTTTGCGTGTTTGCGTTTTCTTACCCAGCTCCAGTCTCTGGCACAGTGAGCCCAGGCCCTGCAGTACAGCCAGCTGCAGCTTGTAGGCCAGGGTATGTGAGTAAACGGGTCCAGCCTTGGCACTGACCGGAGCCTGTCGAGCCAGCGACAAGCTCAGTTTAGGAAGAACCTCTTTAGAAACTCTTCTCCTCAGGAAGTCACCGCATGTTTCACCCAGTGTACACAGCACCTGGCACAGAGGCCCAGCATGTAGTGTTAGCATACAACAAGTTGTTTGAAATGTGGCCGCGATTGAGTAAGATTACCAGTTTAGCCAATGCATCATAGAAAATGAAAACATCAGGATTGACATAAACTATTTTAGAGTGACATGTTAAATCGGTTGACGCCTGTAATTTGATCAGACGCCTAATGAATCAATTTCATCTCCATTTATCACATCTGCCCATCAGGGCACAAGCTCATGTATATCCATCCTCACTGTGCATGTTTTAGACCATAACCTTTGATTAAGTCAATGCACATTTTAAAGCATAAGCTATTTAATAAACCTTGTGTGCACTTTATCACAAAATAAAAATGCTTGTTTTTACAAACCTTAAACGATCTGAGCACAGCTAAGGGGTCATCAGCTGTGAGCCTCTGTAGGAGAGCAGGCCAGCAGCGATGGGCCATAGGGAGAAGTTCATTTTCCTTCTCACTCAGGACGCACACGCACAGCTCCAGCACATCCAGCACCTTAAGACACAGCATTTCAGACAGATGTAGTAGACATTCACGCATGTAGACAACCTTGAGAAGCCATCTGGTTAACAGAGAATAATGAACTGCAGGAAGATACTGTTATTACAGTAATCCAAAGGGATTACTGGTCAGTAAGTGTTGAGGCAAGTGTAATTTCTTTCTACATTATTTATGCGATAGTTAATAGTTTCCAAGCAGTTCAGTAGGATTGTTCCTATTCCTCCTAATAGGATATCGGACCTTGAGTCGGAGCCTGAGGCTGGGGTTGGACAGTAGGTGAATGCAACGCTCCATAACATCTTTAGTGATGCTGAGGTGGAAGGGAAGCTCTTCTTTTACATCAGGACCACCAATATCATCAATATCCTCGCACTCAGAGGGAGGAGGAACCTCTGAAAGAGACAGAATAAGTAAAGGGGGAAAGATTAGTTGATGACTGAGCACCCTATCCACACTTTGGTGTTATGGCTGAAGACTATTCTCTACTTCAGGTGTTTCCTATTGGTATTTCTTATGAACTAAATCAGTACAACCTGCACTTCATTGTGTAATGTCTGCCTGACAAGAAGGTTACCAAGGTCGTCTGTGTCGTTCTCCTCTATTCCGATGCCCTCTGCCAGCTCTTTCTGTTTACAGTAATTCCGCAGGAATTCAGAGATGTTGAGGTTTTCCAGGTCAATTGAGGGCTGCTTGGATTTGATTCTCTCACTGGACCTACTACAGGATGAGGGAAACCACCTCGCTAATGGGGAAGAGAAATAACAAATAAATTTCTTGGATTTTTACAGTGTCATTCATTTTCTACATCAATTCCACACAAGTACAACCAATAAAATTTGACATTCAGGAGAATATTAAATTATTAATGAGCTTTAACAGCTAATTTGAGTTGATGCTTTAGAGCCATTTTCACAATATACACAAATTATTTAAATGATATAAAACAAACTAATTGAAAGTGATGAAGCTTCAATGTGATAAACAAGTCAACATCAGTCTTAAAGCTCACCCAGTGCCTTCATAAGTGTGTGGAGCACAGAGCAGAAAAGGGCAGCTGTGTGGATGTAGCTGATGTCCAGAGCCATCAGTATGTCCTGAACAACGTCCCCGACCAGGGGCAGCAGGCTACGGTCAGAGTGCATCAACATCACTGTCAATACCTGTGGAGCCTGGCCAACAAGAAAGAAATATGATACATGCATGTTTAGCCACTCCCCTGAAAATCTGACTGCATTTATATTAAATGTCCTACGATAAAACACCTATATTCTAATGGATTCTAACAACATTCTACATTACACCCACCTGTGGATGCTGGCTGAGCCTCTGCAAATTGAGGGAGATGTCATTGAGCAAGTAGTCCGAATTCTCATTAATCAGCTCCTTCAGGGAGCTGTAGCCACAAGCTTTACTGATCTCCCACATAGAGCCCAGTGCTGACTGGCTGACTAGCAGAGTCTCCTCCCCAGCTTTCTCCAGAACAGCGTACAGAGATGTCATCAAGAGTGGACAAAAGTCACGCCCCAAGGCCTGCGCGAAGCAGGCGATGCCCTCAAGTTGGATGCACAGCTGCCAGATGTTACTGTTGAGCTGGTGGACGGTGGAGGCCGTTGATGCGGCGGACAGGGAGTCAAATGAAGAAGGAGCCACTTGGAGGAAGTTTGCATTAGTGCTGCTGACGTCGCTGTTGGTTAGGGAGAAGAGCCTTGGTGGGCTGAGCAGCTAAAGAGAGAAAAGGACAATATGGAGCAAAATGCAGGAAAATAATTTTACATCTTAGTAGAAATTAATAACTCTATGATTTATTTTTTGCAACTGCTCACCTGCTGGTCCTGCCGGTCCCAATCAGTTTCCTCACTGACAGTCATTAAATGCCAGTTGTTCAGACTGGTGTATTCTTCCATGACAGACACTATGGATGCTTTAAGGTCTTCCTTGGTCACAGAGCATCCCCAAGCTTCACCCTCCAAGCCTTGATCCTGTGTTGCCAAATCGATGCCTGCAGCACCTCTGACAATCTCATTGAGCACCATGGCAGCCTGCTTTCTGTATGCAGACGACTGGCGGTACAGATCCAGAAAGTGATCAGTCAGCAGGTAAATACTGCCATAGTAACCTAAAGAGAAAAAGAGGGAAAGCATGGGTTCTCAGCATCTATGACATTTTTGATTGAACATAGTGTTATTATTGTACATCCATAATACCTAATGTTCGACAAATCTCCATGAGCACAGAGAAGATTTTGTCATCAGTAAAATAGAGGAAATGTTTCCTCTGCATGTGAGCAGTGGAGACGTCATGAGAGGATGAGCCAGCTTCTATTGTTGAAGAGTAACTTCTTTCTTCTACAATGCGAACATCCATCAGATCAAGCTCCAGCACCTGCAAAAACAGGTGTGTTTGTATTAAGCAATTAGGAAATATTATATTACAGTATTTGAATACTGTACTTAATTAATATTATATTAATTAATTCAGTTATTATATATAATATCTAGGTATGTAATTATCTAGAAGAGAAAGCAGATAGCATATACCTAAAAAATTGCAGCAAATACTGTAGCAAGTACATCAAGAATTGTAGCACCATGACTGTAAACATCACCTGCATCAAGGCTTTAGAAATCCTCTCCAGATGTGCAGATGAGTTCAGAACCACAGAAACACGTGATCCCAGGAGTTTTAAGTAGCCCAGAAACACATTCAGGACAAACAGCTTCTTCTGGTCAGCAGATGTCCTCATGAGCCTGGGCAGGGATGTGGCCAAAGAGTGGAGATTCTCTGAAAGCACGTCAGTGAATGTCTGACTGATGCTGCCTTCCGTAGGATTATTACTGCAGCCGCTGCTCTGATTCATTTGTGACACTGAATGGAGAGCAACCGCACATCTAAAGGGGAGAAAGCATTACTTAAAATAAGCATTACTTTCAATCAGAGCCTGTTGTTTGATCACACAATAATGTCAGAAAAATAGAGAACCTCTCTCTGACTCTTGGTTCCTCATCGTTGACTGCTGCCACCAGTGATTCCAGCAGTGGGCCCACACACTGTCCCAGTGACTGGCTACACCTGGCCAGCAGGTGGTCAGCCAGCTCCACCATCTCTAGCCGAACCCTCCAGTGCTGATGGGCAGAAGTGCAGGAGATGATCTTGTTCAGCAGCACAGCCAGTTTTCCTGCTGTACTCTTCACCCAGTCTTGTGTGCGACGGACCATCAGCTGTGCAATCTTCCCCAGGTCTGGCGAGGGGCTCTTGTAGGGCTCCTTTGCCTGAAGTTGGCTGTCTTCCATAACAAGTCCCACAGTCCTGGACCATACCTGAATGATGACAAGAGGGAAAAAAAAGTAATGATATAGCAGAAGTCATGTATATGTGTACCTGTAGATATAAAATAAACAATGACTAATTAATTTATTAAGTCATGGAGACTGTTAATACCGTACCTTGATGGCTGTGACTATGACCATATGGCCTTGTCTCAGATCTCCAGTAATGATCCTGGTCACAACTGTAGTGATTCCGGGTAAGAATGACGCCATAGTACTGCCCATAGCACATCGATCCTCCAAAGATAGCACCACGTGCACCTCAGTGCAATCACACTGCAAAGTCAGAGCCTGGAGGCACTTCAAGGCTGTTGCCTGTATTTCTCGAGACTTTTCAATTTCTCCTAAAGCCAGGAGCAGTGAAATGGCAGTTCCCAGTCCAGGCAGCATGATGGGCTCAAAAAGCTTGAAGACTATATCACCATAAGCAGCGTGTAACAGGGCATCCAGACACTTCAGCAGAGCAAGTTTCAGCTCTTCAGATGTTTCTGCAGGTTTTCCAGGATCGGTTGGAGAGCAGAGGCAGAGGCAGAGCTCAGTGAGAAGGTCACGGAGTGTCTCCCAGGACTGAATACAAGTGGTCTGCAAGATGTGTCGCAAGGCCTCAGCCACAGCCTGGACCATTTTCTCCTTCTTGGGTCCAGGAACTTTAAGGACAAATCGTAGTGGAAAGAGCACATACTCCTGGAGCTGCTGCAATGTGGCATCATTGACCTCCCTCAGCTGGGCACTAAGTGTCTCTACGTTGCTCACAGTGGGCTCTCGCGTGAGCAGGACGCAGGCGGGACGCAGGTAGGCAAAGGCGATCTTTGGATCAGTAATCTGAGCCATAATTGGAGACATCACAGCAACAATCACTGCAGGAAGAAAATTTGAAAAATAGCAAAATAGGAAATGTGAGTTAAGACATACTCCTAGGTTTTCATATTCTGTTAGAGGAAACTATAATTATGATGTGTTTGTTATGAATATCAGAATCAGTTGTTTAGAAAGGCTTTTAATATATGAAGGCTTTATTCAGTGAAAGTCTTACTATATATTATTTTTATTTGACTGGTTACAAACAAGTCTTTGGCAACACGTTTATTTATTCCTAAAACAAATAACACTGTTGTATATTAGGGAAAATACAACATAAGCGCACTAACATTTTCAGGTCTTACTGTTATTGTTATTATTACTATTCACTGTTGATTACTCACTGTTTATTACTCACTTGCTCTACAAGGTGCCGCAAAGTAAAAACAAATGTCAACGCTAAAGAAGCTTATAGAAGCTGCTGTTACGGAGCCAACACGTACCTCACACCAGTACCTGTAGGAGGCTGCGCCCCGCAGAACAATGACCCCATAGAGGAGTTTAATTTTAAAGATAAAACTAATAAAAATACGCACATACACGAGTAACTTAACGTGAAGTTAGCGGACGCGACTTGAAGCAACGTCATAATGCTGCGCCAATGACGCACACATTTGACGTGGTAAAACCCCTTTCGCCTTTGGTGATGTCTTCAAAATAAAATATTCTTTGTACGAAAAGAAAATTAGGAGAAGAATTAGTTGGCAACACGTTTAAGGACGAAGCACCATGTAGCAGCAAATTATTCCAATTAGCCGTTTGATAATTAATCATAAAAATAGTTTAACGGCCTTTTTACAATTTGATCACAACGCTACCATTTTTTGTTTTATTTTGAAAAACCTTTACAGGGGAAAGCCGTAGTTCATTCATGTGCTGACTTGACGTTGAGCCGGTTCATGTTGTGGTTGTGGTGCTGTAGTACCTCTATGTTTCAATACCTAATTTCCTGAATATAGTGCATGTTTTCATGACTTTAACGGTTTTAGTCGCTGCAGTGGGTTTTAGGCAGCAAGTCTGATTGCGAAGGTAACAACGGGATCACTCTAATTTACAGTTAAAGTTAGCTTAAAGGCCGCCAACATTTAGCATAGACTTGCTCTGTTTTGTAGCTAGCATTCATGGCTAGGTTAAATGATCCTTTTGGATAAAGTGGATAGTTAACATACAGGAGCTTTATTATTTTGTTTTTTTTATGACTCCTGACTCCACTTTGGATTTTTTTCTCAGGTGTCCTGGGACCTTGATGTTGTCTCTTCTCAAACTATCTGATCCAAGGTGTCAGTATGGATGAAGAAACCCTTAATGCAGCCATCGCTGCCTATGGAGCCCAGCTGCAGCAGGTGGAGATGGCTCTGTCAGCTGGCCTGGACCCCTCCCAGGAGTCAGACCTCGTCAAACTAAAGGAGGACCTTTGTCAGCTGATAGAGCTCACTGAGGCCAGTCTGGAGTCAGTCAAAAAGAGCAGGCTTCTGGCCAGCCTGCATGACAGCTGTGACCTGCAGGCAAACGCCTCAGAGGAAGCTACTGTCAGTGGTCTGGATGCCGAGTTTGCTGCTTTTTACTCTGAAATGGGGGAGTCTTCTGGTAGCACCTCTGATACAAGAGACATGGACAAGGAGGGGGATGGTGGGCTAGAAGATGGCGAAGAGGATGGAGACGAGGAGGAGGAGGAGGAAGTAGAAGATGATGATCTTAGTGGTAGCAAAGTACGAGCGCCCTACCGGACAGCATGGGGAACACTGGAATATCACAACGCGATGGTGGTGGGAGCAGAACCCCCAGATGGAGAAGAGGCACAAGTGAGAGTGCTGTATGTGTACCCCACCCAGAAGTCTATGAAGCCCTGCCCGTTTTACCTGGAGGACAAATGCCGCTTTGAGGGAAATTGCAGGTAAATCCCACTGTAAATTTGTTAAATGTTGTTAAAAATGAAGCTATTGTGGCTGCTGTATGAGTCTTTTGTTGTAATAGCAGATATCGTCCAGCAGGTGTCACCATTTATCCACCTTATGTACATGTTTCCTGCTCGCAGCTTTAGAAAGCGTCCATAATGCAGACATATGTTGTGTTCTTTCAAAGACATTTTTCCTCTACTCTAGGTTTTCACATGGCGAAGTGGTGTATGTGTCTGAGCTCAGAGAGTTCTTGGAGTGTGACCTCACTAATATTAAAGAAGGCTCATCCTGCTTGGCGCGCCATGAGGATGGCATTTGGTATCCAGCAAAAATCACAGGTATTCCAGTCGTTCTCACTTTATGTATTTCATAATTTTGCAATAAACCTAACTAAGCATTTGCTGAGAAACATGAAATTATCCAAGATTGCAGCTTTTTCCTACTCCAATGCTTTCTCTCACTACAGAAATAGAAAATGGCTTCTACACTGTGAAGTTTGACTCACTGCTGCTGAAAGATGCTGTGTTTGAGGCCGACTGCATTATACCGCCTCTGAGAGAAGACGACGCACTGTGCTCTGACTCTGACCCGGAGGACTTGGGGGACAGAGATGACGTGGCATATGCAAAAGGTGTGTTTGAATCACTGAAATGTTGTGATTCGCATGTCAGTATTTGTAACTTTACAATACATACACTGTGAGGCTTGAGTTAAGACATTGATCTATTTTAAGCCCCATTAAGTTAATAGATTTCTCCTCCATAAAAACCAATAAAAGGTCAAACTATTTATTTCTTACTAACTACTCCTAATTTCCATGTAACTTTACAGTTATGGCTGTAGAATCCACAGGTATGTTGAATTTTGGTGGCTGGGAGGCACATACCAGAGGCATCGGCTCCAAACTGATGCTCAAAATGGGCTACGAATATGGGAAAGGTAAGTGTAACTGTACAGTCAGTGCCAGTGGGCATCTTAAATATTGTAATCTGTTTATTTTTCATGTTGTTGACATGAAATTGTATCTCAAAGGCTTTAATCAAATTTGCAACACAATATGACAGTGTCACATCTCTTCCAGTGCATGTCAGGGCCGACTAGGGTTTTATAGGTCGCCCCAAGGTTTCCACTGCTTTAAACACACCCTGCTCTGTTAGGTTTCTGAAATCCCTCAGCCTCTGCGCCTGTCCTTGACCAAAGCTCTAGTTTTAGATTTTGAGTGGCTCTGAGCTCTGCTATGTGGCTGCCACCTGCGGCTAAGTATGAACATGAGTCATATCGGAGGACAAGCTTGCTCATGTCCAATATCAAAGTATAGCCAGACTCTCACTGCTCACTTTAAACTGTACAGCCTAAAGCAAATAGGAAATAAAATCTGTCAAAGCATCTTTAATGTCTTATTTATGTTCAGTCTTACTATTTGGTGTGAAGTATGCAACTGTAGTGGTGTGATACCTAATATTTTCGTACAGTACTACAACATTACAGCTGGACCTTTGCCAATTGGTTTGCTTCTAATAATAATTGCGCATGTCCTTTGTGTCCTCAGGATTAGGAAAGATGCAGGAGGGGCGGGTAGAGCCAGTGATGGCGGTGGTCCTACCCAAAGGTAACTCTCTGGACCAGTGTGCTGAGTTGACACAGAGACACACACAGAGCAAGACCGCAAACAATGGCGAAGTAATGGCGCGCCCAAAGAAACTCAGAAAGCCTCGGGCCGCCTCTGGAAACCGCCCCACCGTCTTTGACTTTCTCAACCACAAGCTTGCAGGCAGGAGCACTGATCACTCTGATGGCGGTGCTCCCGCGTCAACGGCACCGACTGGGGTGGAGGCTTACAGGGGAGGGAAGAGCACCAAGCGCAATCTGAATGTGAAGCTGTTCCAGGCTGCCGAGAGGGTGTCCCAGACAGAGAGGGAGATTCAGAAATTGACCGAGTCGCTCAGCAGGAAAGCGGGCAGGTCAGTACCCAGTTTGACAGTTCACTGCGTTTTAATCTGAGTTCAGCAAAGACTGGGAACTGACCTCAAACAAGACAAGAGGATAGTGGTAATAAAAAAAAAACTGAAATGTGGGAGAAGGTGCAAATAGTTGAGTTCAGGTTTGACACTGTGTGCAGGTGAAACCAACTTGTCCCCTCATTTCCACCCACAAACCTAATCTATTGTTTGTCGTTGTTTGTGTGTGCAAAGGGACACATCCATTGTAAAGCAGCTGGAGGAGAAGCTGTCAGCAGCCCGTCAGCTGCTGGCCCAGCAGAAGGCCCAGGAGCTGTCCATCCAGAAAGCTCACAAGAAGGCTGACACACACAAGAAGATGACTGAGTTCTAAACCCACTGCCCTCAAAGAGGACGGAGCCAAGCACAGTTTGCCTGAAACAAACTTTTTGCCCCTTGCCTGTTGTCAGTTACTTGCTACACTGTATTTTTAAGACTTTTTTAAGCGTTATTCTCACTATATTATATATTTGAGCTGGATGTGGAGTCCACTTTATTTTTAAGTAAGCAGAAAATCTTTTCTGTTTCTTGTATATTTTGAGGACTGGGACATTTTTTCCTGTCACGTTCATTGGATTGAAGATGTACAGTTAAAAATTGATAATGCAATTTGTAATTGAGAATTTGCTCCAGTGCTTTTTTTTTTTCTTCGTAAGCGCTATAAAAGCGATGTTGGGAGATGCTGGTGTTTCTTATCCTCAAACATCTTACTTGCACACAACTGAACTCCTGTGTACAGAATTGTTTCTCTATCACAGAATCTTTCATCGTGTTTTGGTTGCGTCATATCAGCCATCCAGGACCGACGCTGCTCAGCTGGTCAGGGCTGTATAACCCCACTTTCAGACTGATCTTCATCCTTGGGAGTTGGAAGACCTTTACAGAGTTTTGAAGCTTCTCAATTCACCCACGCCTCTTGCTGCACACAGCATCTTTGAAGCCATGACCATAACCTCTGTATTAAATAATGAATTTGGAGAGCAGCTTGTTTTTGCCAAGACGTGCCCCACATTGTCTGCAGATGGTGGGTGGGTGCGGTAGGGCGCTGACTGCATCTACCTTACTGACTTTCACGCCCTCATGTAAAGGTTGAAGTCGTGATGTTAGGCAGCTGTAGATGAAGCCATCACCATTTTATGTCTTTTTTTAATAAGCACATTAATCTGAATAAAACCTGGCATAATGACAAAAGAAATAAAACTGCTCCCGTATAGCGTTTGCTAGGTGCATTTATTTTTAATGGCTGCTTTTCAGAAGAATCCGGCTCGCTGAAGTTTTGTGAGAGTCGGTAAAAGAAGCTCAGAAACTGATGACCATCAGCATGTCACAGTTATTGTGCTGTCCCTGAGGGGAACGAGGTTGTCATAGCTCATGTTAAAGCAGCTGCAGGAGGCAGAAACTGTGCACTCTGTGAGCCCTTCGTGAAGCCTCTGGATGGACCGGGGCAGAGCAGAGGGCAGCCACACGTTCAGAAATCATGAACCGTCCGCTGAGTGCCCTGAGGGAAGCTGGTGCTCTGATCTGTTGAGTGGCAGCACCTTCGGACTGTAGGAGACCAAAGGGATCACACAAAATTGCTGATCGTCACAGAAAAGAGCAAAATGCTGTGTGTGTGTGTGTGTGTGTGTGTGTGTGTGTGTGTGTGTGTTTGTTTGTGTTCACTTGGAATCCCTTTGGGGTATATGCTCCACTCATAGCCCCATTTTTGGCCTTCAGTCTCTAAGGTTACCTCTGCCGAGCCAGCAGCAAATTGTGTGTGTGTGTGTGTGTGTGTGTGTGTGTGTGTGTGTGTGTGTGTGTGTAGCTGTGTTGTCTGAATGACTCTGTATGCACCTCACACTCCTGCAGACATCTGTCACATGTATGGATTCAGACTGGCCTATTAGGGAGTTTTCACTGCTAATCGGCACTTATCAGCGCCCGGATTATGTGATTAAGAAGGTGTGATTGGAGAATCGATTGGAAGGTCGCCTTGACAGATGTTTCACTTGGGAATTCATGCTGAGGCGGTGAACCAGTGGTTGCCAGGCTCCAGTGGTTGGCTCTTGAATGTGAAGCGTCTGATTGTGAATGACATGGAAAGCAATGCTTATAAAATTATTCAGTCTACAATGACTGCTTGTCCCCAAAGCCCTTATTCACTCCCTTTGCTACACATATCATGCATGTTTAGTCTATAGATTAGGATTATTTTTAACCTTGGGTGTATTAGGTCGATCCTATTTCACATTTGCCACATTTGAAGATTGAAACCACAAAACCTTCAGCGATAAACAATAAACAATAGGAAAAAAGATTGTATTCAGCAAAGAATGTGTACAAAACTGGGACACAGAAATGTCCTATTTCATATTCTGCATAATAAATCCCAATGACTTTGATACCTTTCTATAGAGTTTGTGTCAGATTACATACTGTACTGTATCTGAAGTCAATTGGCTAAAATTAAACAAAGACTAGAAGAGGCACTGAGCCCAACTGATCCTAAAGCCCCAGAGTCACGTTCCAAGGCCTCTGCCTCAGCAGAGCCTCCAGCTTTAAATAGTACCACTTCTGATTTGTCACATATGGATTTCTCATCATTTTCAACATGGATTTCTCATCATTTTTTGGTTAGTTTTAGTTTTAATGGAACTAAATTAAATTCAAGGTTTCCTAATAAAATATGGCAAACAACAGCTCTTTTTTATATACACTCATCTTCCTCTGAACCTGCATGCACATTTATATATATACACTGTAAATAAAACCCCTACTACTTAGACTATGTACTGTACTGTATCTACAGTCTGCACATACAGTAAGTGGACTGGACATTGTACAGTGAATATTGCACAAGGCGTATTGGCATCAGGATTCATCATGAGCATCCACATACTTTACCTGTCAAAGTTATTTAATTAAAACGTCTTTTTATCAAAATTAATTATTAAAGCCCTATCATATGCAAAGACAATCACTTCACTGAAATTAGCAGTGAAGGTCAAATTTTTATCAAGGTAGATTTAATAACATGACATTTAGTTGTAATTAACTTTGCATACTTGTGTGACATTTTACGTTTCTTTCTGCAGGCAGCCCACAGTGAGGGTCTTTATGTGGACATCATTTGCAATTTGTCTTTGTACAAGTATTTAAAATCCCTAATGAGAAGCATCAGCGCCTTGCAACATTAAAAGTTTGCTTGTGGTTCCATAAAGATTATTCAGCATTCATTTGACAATGTGCAGCGATATTATTTGTTGTTGGAAGGATACATGAAAGTTAATATCCTCGCTAATATCTCATCTGCATTACCTTTGGCCTAATTTTAAGCTTTCTCCTTTCATCCATTTCGAGATGGAACCAAACCAAATGGCCACTTTGTATTTCAGACAATCATTTAACCTTTCTGCAGTTTATATGAAATCAATGAATAAACACACAGCACTGCAGGCGTTTAATCTTGTTTAAAATGCTCCTTCTATGTTGGTCTAAATAGCCATTTTCCCCTGTCTGTGATTTTACACAGTGATCAATGATCAGTCTTCTGCTGAGCCAGTGGAAATACAATAGTTGGCCAAGGTCAAAACTGAGGTCAGACTTTTTACACATTCAAGACAACAGCCTTAAGGTAGAATTCATTCTTCTAAAACGACTTTTACATCAGGAAGCATATATACAACAAAAGCCACATTTTAATTTGGTGAACTGATAAACTGTTAAGAGTCAAAACATATGGTGACTTTAATCTTCAGATACTATAAAGTACCTGCACTGTATTGCTACTGTGGTGACGTTAGCATTTGTCTTCTGCTCATTTTATATATTTTGAATATTATGGAAACAACCTCAATGCAACTTCAAGGTGGACACTAATTTCTCTAAAATAAAACATATTCAATTACACTTGTAATAATTTAACCCCCCTTGCAGACTATTTGCAAAACATAAAAAAATTAAAAACAATAGAGCAGATAAAACATAAATAACATTTATTGTGTCTATAGTGTTAAAGACAAAAATAAATAGCATATGCACATATTTAAAAAACTGCTTCAATGTCCTTTTAACAACAATCAAGTGAAATGAATACTAAAACATTTAAATATGACTTCAATCTTTTTTTGGATGATCAGTTAATTTGAGTCCTGGCCATAACACAGTCTCCATCACTGCTGACCTTTATTTCACAATCGCTACCATAGCTGCGTTAGCGGTTCCACGAGGCTCCACACTTGTTCGAGCTAAGTGCTAACATCAGTATGATAACGTGCCTACTGTACAATAACATTGTTATTGTGCTGATTTTATACAGGTAGATTATGTACGTTGTGGCTGGCATGGCTTTGCCAAATAGAAGAAAGTAAATGTGTTCAGTCTTGTCATTAGTTCTGTACATATAAGTCATAAAGTATTAATAATAATAGTATAAAGTAATAAACAATATCATAATTGATCTGGTGGGAATGTCTGAAAACAATCCAACAACCAGTGCAACCCTTGGTCACTAGGATACAGCATTTTAACGTCATGCATTGCAGTGCATTGACAGAGCTACTCCACCCGCATGTGTCTTCACATGCATTTCATACAGTATATAGCATTTCACCATTACTCTACATGGGGCTCTTCATCCTCTGCTGAGTTAATCCTTCAGCACAATGAACATTTCACAGTTGAAAAGCAGAACTCAAGGTGTGATTCTTGTATGCATGACATTCCCATTTAGTTGTTTGAATGGAAAAGCCATAATGCATAAAAAGTCAGATCAGAATTCAAGTTAACAAAAAGTCAAGTAATAACTGACAATATTGACAGTATGTAAAAACCATCTGTTACTGTTCTGTTTGTAATCCTTGGCCCACTGTAAATGTACAAATTGCATGTACTGTATAATACCTGGTGCTGGAGTTTTACACTTACGCCTTTGTTTGCTTGCTCACTGACCTTGATTTGGATACGTTTCACCTTTGCTTTAACTCAGTGGTCAACATTTGGAAGTGACTTCATCAGCCTTTCACATGTTATAAAAGCCTTTCAGTTACTCTTCAGATGTTTTACTTTGTAACAATGCACGCTAAGGCTGCTTCTTAATTTAACTACAGTAACCCAAGTGTTTACAGAAATACATCTGAGTTTTAATACTAATACACAAAATCAAGATTTACTCCCGGAAAATCACACTTGATAAACTTGATACTCAATCTTTCTACCTTTCTGACTAAGGTTAATGGGAAACATGAGGTGGTGACCTTAAATCTTTCTCTGTTAACAACAAAGTGCTGTAGAAGAAAAAAAAAAATAGATGGTTGAAAGAAATTCATTGGAAAAACCACAGAACCGTTTAAGACCTTACCTAAACGATAACCACTGAAACACACAAACACTCCTTCCTAGAATCCCAGCACTAAATCCTGATAAATGTTTTGCACCAAATCATTAATGAAAATAAGAACCCAAACTGTCAACTGTGTTTTTGTCATTTGAGATTAAAACCAAAGTTCATCTCTTCATACGCTATCTCACAATTCCCCAGTCTCTGCTGTTATTCCCAACAATAAAGCGGCCCAGGTCATTGCTTTTCTCGATGGTGACACAGCTCAATGTCAAGATCTAGTGGTGCAGAAGGATGTTTTCGCTGTTGGCCTTCTGTCCTTGTAAAGAATTTATAAGCCCAATAGAATCTGAGATAGATATTTAATCTTGTCCCGCTGTGTGTAACCCTTCAACAACTTGAAGCAAAAGCAAGGAGTGTAACTGAAGAGTTCCTTTGGTAAAATAAGCATAAACATTTGTTTTGTAATATGAGGGAGCATATGCTAACATCAGTGTTCCCAGATGTTTCTCTTTACGAGCTCAAATCATTCCAGCCAGCCAGGGAGGAAGAAAGAGTCCCACAGATCCCAGTATACACACCAGTACAAACATCCAGAGGAATATCCTGTCAATGACCATGGCCACGTACTTCCAGTCTTCCTTGACCTATAGACACGAAAAAACACGGGGACATTTTACGTCAACACACACTTTAGCTGACACTATTTACGCTTGATTGATTTCTCTCAAATGGCTGGCTTTTTTCATTATGAGGCAGATATCTCCTAAATGTCACTCAATCTCTGCTTGTCTGTGCCATGAAAACCTCAGCATCAAATCACTGATGCATTGGTTTGCGCTTCAATATCAGTATCAAACAGTAGAACTTAGTTATAAGTAAATTCCCAACGTTTAAAACCTTTTCAGTGCTCAGTTGTTTCAGTATATGTACGGTAAAACGATCTTTGGATGAAAGTTTTATGCATGTGATTAACTGAATATAGACAATGTTGCTATACTTACAGAAAAATCTGCGTCCTCTGCTTTCAGATGATCCGCTATGTACTGGACTCCTTCTATGGCTCGCTGCACGGCTGGAGAAATAGCGGAAATCAGCAAGTCCTGCTGGGTACTGGCGTCTTTGGTGGACTCTGCTGTGAGGCTTTCCGATAGGTGATCTGCATGGACTTGTTTCTTCACCCGCCCTTTGATCCCAATCACCCCGAGTTCATCATCATGCAGACAGCAATACTGGAAGCTCTGGGAGCGACACCGGTACACCGCTCTCTCCGCCATCTCCTTCTGTTTGTCGCACATTTGCTCAGCGCTGAGGGAGCGGCCGTTCGGGGCCAGCGCGGTCGGTTCGTCCCTGGACTTGCTGCGAAGCGGCCCCATTGGCAAAGTGGGGGGCAAGGACAACTGGGAAGTAGATGAGGCTGCAGAGTTGTGTCTACGCAGGGGGTGTTTCTCCGAGAGCACTGAATACTGGCCGGAAGTGGAGCGGCCGAAAACGTTGGGCTTTGGTGGATGATCTACCTCATTACCATCATCAAGAGGGGAAGAAGGTGGAGAAGGTGAGCAGACAAGGATGTTTGGACTGTCACACTGAGTCTGTGGAAGCAAAATCTCTGCCTGCCCTGTTTGTCTGAGTCCGGCCTCTAACCCTGTCCAAAAGGCCTGCGAGTTGCCCGTCGCAGACACTGTGGTCGGCCGGTGCATCATCTCAATCAGCTTCTTGCAGTGCTGCTTAGCTGTGCCCGGGGGACGCTTCATGAAGAGCACTCGCGGGACCAAGTCCAAGAACACTCTGCGCACCCAGTGGGGCATGCCGTGGGTCTGGGGCGATCGGTGATGCACGTTCAACACGAAGACGGTGATTATGATGGACAGCGTGACAAAGACCATGGTGAACAGCAAGTATTCACCGATCAGCGGGATCACCAGAGATGTGGATGGGATGATCTCTGTGATCAGCAGGAGGAACACTGTTAGAGACAGTAGCACAGAGATGCACAAAGTAATCTTCTCTCCACATTGCGATGGCAAATAGAACACCAGCACAGTGAGACAGGAGATGAGCAGACAGGGGATGATGAGGTTAATAGTGTAGAACAATGGAAGCCTCCGGATGATGAAATAGTACGTGATGTCTGCATAGATCTCTGTGCAGCACTCATACTTTTTGGTGTTGTACTTGCCCACTGCATTGACAATGACCCACTCGCCACTTTCCCAATAGTCCATCTGGTCCACATCACCGGCCATGCTGATCAAATCGATCTTGGCGCGGTCATAAGTCCACGAGCCAAACTTCATCTTGCAGCTTTGCTGGTCAAAAGGGAAAAAGGTGACGTCTATGCTGCACGAGGACTTGTAGATGGCCGGCGGCATCCACTTAATCCGCCCGTCGTGGAACAGATGCGCCTTCGTCAGATGAGTTACCGCAAAGTCCCCATCAGCGCTTGTAGATGAAGAACAAAATTAAAAAGCATGTTTAGAGAAATATGCATTATACATGTATTGTGGCATGTTTTTCAATGTATGCAACATATACTGTACTGTATATAAAATATATTCTGAGCTTTTAACAAGCCACAGTTACAAATAAAACCTTCTCATGAGTCAGACGATCTCATACCAAGCTCTAGAAAAAGCTTTTATTATGTTCTATTTTTTATTACACTCATAAACCGTTTCATTATGTTTCAACATTTTTTCCCCGCTGTGGGACTAATAAAGGTCTATTCTAACATACGTACGGATGACAGTCAAACTTCAATGCATCACCACAGTAATAAAAAAGACTATATGTGGCAAAACCAAATTACCAGGGAAGAAATATTAGAAGTCAGTGATCTGATCTCTGCTACTCTGACAGCAGCTGCCCCATGATCTCAGTTTCATCTCCCGTATCTAGTCAATCTAATCTTCATTACACCAAACCTTTCGCGGAACTCCAGCCCTGCTATCGCACACCCACGCACCAGCAAATACTTCCTGATGGCTCAACCTGATCATCTGAATCAATAATCCGCACGGGGCTGGACTTTTGTCTGCTACAGTAGATCGCCCGTGCTCCTCTGTTGTGCATGGATCCATTCTGCTAAACTCAGATCTACCTGGGGGCTGAAACACATCCAGTACGTTCCATCTTTTAATTCAAAGCCTAATGCATTGCTTTGTACCATTTGCTTTGTTTGTGAGCACATCCATTAGAGTTGACCTTGTTCACATTTATTTCAACCAAATTACTCCATGACATTGGCGCAGGACAGGCCTCGTGTTTCCCTCCAGTCAAATCATCTGGTCAGATTAGAATAATCAAATCTGAACATTAAGTTGATATGTGTTTATTTTAGCCTGGAAAAACCAACCACCATGTATCACCGTGCAAAGAATTTAAAGTCGTTTCTACAGTCCCTTACTTGTTGTAGAGGACGATGTCGGGCCTCCAGATGATCTCGGAGGGAATACGGATGGAGGTGACATTTTCATATTCCTCTGGGTTCCATCGCAGTTTGTAATCATTCCATTCCTAAAGGACAATCAAATTACAGCATAAGCATCACATTGGCTGTATTTTAGATTGTGTGTTGCCTCTTCCATCACATACTTGCTTGACCCAAACGTTTGTGGTCATCATCTGGTTCTTCTCGTCCTTATTTCACATGAAGAGAAGAAAAGAAATCATGGGAACATTTGTCTTCCTCCAGATGAACTGCGTCATGCCATGTGCGCTAAAGCCTCAGTTATAATTAAAACAATTCTAAATGTAAGGTCTATTTGTAAAGACACAGACAAAGTCTGAATCTTAGGCCTTGCTTCATGCAAACGAACACCCTCGCTGTATTGAATCTGTAGCTGTGCTGGCAAGCTGCCTTCTCCAGCGATTTCCCCCTCCAACATCTGAGACGCGGCAGCCGGCAAAAACAAAGAAGGAGAAGACAACTTCACCTCCAGCTGACTCTCTCCACCGGGCTTGTGGAGCAAGCACTGTCACCTAATTGTGTGTCAAAAACCCTGAGAATCATCCCTGCAGCAATGCGAGCTGCACTTATTAAATCTTAAAGCTGCACCGCAACTTTGCATGGCCCCAAAGGGTGGAAAGAGGACTGGAACCCCCGCTAACAGAAACTCTGCAACTTCATTTGTGTAGCTTGTGTGTAGTTGTGTAATGCAGCTGTTAGCGAGCATACCGTATCAACTGGGTTGACACCAGCTATATCTGAACTGCTGTTTAGGACACCAGTTTGAATATTTACTGGCAGAACACATGACAACTGAATTTAATTCAGGAAACTAATTTATTCTATTCTGCTGTGCCTTCATTTCCGCTGATAAGTGATCTGTAATATTTAAATTTATTTCTCGCCCAGTGTAGCTGAATGGGCAGGATGCTCATTATGATAATGACTGTAGAGCAGTATGTATAACACACAGAAAGGGCTCTAGTGAGAGCTCCATTGTAGTATTTTTACTCACCACGTCAATAAGCTGGGCAATAGACAGTCCGAAGTGAACCAGCACGGTGTCTGATGTGTTCTCCACAGGCCGGGAAAGCTTATTGTAATGTGCAAACAGATCCTGAAGCAGCCTTTCTTCAGCATGGGCCCGCGGTCCAACCTGGGAACAGGCTTCAAAATAAATAAGGAATTAGACACAAAACAGCAGCGTTCGGTCTGAGGCCGTGGCCTTTTGTGAAGCTGCATATTAATGCATATAATATTGGAAATCTTTTGTGTCCGTGTCAGTTACTCCGCAGTGACCTTCTATTCGTTCTTATGGCCAGTTCCTATATGCATATTTATGTTTAAAATAGAAAGCGTGACTCCAAAATGCACTCAATTATTGAATTTATTTTCTGCCATCTACAATACGTTCACGTGTAATGGATTTATCTGAGCTGATGCCATGATAAAGATTCCACTCTTGTAGACACAGAGTGTAATTTAAAAGGACGGTGACCTCTATTATACAGGTGGCGTATGGTTACATGAGCCTGTATCTGTGAGGCGGGACAAATGGGGGGGGGGGGCGCGTTGGTCAGGAGATGGGAGAAGTTAAAAGAGGAAGGATGAATCTCAATCTGAGGACATCCGTTGTGTCTCTGAACAGGCGTGCTGATGGAGCGAATTGTCTGGACGCCTCACGCCTGTCTCTACACCCCCCCTCACCACAGCTGCTCCGATCAAGCAACTCAATCTCTCCTCTTTTGGAAGCGGCTCACATCACGCTGAGGATGACCCAATAAGACCTGGGAACAATTAAATCTCTGGGAGCAATAACTTTTTTTCCTTTTCCTGTTCTGGACATTGTGCATCTGTGCAGCTTTTTCTATTGTCACAGCATTTCAAGCTAACCTCAACAGTTCATTTAGCCCAAAAACTCATAGTTTCACAGCCCATTAGTTACTAAACTAAATATTAATTGTGTGAGACCTGGCATGTAGTGATTCATAATGTAATGTGACTGTGAATGAATAATGTCTTTATTGTATGATGTTCAGCAGCTTGTGAACACGCTCTGTTACTTTTATCCTAAAATAAGGGCACAGGTGCTGTGGTGCTGCTGGCCTTGCTCTGGGGTACGCCTTCCCACTCAATCACAGCTGATGGGCTGTCCTTCAGTAGCCTGAAAACTGGCATCTACAATTTTTAAAGGCTCAGGATCAATACGTTATTAAATGGATACGGTTTCTTTTTTCTCCCAACAGTCTCCCTTCCTGTTCCCACGTGAGTTCCGTTTGTCCAGACACCCAACAACCTTGAAACGTCTCCACAGTTCCCGACGAGCAAAGGCGACACGGATACCTTTGTTTCCAGCACATCCGCTCAGAGTGACATCTATTGAATGTGGCCGATATTAAACAGAGGCATGGGCCGGTGGAATCTAAAGCAGACCTGCAACTAATGGGTTTGGATTGAGTGTCAACAATGCGAGGCTCAGAGAGGTATGGAGCACAGGAGAAAGCAGGTGACTAGTAAATGTGTTCGCTCCTGCTTTACAGCGCACTAAATGCCACTTACACAGACTAATGTTACTACTCATCCTTTATAATCAGCATTTTCAATTAAACTCAGTATACACCTCCTGTCTTATTCTTGAGTCTGCTCCTCCTCTTGATGGCTTTTCATTGTCAACCACTTTGTATAATTCATGCAAATTGAGATAAAACAAGGTGAACACTAAGATCACATAGAAAAGGCACAGGTACCTGTAAAATGAAACTTCAATTATATAAAATATATACAATTTCATCTTGGAAAGTTGCATTACTGTACTGCACGTGTCAGCTACTGGCGCCATTTCAGGTGTCATTTGATGGATGCAGATATAATCATGTAGGCAGTGACATCAGTCCACTAAGCAGCTGGGCACGAATCCTCAGAAATTGCAGAAAACAGTATAAAAGCAACTGTCCCGAAGGTTGTAGGTTTTTGTCAGACTGTGTTACTCCTCGCCTTCCTGATTACCAACGGGCCTTGAGTTTCGTTAGCAACTCAACAAAAATGTAAAAAGCATGTGGAAAGCAGAGTCCGTTATTATACTTAGTACTAAAAAGCTACAAAAGTCAGTTGAGGGCACTGTGCAGTACTTATTTCACACTGAAAAACATTAACAGCATCCAAAGCCAAAATAAGAGATCAACACATCAAAAAATGCAAATACTTGCAGTCACAAACCGACATGACCGCATATAAGAAAAAATGTTTAAATAAATGAAAACTAACTAAGAACAGAATATTCACAAATATAGATGTTAAAAGTTTCAAAACCTTACTAAATACATCTCCCTCCCCTCTCGTGACCTCTTGGTGGCTCTAGATGATAGATACGGACAACTGACACAACATAACAGAATCTACCTTGTAGAGGGAACGTGAGGATGAGGAGGCTCAAATATGTGTAATTATCCATAGCTCCTCCGGCAACATCAGACTCCTTCCGTGAACTCCCTCCAGCTTCTGCAGGATCCTGGTGGTCAATCTGAAGGCGCTGTGTGGAGGTTCAGGTAACGCAGCGCCACGGAGAAGCCACGCACGTCCATGTCGTCTCCCACCCTGGTGCTCCTCCTGGTTCCATGGGTTCTCGTCTCCTGCCCGGCCGGTGTCAGAATGGAGGAGCCCAGACCCGTGAACCAACACTTGAAACTCCCTCCTTGCTGCACTGGAAGCCTTCATCAAGTGTGGCTTATCCTTTTCCTCTCCACCCTCCTTCTCTATATTACTCCCTCCCTCTCATTTCTCCGCCTCCTCACCCCCCCCCCCCCCCCCCCCACCACCACCACCACCACACACTCTCTCTCTCCCTCTCTCTCACTAACACCTCATTTCTCTCTTTTCTTCCCACCTATTTTCTTTTCCAATTTTCTGTCTCCACTACACTTTTTTTACCATGAAAAACTGAACTTTACTCAGAATGTGAGAACGTACAGTATCTATATATGTATCTGTATGTACAGTATGTGTCCATGTGCATGTGTGCGTTATTGGGGATTTTGTATGAGAGTTGCAGCCTGTGTCTAGATAAGACCTGGATACTCTTTAATCTCATCTCTGCCCTGTTTCCCTGGAGCATACCATGTCCAATTCCCCTCCCTTTGCTTATCCCCCTGCTTTCTCTTGTCTAACACCCCTGACCATCATCCCCTGTTAATGTTTTCTCCACCTCCCGTCTTGCACACAAACAGCCATGCCTCCTTCCCTGCAACCTCCCCGTGCTTCGCTGTCAGTCTCCTTTAAAGCTTTTATACGTCAGCGGAGCTCGGTGCCAAGGCTGACCATCTATTGAGACCGTTGCAGTCGCCTGAGGTGTGTTTATTGTTGTACACCATCTTCATTTTATCCCAGAAATGACAACATGTCATGTTTTGATGACAGAAATAACAAAGAGTGGCTGGAAATTCTTAAAAATCTTTGAGGTAAAGAAATCATGTTTACTTGAGGTTGGCTGAGGCAGGAGCCAGCTCTTGACTTCTTTCTCACTCCGTTACATGAGCGTGCAACAAAAGCGGTCCAGGCAGATATATATTTTGCTGCTACAGAGGGCTTTGACAAATATGGTTCTTTTCAATAAACTATGAGCCCACAGAGAAAAGCCTCCGCAGTGCACGCATTGATTTTTTTATCCTAATCAAAGAAAATACTGACTTGATCCAGTGATGACTAACAGTGATTTGACGGATGATGAGATTCCTCCCAGCAATGTTCCGCTATAAGCACAGATGTACTGCGTGTTCAAACCATCAAGGGTGTGACAGAATGTTTAGTTGGACAGACAGGAGTCCAGCTGGTATTTGTTAGTGGGACCGCACAGCAGACGAGGAGTTCTCTTTCCATAATGGGCACGGTGCATAAATATGCTGTAGCTTAGTGACACACACTTGAGTTTATCCCACGCCCACAGTCAACACATGCAGCACAAGCTTCCTCTATAGCCGCCTCATGTGATGGGGTGGACCATCTGTGTTCTTGCTTTTCCACTGCTAAAAGACTAAGAGCAGTGTTCACCCCTTGCAGCAGCATCTTTAATAATTCAACCTGTCCGTATGGAAGGGACAGTGTGATAGTCAAACATGTACTTTGACCTCCCGCTTCAGACGGTAAAACACAAAATGTGTTGGCATTTTGTATTCTTTCCAACTGAACTTGCTACAATACAGTAGTTACGGCTAAACTATACAGACAATGCACCTGTCAGAATGGCAGTTTAGTATTAACCTAAAGTCTGTATTTCAAAGGTTCAAACATATTTAGCAAAATATCTCCCATCTACTATATGGATGCAACACTGAACAAAATTGTTTGAAGTTGTGGAGACACTTACAGGTGTGAATCCCAGATGATGTATGCTCTGACTTTTGTGGGCTTAGATTAAAAATCTCTGACAAATGGGCAAATCTCTTACAAATGCATTTGTTCCGTCGCCGGTTTGCTGATTCCTTTGCTTTTCATGCAGAATTTTGATCAGATCAGTGCTCTCCTCCATCATTTCTAGATAACCTTTTATTTTTTTGACTAAAATGTGCAAAACACTTTGAAACACTCCTTTGTCCAAAGCACAAACTGCTGAAAACAACAAATTAAATTAGCTGATACCCTGCCAAACCTAAATTACTAATGGCGATAACACACTCTGCCTTGTCACTCTTTTATTGCTGGAGACAGTGTGTAGGAGAAAGTAAGAGAAATGTGAGAGACGAGGAAATAAATTATATAAAAAAAAATGTACCCACACAAAAAACATTCCTGATATGCTGGTGTGCTGGAAGTGGAAATAATGTTGTCGCATCATGTCTAACTGAAAAGGTATCGACTGGTACAACGAAATTCTCCTAATTAACCTAGTAAGGGTCCAGTTTTGAACCAAAACACTGTCTCAGTGTGAGTTTAAGCGTTTTCTGGCTACCAATGCATCAATGTATGAATGTATTTAAATGCAGTTTAAGTCAGCAGATAAAACCTGGTCTCCATTCTTACCTCAACTCAGATGGCCAGAGATCACCCATTCAACAAGAACCTTTGACCGAGAACATGGTCCCTTTTCGAGAGAGAACACACAGGATTAGACCTCTGACATTGTGAAGTGCCTACTTTGATATTTTCTGCACTTGTACAGTACACTGAAACTCATTCACCTCAACCTGAAAAAAAATGGCTATCCTGTTTGATTTGGTAAAAACAGAGGGATTACTCACACTACAGATGCACGCTGCTAATTAAAACATATCTATTTAACATACGTGTACTATGACAGCATAGCATTGTTAACATAGATGCATGACGAACTGTTGGAGGGTGAGCTCTTCTGTAGATTTGACGGTCTGCCAGGAGGGGATTGAATCCAACACACACACACACACACACACGCACGCACACACACGCACACACACACACACACGCACGCACGCACGCACACACACACACACACACACACACACACACACACACACACACACACACACACACACACACACACACACACACACACACACACACACACACACAGTTCATGGGCTCCTCAAACACAGTGAAGCAACTGTATTACTGGTAACACCAAAGGACGCGTTCCCACTGACGGCAGTCTCTTTGAGCAGAGATCCATGGAACAGCCCCAGGATCCAGGGTCAGGAGGTCATCTTGCACTCAAACAGGCATGTTTTGCCTTACTGATTCACACAGCTGTCTTTGTTACACTCTAACACGCATCCACCTTCAGACACAAAAACCCACACACAAGCAGGGATTCATCCCATGCATGCATAATCACCTAGGATACCAAGACTGCCAAGATCACCTGTCAATCATACCTACTACCTCTTTAAGGAAGATATAAATCTACTCGCACGTTCTATGTCCATCCATGTCAATAGTGTTGTTGTCGTTGCTGTTGCATTGACTTTCCTCTGTCATTGGGTCAAACTGGAGCGAACTAGCACTCTGAAGCAGTGGACAGAAACTATAATGAATGATGTGGGCAAAGGCAGGTACAGATGTGACACAAGGAATACACTTGCAACATCCCCAGGGGGCAAGGTGAGATAGCCAGTGACCAGATACCTGGACCTGAGGCACCTGCAGCATCTGCAGGGTGAACGCCATCTGTTGTTGGGAACACACACACACAACCCCAATAAAATACCAGAGCGCGCCATCTGTTGATTTCTTGGGAAAGCTCACACGACTATCAAAAATGTACTTACCTTTAAGGCAAACTGATGACAAGCCAGTGCTTTTTGATTTGTTTTTAATGCAGGCCAAGGCTGATGCGAAATTATGCCAATGATCATACTGGTGTTGTTGGAGGTCAATGATATTTTGATTACAGGAAAAATCAATAGACACAAACACTATTAAACCACATTTTTTATGACCATGAAAAACTCATGCCTTCACGTGTTTTATCCTATTTACTGTACTGTTAGTACATTGATCACAGACATGAGCTCAGACCACTTAGAGTTTAGATGTCACAGGCTAGTGAAGGCAATGGCGGCTACACGTACAGTTCAATACTGCAAAGACAGTTTATAGCTTACGGAACCATAAATGAATATATAAGCTTTATACTGTATGTGTACAGGAAATTCATTTTGATCACAAGAAAAATAAATAAAATATTAATAACCTTGAGGCATAGCTTTTCTTTTTAGCCCTACGTTCATCATTTGCACACAGCACAACATTTACAACACATCATGAATGTCCTTTGTGCCACAAGTACACACGATAATAATGCTGAGGCATCAGTCAAGGCTGATTAATTGATCTTCACCCTTTACATTTGGAAAAATATGCAACTGCTATACATGTACTGTACCAGTTACATTTTATATATAGGCAGGTCTGCATGTCTTGTGATCGAACAAAATTACTTTTACAAATGCAACTTTTATATTCAATCTTAAATATTGAAATATATATAATATACATTTACATAACTATCTTTGTATTAGCAGAATCCAGTAATATTAATATTATCTTCATTCACTTTTGGGCCCAATCCTTACTTGCTTGTTTTTAGTGAGACAAAACGCTTTCTTATGCAGCAAATTACTGGTAATACACACACACACACACACACACACACACACACACACACACACACACACATCATGTGACCTTGCCCTCCCATTCAGAGGTTTTATTCCAATACCCCAATAGAAATGTCCAGAAGCTCAACAGCAATTAAAAATATAGTTACAATAACATAAGCCAAATAATTGCAGCTCATCTAAAGTACGTCAGCCTCACGCTTTCAGAATTAATTAAAGAAATGTTGCCACAGTTATTGAAAAAGGTATGTTGCATTAAGTTGTAATTGAAAATAGGCTTTTATTGCTTTTGTTAAGATTACACAACATCCATATTGGACTCGATTAACGCCGCCCCTCGAGGCTTAAGCTATTATAGTAAAAACACTTATTGACCAGTGACTGCACCAAAATTCATATACAATGCTTAATTACTATACACAAAACTTCAGTCTTCTTGCTGACTCAATGCATATATGTGCTACTTATATTAGCTGAACTACACATAATCTAAATGTTGGTAGTCAGAATACTTGAGTGACACTGACGATTTTTCATTCATTGTCTAATTATATCAATTTCCTCATGCCCTTCCTACTTTCTGCCTCTATGAAGCTACAGGTATCGGCATAGCTCTGCAGGGGGATTAATTTATCACAGATTATTGCTTTTTATGGCACATGTTTGCATCACACTGAATATATGAACACTTGGGGCTCAACATTCACAAATATTGAAACAGAGAAGATACGGTAGCTCGGAACTCGCCTGTCCATTTCTGGTCTAAGTAAATATCTAATCTATAAGACCTATAAGATCTATAAGAGGTGCAGCAATAGTGTGTGTGAATGGCATTTACACAAATCGATCTTTACCAAACATTTGTCGGGTTTATTTAAGTGCAGCTTTTGTTTGGAACTCATATGTAGGTTCCCTCTACAAAGTAAAAATCATAAGACTTACAGTAAATAACATTTTTTTTTCTCCACTGCACGTCTCATTCAAACAACACAATGAGGACCACTAATGTTCAATCTGCCTGCAGCTCCACGCTCCAATCCAATTGAAGTAATTACAAAAGCAACAGCAGAAAAGAAAATTGTGGGTTAAGCTTGCATACATGTTCCACGTGTTTATTGCCTTAAAATGTAATAAAGCCCAATATTAGCGGGCACTGCCATTACCATGCGATGACGTCCACATAGTAAATAAATAAAGTCCATGATAAAAGCTGCACCATGCGTCATTTTAGTGAGGTGGCTACAGGATGCAATATCTGGAGGATGTGTTTAGAGGACAGTGTTGAGTGTGGGGGAGTGAATTCCTTGGAGTGTCAGCAACATATTCAACAGGAAACAGTCCAAAGGCACAAATTCTATTTTTTGAAGGGGAAATTTAATTCACCCCTGAAAGTTAAAAATATTGCTGACCAATTCTTTCTTCATGCCAGTGGCCCCAAGTCATTCTCAAGAAGAAAAACAGTGAACCTAAGTACACACTATGCAAATATTACAAAAAGCTAACTAAACTACCTACAAACCAACAGAGTGAAGTGTAATACAATATTGTACAAGAATTTTGATAATTTCAGTACAATTATTACACTAGTAATTTGAGTCTGAGACTCCCTAAAAGCATCATTGTAAGTTCATTATGTATATATAAATTGCTTTGTTTTTAATCTTCACTATATTTTACATATATCACACTACACATTACACTTCCTGCATCTTCCTGCCTCCAACTCTGCTGTCAAGTGTAAATTGGTACTGCAGGACTGTTCCTATGAATCCAATTCACATGAGATGGGCTGGAATTAACGAGACGTCCCTAAAATGTCAAGTGAATTAGTGGAAATCTCCAACGATATTAAGAGTCATTTGTCTCGGCGGGGGAGGAACCAGCCCACGTGGTGACATGGAGATCCTGAAAATCCTCGGCCGCCTCCTAGCAGGTTGCGATAGGCTTCCTCATCCATCACAGGCCAACTGCACAGCACACACGGTGTCTGGATGACTTCTATAACTATTAACCCTTGATTCCCCCCAGCGTTCTATACAAAATGGTGATTCATCAATGACACGATCAGTACGCGTTACATTCCACCATGCTGCCACCCTCATCGCACTGACATCTCTATAGGAAGATGATGCCAGGCGTGCGCTCTGGTCACACATGCTAACCCGCTGAGTGTCATTTTATGACATCCATTTGCATCGTGTATTGCTTTAGTAGACATATGCTTTAAACATTTTATTATGAAGGGGCTGCCTCACTGAAGTCAAGTTCACAGCCTGGCAGTGGTGCAGAGACACCCACTTCTAACAGGCTTTAACTTCCTTCTGTTTCTTTTTTGTTTCTTTGTGTTTTTTCACTATTTCTGCCTCATTAGCAAGTCTGACAGCTTTTCTCTTTTCTACTTATTGTGGCTAATACCTGAAGAGCTGTGCAGAGCAGGAAGAGGAAGGAGAAGGAACAAAGACTCTCATACTAGTGCCAAACGTCTTAACCTGGGTTACACTGGTTTGTTGAAGCTCTTCCCAACAGCGAGAAACTGTTCCATGAACGTCAGATGTACTCAAGCACAACTATAGCTAACTATATAACTGTAGCTTCTGTTTTTTTGACATGGTTTGCCATATCAGCAAGCAACACAAAAAAGGAGCTCACAACATTAGGTCGTCAGCAAAACCTGCATGCTACTGTAGAGGGATCCCCTCAGGGTGTACTCCCAGGTGCAATGGAGCACCAGAAAGGGTAGTAAATTATTATTTATTAAACATTTTCCCCCGATAACAAGCTGCACCAACCCGCTTAACAATTAGAATTCGAACTGTACAGTAGCTTTATAAAAGAATCTGGACTTTTTTCCAAAGTTCTTACATGCTAACAGATCCAGTGAGCAAGGAACCACCACATATACAGTACTCTGACAACTGCATGATGCTGCACAGTGAATGGTTGTTGTCCCTGACAGTTCAAGGTTTTAATTTTCTTCACTTGCTGATGAGTTTGTAACATTCAATACAAATGGAGGAGTGTGGTATGACAGTGCATTTGTTTCCGAGGTGGAAGTAGGGGGCACTGTTAGTACAGGCGTAATATTACAACCTCACTTCCTTACCCAGTGAATCATGAAAAATGATATTCAGCCCTGATCATATTACCAGCCATGTAGCCCAAGTACTGTAGGTGCCCACCAGCTGGAGCAACAATAAACATAATCGAGCCCATCTCATTTTCTTTGTAATAATGGAGGGGAAAGTCTGACTCCAGGCTGCAAGGCTCCTCAGACTGACAACAAAGTCATTTGCACTGCTCAGCTTTTTGGGGGTGTCAATAGCTGCAGGGTTTGTTGCCTGCAGTTTGCATATCCACCTTATTCCGAAGTTGAAGACAGCGCTGGAAGTTTAGCACATTTGGGACCTCATCGTTCGAGAAAGCTTTGTATTCTTAAAAAGCCGCTGAACAGACTGTATTAGCCAGCGAAGACGTTTTCCTTTCATCCGGTATGAGGTGCCCGAGTCATCCATCAAACGCCAGCGCTTGAATAGTTTTCCTCTGAATAGAATACTTCCTGTGCTGAGACCTTCAACAATAATTATCAAACGCATCCTAAGCTATTCAGAACAGCGCTTCAGTCCTGACTCCAACTCTCACATCGACAACCTCAACTATAATTGAAGCACATATAACGTAAAATGTGTAGAAAAATGTGTGCGCTGCCTACAAAAGGAATGACAAGAGCATGTCCTGCTGCTACCTGTGCCGCTCCACACCGTGTCCCTGACGCTCCCACCCCCTCCATCTTTTCACTCTCTGTCCCTCCCTGGGTCTCTATCCATCTCAATCCTTCTCCCCAAATCCACCTGCTGCCACCTCCTCACTGTAAAGGTCGCCATGGGAGTGTGAGCACATGATGCTGGACTGTTTTTATGTGACCTGGTTCTTAACATTGTACAGATGTCTATAACTGCTGACATTCCAGACTAGACTGGAGAGTCAAATACTAAATGTTTGATTTAAATACGCATCTATTTTATATAAAAAAATCACAGTTCTAAACCAATTTTGTGAAGCTCTGTGGTTTTTGCTTTCGGCAAACATACTGTACTAATGACACACACCTGCTTTTGCTCTGATTAACTGCCACTCATTAAAAGGCCGTTTTCAGCGTAATGCTGAATGTAAATCCTTTGTGTCCCTTGTTGCATTTTTCCCCCTGCTCAAAAACATTAACCGATTCTTACTGTATGATTCATCAGTGCTGTCTTCATTCCAAACAGCAAAAAGCTAAAAATGATCTTCTGAAGGTGAAACTGATTTTTTTTCTATTACAGACAAAGTCTTAACAGTACTTATTATAAATGTAAGTAATGAAAAGCCAAAGATTTTGCGTCCGTCAGTGTTCAGTATGTCTATTGGAGAACTCTGTCGTACCACAGCTGGCAGTCACACATCACATTTTCACTTGTAGCAACAGCAAGCGATTGATGGGTTCAGGGTGGCGTTCAGGGTATTTCTAATTTATGAAGGCTCAGGGCTGCATTCATGCGTGTTTCTTTTTTCCTTCTTGTCCATGTGTGACATTGATTTTACAGTATGTTAGACTGGAGATTGTTTACATTTCATAATAGTTCTTTACCACCACTTACAGTAGCACAAATGTAGCTCACATGCAGTAAGTATTGTATTTTACCAGGGACTGCATACCAAAGGTTTAAGGCATAATTAAACTATTACATTATTAAACAAAACATAAGGAAAACTGTTTTCAGGCCCAATTTATACCACTACAATAACCAATACCCTTAAAGTCAAACTATATGACCAAATGAACATACATGAGGGTATGGGATTTTATATTATATAAAATCTGAAAATAGAATATAAATAGTTTTCATTTAATTGGTGTTTTATTCCAGTGTAGAAACTAATATGAGTGTTTTTAATTTTTTTTCTGTATTAAACAAATTACCTGAACAGATTTTACCTGACCCAAGCTGCTACGGTACCGTTTGAAAGGTTCATTTTTCGTTCACTTATTGTAAGACCCTGTGTTAATACAGTACCTAGTGATTTTCCAGTTTACAGAGCACCTTAATTTGATAGCTTTAATTAATTGGGGAATACTTAATTGCCTTCAGTGACTAATGCTGTCCCCCTGGTGGTCACCATCTGTGGTTTTTGGGTCTTGTCTTGTTGAAACATCAGTTTCAGCATAGCAAGTGCTATTTTTTCCTCCCTGTAATAAAAATTGAACAAACAATTGTCCTAGTTTAGTTTCACAGAAAAAAACAACTATTTTACCCAATCAATCCATTTTTTGACATGTTACTTTGCAATGTAGTCAATTCAAAGAGCTGTTAAACCAAAGCCCTTGGTATTTATGCACTTCTAATTCATTTGATAGTTCTCGGGCACTCATGCCTTCAGGCTCTTATCCAGTGGCACTTTTAATTTAATGGAAGTTATTTTAACAGTGGCCAATATAAAGGGCGCAATGTTTTACGCTCGTCCTATTCCCACGTGGCAGCAACTAACCATTCTAATACTGACATTCAAAGGCTTAGGTTACCGGTAAATCATTGTATTGTGAAGCCAGAAGTGACCGCTAAAGATGAATAGAATCTTGAATATCTCTACAAATGAGACCCCAATTTTATTTATTTTTTTAATTTGTAGAAGGGCTTTGGGAGGTGACAGTCTTCACATCCTTGTCCCTGCACTAACATACAGTATGTCTCCAGATGCAAGAAGAGTAAGATTTATTCTTCCTAGTCAAGGTGCCCCTTAGATACCAGTGTTCCACAATTTGATTTACATGTCAGTTCAGCATCTCACTTGTCTGTGGTTTACTGCCCTGTAACTCTGTATACTGCATACGTAGTGTGCCAGGTATTCATGATATGCCAGAAGTGCTGTAATATATCATTCCTAGCCATCAGTTTGTCACATTGTGATAACAAACCAATCCTATCAAACGAGACAAAATATGCGGATCTAATGTAGTTTATAAAACTCATGCAACTTTTTATCATATCTGTTTCATGTTTTTATTATTTAAATTAGCATCAATAACAGGAAAGGAAAAAAACAGCTTGAATTGAATAGTCTTATTTTTTTGTTCAAATGGTCAATAAACCAGTCTCTAGAGGACTATACAGGACGTCTATTAACTAATCCAATCTCCTAAAAATGACATTCTAATAGAACTTAACTGCAACTGCCATTACGACTTTGTAGTGAACGTAATTAGTTAATTATGTTGAGGTGAAACTCTGAATGAAGGAAGAGTACACTTACAGAAAATGAGTAGGAAGGAGTCAGTTGTGGCGGGATGAAATTTCCAGGACCAACATGTCAAAGATTGAGGAGAGAATTCGGAGCTGTGCAAGGGTGAACAACAAAAGCATTCAGATTAGTACATTTAGCTTGAAGGTTCATTAAATACTCTCCCCATACTGTACTTTACAGGTACAATACGGTTGCATAGCCAGAGATTTTATTCTCTAAACTGTATTCAGGTATTTTTGTCTTTTTTACGTCATCTAAATTTCAATGCGCACTGTAGGAAGAATAAACAAGTTGTGGGCAATCCTTGCAGACTGAACCACCACAGTCAAACAACAGGCAGTCACATAAAAATACAAAAATGTAGTTTAGTTTCAAAACTTACCACTGAGTCATACCCATCTCCATAGAGTCCAGTACAGAAAACTATGTTTCTTTATTACCACTTATTAAATTCCAATCAAATTTAAGAATTTGATTCTTCCAATGTGGACGCCAGCTGTGTCAATAATTGCATGGTATCGCTCTGAGAGGAGAAAGGACAGATGAGATATTAAACATGGATGAGCGATAATTGTATTTTAGAGCTTGACAAGACTTCCTATGGTTCCTCAGTGTTGACCCTCACCACCCATTGTGATGTGAAGCTCACATTTAATGCACTACAGTAGCATTAAATGTACGATAGAACACGATAAACGACAATATTAACCTCATGAGCTGCCAACATACTGTATGTGAGCAGTTCAAGATGTTTTTTAGCAGGGAAGTTACATTTTGTTCATAATATTTCAATTAAAAATGTGTAAACATTTTTTGTTCTTCCACATCCTTTGCTGAACTTGTTATAACCAGCAGGTACAGTAATTTGGGAATATACCTAATAGCAACAGTAAGTTAAGTGGAATCAGCTGAGCACATTAGTGTTATAAGCAGCAAGGTTAAGGGCCATGATGTACAGGATGCAGAGGACCTTGGACCAGGTCCAGGTCCATAAGGCCGAGCACAGTAAAACAATGTCAGCTTATCATAATTTAAGTTGTTTGGACACACAGCAATGACAATAGTGGTAATACTAACACTTTAATATTATTAAACTCTCATATTTTTCCTTTCATAGGAAAAACATTAACTAACGTTTACTACTGTAAGTACACTTCTTGATCTCATGTCTCAGAGCAGGCTAGCCACTACTACTGCATACAGTAGATCAAAAAAGGACTCAATATTGAGTTCACCTTTTATGTCGAGACCCATGCCTCTTTGATTTTCAACAACCTTTCTCCAGACCACACATTCACAAGCCAAATTATTAATTAGAGCTGGCATACCACCAATTTAATCAAGGTATAGGTACCCTTAGGGGGAGGAGAAAACCACCCTGCATTTGCATCCAAGTCATTTACTCTGCAATCATGCAATATCTGTGCTGCTTAGCTTATCACTCCTTGTGTCTCGCTTTGTTGTCATTCATCCTCTTGTTTTGTTCTCACTCCATAAAAAGAGGGTCTTAATACCCCCACAGGGTTCCTAAAACCCTTGAGACAAGTGCATCCCTGTCAGCCAACTTCCACACACACTTGACGACCCCTTGACATTATACTTTGAATTCACGATCCAGATAGGAGGCATCAAATCAGATCCCGAACAAGGTATCTGACAGCGCTCAAGTAACACTTATGGATTTAGGCTCTCAGATGAGCTCCTATAACTACTTTTTTTCAGTTTCACAAGAATATGAATTTAAAAAAAATGGTGAACCAGGCTTTCAGTCCAAGATCATCAGTAAGGTTTCCCCCAAGGATGTGTGAGATCTGCCATGCGACTACCTCTGAATACTGATGAATGTAATCACACTGACTGCTACTTCACCCACTCCAGAGTACTGCTCTCCTGCCAACTCTGTGCTGTAAGCTCAACATAAAGGTACATACAGAATTTACACGGGGTGAATGCATAAATATTTCTATATTGATAATGTTCTGCACTGAGCAAGTGTACTCACTCAAACCCACTTTAACACATGAGAATGTCTAGCTTTATCAAGAAAAAAGCTAAATAGAGTATAATAATTTTTTGTTGTTGTTGATTACTACAAAATCCATTTACCTGTCTAGGTCAGACAATCAATAAGGTCATTACAGCTACAGTACAGTATACAATGCATGCTCAATGCAGTTTATGTGCACCATAATGTGTGCTCAAGTTGAACTACAACAATACAAATTTGCATCCCTTTTAATTAGCTGAAAACTTCAGCGTTATTGTGCTTTAGCAGCATTGTTTTTGTCTGCTGGGGAGTTCAATTATGTTTGTTTTCACTGAGTTAAATTATGTTTTGTTTATTCCATTGAAGAGGATTTATCGAGCTACACAGAGTGACCTTAAAAGACGAAGCGACTCTTCCTCATTGTTTAGCTGATCTGCTGTAGTATAAAAGCTTTGGCAGTGCAATGCTCTGCAAATAATATAACTGTTAATAGTTATATATTAGTATAATATATCTTTGAATATAGTTATATATTAATGGTGGTAATAGTGAGTCCACACATTTAGTACAGATGATGAATTTTTAAGTATGAAGGTAATTCTTGTATTTTTATATGACTTTAAAATATAATCCCCATCACAAGTTGCTTTAAAGGCACACTGTACAGTAAGTAGTACTGTATGACAGTAAATGATAGGAAAAACTGAGGGCCATGTTAGACACAAGGAAATCTCAGTATCAGCATGTGATATCACATTCAGCGTCCCTGGCCAATAACATTGGCATTCTACTGTAGATATTGCTGCGTAATATTGAATGGCATCTGTCATCACTTAGGTATAATCACAAATCAAGATCTGGCATCTTAAACGACCTTGAAGGTCACCTCTGAGGCCACATTCATTTTACAGGCCTTAATGTCCAAATCAAACTATATACAGTAGTCAGAACCAATATTTTTGTTTTTTTTATGTCCAGAACTGCTGGACTGCGAATAACAATTACAAAACAGCAAAAGTAGCAACTGGGTAACTTGTGTGCACTTGTTTATACAGTTAGCATCTCCACATTTAAAATACAAACTAAGTTGAATATTGCACAAATCTTTTTGTCATTTAATTTATCTTTTTACATCAGATATGTTTTGCTTATTTTAAAAGGAAAACGTTTCTACACATGGTCTAACAGAATTCAGATTTGTACAAGGGAAGGGAAGGAATTTAGTTACTTCCTGCACACGTCACTCTGCTGCAGTTTCTAGCAAATAAAGAAGAAAACTAGTCAAGGACTTCTTTTCAAGTTATCAAAGTCTACTTTAATTTCCGACACCCACCTTCCGTTTTGTCTCACTGCCAAGGCTGGTGTGAAAGAAACTGCCTTGAAACGATGATTACCACTGTAAACAAAGCTGTTATATCACAAGAATGCAATTAGTGCAACATGAGCATCTTCTCCTGACTTCAGTTTAGCCACTGTCCCCGTTTCTTATATACCCTTCATCCCTGCTGTGCCTGTATCAGGTCTAAAAAAATGTTAATCTCAAATTAAAATCCACTTGTTTAAAAAATTATGACGATTAATGACATAGCAAGAAGCAGAGGAAACTGATTTTTGTTAGCATTCCTGACAAGCAACATCAAAACAATGTTACTCAGAGGCTAGCTGGCTAAACATGCTAATGAAAAAAGGGTTTGTTAACCACGAACGAACTGTATTAATACTACTGTAGTTTCCAAAAGATTAGCCATAATATTAGATTGCCATCTGTTTCCATGAAAATCTTCTGGAGACGATAAAAAAATTATTATTACCAATCTGCATGATAAAATACTGATAACTAAAAAATCAATTTACAAACTAACACCTACTTCCAAACAAGGCGTCGATCAATGGGTGAAAAAGTCGTGTTAAATACATTTCGAAAGACAACAGCACATGCTACTAAGAATAATTACAGAACCTAAAACAGCAGGTTAAAATTTTAATATAGCTCACCATCCCTTTAAGACGCGATAGGTATTGTAGGATGACAGTCCGATAGACTGTGTTCACCTCAGCGGCACGTGGAAAAGGGGGCGTGGCTACTAATTACGCTGCTAATTAAAGGGAGGGAGACAAGACAGGTCAAAAGGACCACCTCAAAGATTTAGTTTAGAATAAAAACAGCTTAATCATGCCCAGGAATTCAAATCTAAGCCTCACAAATGTTTCCATGACACCAAATCAGTGAAATATCCATATTTATAATAATATCACATCTATTCTGCTAAAGCTCATAAATTATTACAGATTCACAAACCATCTGCCTGTTTCTTCCCACACATCTTAACATGTACAGTATGGCTGCTTGTGCAGTATGTACTGTATGTCATATCTCATTTCCCTTTATGACTATTAGGCATAAAGTAGGAAATCTGCTTTTAATTTAATAAAGCACTTGTTTATGACGTAGTCCATGGTTGTTGGGACCTGTGTGTTAGCTGTTACTGTTATTTCAGTTCATTTGAAGAGGCAACACTGCAGGGTGGTTATAATAGAAGGCCAGGTCTGAGGCTCAGCCTGCATGGAGAGTAGCACACTTACACTATAGGTATCTGAAATACTACATACTATATCTGGGTCTTTCTTTTACAAATGTGTCTTTGGAGGACCCCTAGGCTTCACTCTACTGCCACCATCAGGCCAACATTTCAATTTGTCAAATGATTTGTTTTATGACCAAATACAAATGTACAAAATACATGTTTCACCTATACATTAATATTTAACTTAAATAAAACTGTAAATGTAAATACAATATTTATCATAATTTAAATGTATATTTATATATATGTAATCAGCAGGTTGTTATTGCATGTGCTACTATTTGATGATTAGTTTATTAAACTAATTAGTCATGTCAGGTTATACATCAGTGCACCTGTCATATCCTTCCTGTGATCTGAAAAATGACTTGCTTGACTTGCCACTGGCTAAAAGCCTTGAGGAAATTAATATCAATCCAATTCAGTAATTGTCCGATGATTAATGATAAGATGTGTACACTTAATTAGATTTAGGCCAAGGTATTATCCTCCTACAGGAAACCATATGTGGTCTTCCTCAATTTTCTAATATTGTTACCTGGAATATTGTCAAGTTGAAAGAATTGCTCACAAGAATTGCATCATACTACGTTTGGACAATGGAGGTCTACAAATGATAAGGATAATTAATTAATATACCCAACAAATGTCAAGCCTTACCTCATATACCCTTTAAATATGAATATAAGAGCCATTTTTCATTTGCATTAATAAAGGAATTGCAACCAACCCCAATCACAGTGAACTAAAGCAATACAGATCACCCGTGTCACCATTGATCTTCCTTGTTTTAAAAGCCTTTGTCTGAAAAGCAGCCAGTAGGTAATAAATCTAAATTGTGTAAATTGATATATGTTCACCAGTATTATTTACACAACCATTAATCCCCACCCCCATTGTCATCATGGATCCATGCGTGTTCTCCCATGTGTGTGTGTTACAGAGAAAGAGAAGAAGGTCACCTGTGTCTGTCCTTGGGAGACAGTGATGGCATTTTGCTGATGTTAACTAACAGAATACATTAATAAATCTTTATATGGAGACCACCAGACCCGAGCTCAACCCAAACACACCTGCTGCCAAGGACACGGCACCAGTTCTTCTTCTCTCCTCTCAGCTGCTCCTCTTCATTGGATCTGAACTAACCCATAGAAACAACATATACAGTAGATTCACTCATTCAAACATTTGAAGTGGAATCATTTTAAAGGGCATCAAGGTCATATGTTATTATTAAAACTGAAATGAAAAGGCTGGAGAATAGGTAATATGTGCAATGAGCCTGCTGGGGGAGGGGCCTAATTATTGTATTTCTGTCATTGTACTCAGTGGTGAAACATGTCAGCTCACATACCACGATGGCAGTTTGCACAGTCCATCGGTTTTTGGCCTCTCTTTTGACAGGTCCCTCATAAGAGTCAGGTCACTAATGGTGTCATTGATTGTTGGCTGCTGTCATTCATCACCTAAGGGTCAACGTCCCACCTCCACCTAATGGCACTGGTTAAACACAAATCGCTCATCTCTGAATAAATGTCCTCTGTAGATGTGCTTATGTAAAACGGTATCAACTCTGTAGGAACATTTAGTTTGGTGCTAGGTTACTTAAACAGTGTTTTCATAAGCTTCTCTGGGCCTGTCCTTGGTCTATTCTTGTTTTCAATCCAGGTAGTAAAATATATGATAATAGATACATATTCACTAGAGATTCACTCTGAAAAGCTGGTGCCGGCTCCAGTTTGCGCTTTGGGTGGTGAAGACGAGAACAATCCCTCGGGTGCTGCCGAGGAAAGCTTTAAGTGCTTTGTCACCATGGTCTGACTTTAATTAATGAGCCAATCAATTTCAATCAGTATCACCCTATCAACTAAAATCCTGGCCTTGCAACGATTAAAAAAACTAGCTGAGCTAGGGTTGAGCATGAAGCATGGAAATGCTGTTTGCTTATTTTACTGACAATCACCTATGGTTTGTATAATAGGTTGTTAAAAAAAAAACAAGTTCAATAGCAGTCAGTCAGTCAATAGCAATAAACATATGCTGATGTATACACACTACGAGCGTGTTTTGGTGTTTTAATTTAGTACTATAAGGACAAATCAATGTAGACAGGCCACTTTCTTCTTGTGTTCTTTTGTTTTTTTACACAAGGCCCCTTTGATGTAATAAAATAGAATAATGCTTAACAGTTGGCAGCGGCACATGATGACAGAATGATCCAGGAAGCAATGACTAAAAGACTTTGTTGTGGAGCTTGACTGGTCTGCAAGGAACCCTGAACTCGACCCCATTCAACACCTCTGGAAGTCAAGTTTCATAAGCAAATGTCAGTGGCTTGTGGCTTATGGATGAATGGGGACGAATCCCATTGGTTCCAAAATCACGCATGATGAAACAGTTCTGCTAGAACAATAATTACTAGAAATCATAATCTAATTTCATTTTAAAGTTGTCTTCCTGTATATTCACATCTTCCCCTATAAAGCAATAACAAAAATATTTTGAACCTATTACCATTCATCAAATACTGAACCACCAGACTAATGACTGTGGCCTTTCATTCATTAGTTACACAAACAGAAACAGGTCCCCTGAAGACCAGCAACAAAAGCAAATTCCTTGAGGAGTCATGAAACTATCTCAATCAAACCAGATTAAAGTTGTGGGTTGGGATAGTATCATCTAAAAGCACGATGCTGAAGCTGATGGAGAGAATTTATCTGTTGATCTGTTTGTGTCAAGCAGCTTCTCACATGCGGTACTGCACTGCCATCTAGTGAAGCATGAGGACTATTCCATCAATATTATTTTGGCATGTTTTAGGGTCAGACAAATGAAAAAAATATGTCGAACGAGTGTCTTATTTGTGTACAAAGTTTTATTATTGAAGGAGGCGCAGTTACAGGTGGTGTTGAGGAGCTGCAGTATAATGTAAAACCGTATAGGTCTTAGTTTGTAGAAAACATGCCGCAGTTTGTTTCTTATTTTTTGAAAAATATGGATAAAGTATCAGCAGTCGTTAATAAATTATATTTCCACTGATGTCGATGTCCACCTTTCAGTCCTAATGTTAAAACGTTGACACTGATTTGCTTTAGCTTGGGTTAGTTTCACAAAACCTGTTCATGCTTCAATTGTCCCCATAAATCCCATGCTTTTAGTGTTAATGGCTCAGGAAGTGAGCTAGAGTATTTGCTCTTTCCTTGCGTTACATTTTTGAAATACTAGGTCTTTGTTTTTTTGATTTGCTTAGTTGTAAAACATCTGATTTCAGTGTGAAAACTGAGGCCGTGATAATGTTTGTAAAGGATGGTTCTCGGTTGCCTTTCTTATTTTATTGCGTTTCCTTATTTAGTGCAGAGCTGACACAGCAGCACAGAGTGAGTAACTGTTACATGTGATTCACTCAGTCCAGCGTCAATGATACAAGTTGTGTGATAACAGTAGAAAATGTTTGAGCTCAAGCCAGTAAGACCCATATTGTTTCCATACATCCTATATGTGAAATAAAACTTGGTGCATATGTAATTTAAAGTCGTATTTGCCAAGAAAAGAAGAGCTATTGAAATCGGCAAGGCCCGGACGCATTTACATGATTGAACCTCAAGCAAAGCTCTTTAAAAATGAACACATTTTAGATTGAAACCAGTCATGCATGCACATATTCATGTTTTATTCACTGCCGTTTGTAGTTCCGTCGCCTGCTTCGCACAGTTCCCAAATCAACCATTTAACATGCCATGCAGGAGACTGACTGGTTTATTGACGAGGGCGTGTTCTTTAATACTTTGAGGGGAAAACTTCAGGACTCAATATTAGCCGGGCTGAATTAATGGGGCTGAAGAGCAAGCATTTTGTTCCCCCTGCAAAAATCTAATTGATTATCAGAGCTAAGATTTGGCATCATACAGTAACACTTCAAGTCATTCAAACATATAGAAGTTATCAAGACACTACGCTGACCATGTGAGAAGACTCGTCCCACACTCTATGCTTTCAGAGTTTGGTGATCAGTGTTTAACAAAGTGCTAAAATCCACTCACTACTAAAAATAAGAAGAGTGATGCAACAGTATCTCGTCTGTTTAAAATAAATCAGTATCGGTTCAAAGCAAAGTGGAGAGCTGTCCACTGTCACACACATTTCTTCCCTAATACAACAAATGTCTTCACAACTAAAGACCATAAGCAGCTATTTTCTAATTACTCGAGATCTCAATGGACACAATGCTATTGTGTTTAGGGCAATGAAGGACAAACCGGTGGTTTTTATATTCTACTACGGTAATCATCCACTTAACGCATAGATTCATCAGCAACAACGATCATTCACGTTGGCTACAACGGTGTCATAATGAATTGATGATCAACGGTGTTGACCTCGACCAAACACGCCTCTGCCAGGCAGACGCTCATCCCGGCCTACTTCAGTCCCGGCCACCCCCTCTCCCCGCATGAGACCTCTCCAGTGAAGGACAAGGGTGAAGGAGCGTAGAGGTCGGAGTCCGTGTCCGATTCGCCCTCTGCTATGAAGGGCCTGACCCTGGCACAGAGAGAAGGTCCGGCTTCAGTCCCCGCTCCGGGCCCGCCTCCCGAACCCGCGAAGAAGGACGGCCCGAAGAAGTCCTCCTTGGCCTGCGAGATGCTGAAGCCGCTGAAGGAGCGGTCCAGCTCCTCGTGGTCCACGGACGGGATGGACAGCGACGTGTCGCTCCCCGCGGCGCCGGCGCCGGCGTCCTGCTGGCACCGCTGCCTCCTGTGGCGCCTGCGGCCGTGGGAGCCGCTCTCCCTGCTGCTGCCCCCGGGGCCGGAGGTGGAGCGGTCGTGGGCCGGGGCGGGCGGGGGCGGCAGGCGGAAGAGGCCCGGCGAGTGGTCGCCGTTGGCGCCGACCGGCGACGGCGTGTTGGCCACGCTGCTGCTCCAGGCAGGCTGGCTGAGGGGGTGCTGCAGCTGGTGCTGCCACGAGGTGGAGGGGCGGCTGTGGCTGCCGGACGGCGTGCCCACGGACCTCGCCACGGGCCGACCCAGTAGCGGGTCCTTCTTTTCCAAGGAGCCATCGGAGCACAGGACCTCGGCTGCTGAACTTGTCTTCACCTCCCTCACCTCTTTCGCCTCCTCTTTTGCCTCTTTGTCCTCCTTGCTCTCCTCTGGGCTGTGGTAAGGCGGAGCTGGATACGGCTCTTTGGAATTGAAGAGGGCCTGTGTCTCGGAGCGAGGGATGCCCATACGCTGCACATATACGTTGACGAGGAAATCAAGCTTCCTGTCCATGCAGGCCACCTACACAGGAAATAGAAAATAGTCTGTAGAGGCCAAAGCATGTGACTTTTAGCGACCCGTGCAAATCTTCCCTACCTGTTTTTCCACTTTAACCAGACGTCCCATCATGCTCTGGTCCTCAGCCTCTCCCTCAGCTTTAGCACCTTTACCCACTATCTGGTCAACTCTGGTGTTTATAAGAGAGGTAATTGTTAGCATTGTGCTACAAACCTTTTACATGTCTTCATCTAAGAGGCTCATGATGCTGTGACGTGACTTATTTCTACATGGTAAATAAGTGAGTTCATGGCGATGACGCTTGTCAAGCTCCAGTACAAAAGGCGCGTTGAATGAATGGATGACGTCCTACCAGAGGTGAGCGGCGAGTGATGAAGTACTGACCTCAGGTGGTGCATGCATGCTTAATGTGTGAACACAGGGGGCATTTTGTCTAAAAGCCAAAATGCATCACTTGGCATGCGTCCGTGGTGCTTCATGCTCCATTGCCATTGCATCCTGTTGGGGGAGCTGTCTCTCTGTCTCGCTAGTATGAGCGCAAGCATCTAGCACTGTCAAACCCCCTGTTGAGTGAGGCCATGGGACATGGCTCATTAATATTTAGCGAGAAACCCGTGTGACGGCTGACTTTTTTTTTGGCCCCTCTCTTCGTAGCAGCTGCACAGGAGCTAAAATCACTGCAACATATCATGACGTTGTGCACAGCTGATCCAGATGTTCCTTTATTTGAAATCACGCCTCTAACGGTACTTCACGTATGCTTCCTTTAACCTAATGAGCCAGGTCGCTTGGCTTAGTCTCAAAAGGGGTTGAATTGATCAAAATAATAAGGTAGCATGTGACGTCTTCGGTACTTGTTCTATGGTATAAGGAGCATAATGCTGGTAACATGGTCATTCTAAAGGTGCAGTCTGTTAACCTAACCTAGGACCTTCAGTGGACTTCTTATGGCGAGGTGTTGATGGGGGAGGGGGCCCGACAATCATATCTATCCTGGCAAGGCACACAGAGACGACGTGAGGGCAATGCGAAATGAAGCAACGTGGGCATCACATCAGCTCAATATATTCCACTCACGGGACATACAGTGAGTGTGGCTTTCGTAGTGAATGAAGTGTTTGCATTTCACCGTTGGAATATATTTTGTCTACATGTTAGACTTTCAATGTGAGGAGGCGTTAACTTGTGTAAGCTGCTGTATACTGGGAGTCAGTGTTACCAAAAGCAGAGGGTAAATCGTGTTTTCAAGGTTCACGAATACAAAACTGACATCTGAATACAACACATGTAGCTGGACAAATGAAACAGGCAAATTAATGATATGTGTCACATGTGTGTATCCAGTGACACCACAACAGTGTTATTGAATTACATATTTACATACGTACATATACTCATCTTGTCCTAACTATTCAATTAAAACAATACCTAACACTAACTGAGCTTCCACTGTACAACGAATGCGTACTTGCCTGGACTGCAGGTTCTTAATTCGCGACAGCATGTCCAGGTGACCTGCAGAGTACTGCTCGATCACATCCATGACATCATAAGGCCGCAAGCTCTCTTTGAATCTCCTCTTTGAGACCAGAAACCTCATAATGCTGCGGAAGTAAAACCCAGGTTATTAAAATTTGCATTAAGTAGAATCAGGGCAAATTTAGCATCATATATTACTGTAACTTAACATTTAGTACATTTAGTGAGATTTTGTTCTAACTACAGCAACTGACACCCGTTTAGAGACACCTGATCACTTTCAAGGCTTTTGTCAAGTTGTTATGGGTTTGTGTTTGTTTCAAGCGTGTCAGTAACCTTACCAGATTGCCCTTATTGAAACCTTCAGTCCCGGAGGTAATTCTTGAGTGAGAAACTCACAGTGGCAGCCTTTGTCGTCACCGAGTTCCTCTCCCGGGAGGCTCGCCTCTACACAGCAACGACAAGGACACACTTCAAGAATATTTCGTGATCCTCACGCGACCGGCGTCAACAGCGGAAGCGAAGCGGAGCTGCTGCTTTGAGCTGTAACGATGCAGAGTTCAAGGACCATGTCGGTTTCAAGCCAGTTTGCCAGTTTGTGAGCGTAGTGAGCGAGACAACGGGAAAAATAGTTGGTGCAGAATTGAAGGATAGTCCAAGGACAGAAATGCTGATGGGATAAAGCTTTACTAGAACCTTTAATGACGAATTCTCTCTTCCCACCACCAACAACAGTCTAGATTAGCATTGTAGCTACTGTAGCGTGTAGAATTTAGCCAGAAGGTTGATCTGTGGATTTGAGAACTGGCGGATCACTGTTTTTCAAACCTAGAGTCTGGTAGGGAAAGTGAGGGCGCTTCATGCAATGTAAAGCGGGGCCTGTTGGGCATTTGGTTTCTGGGTTAATTTTGGATTATCTAGCCACCACTTGACTTGAACCCAGGATTAACTTCTACAGTCAAACTGTAATTAAATATGCATAATCACGTGTATAAAGCTCTTGCAATCCTAATGAATACCACAGTCATTACATGCTTGTTCTCAGGTAAACCCATGCTTCAGAACCTCCGGTAGCCACTTTGGGAAAACCGTTCTTAAGAAACATCCAAACAAAAAGCGGGTTCATGTCAAGTGAACAAATCTTCGCAGCAGATTTTTGCATGCAGGTTCCTCAGACTGGTGAAGCTGACTTGTATTTAGATTGTGTTTTGACATAAAAGCCAACCAACAAAATATCCCAATGTCTTACTTATTAAACCTTCAATTGCTGCAAAGAGAGAGAGAGAGAGGAGACATGGAAAGAGATTTGTTATGGATTCTAGCAGGATGACAATGGCAGACAAATAACTCCAAACATGGGAACCTGTGGAGTCCACTGTATGGGTTCTAGGTCCCGTTTGAACGGGTTGCTCCTTATGAATAATAGACTGTAAAGTTAACATGTGGAGACATTACAGAGCATCAGTTTGTCTAACCTGGAGAACTATTCAGTCCAAAGTCCCCATCCTGCATTTCAATCAGCACTTTAACGTGCCATCAAGCATAAGGAGAAAAAACACTATTGAGCATCGCTTGTTTATTGTTCAATAGGAAGGCGAAGGATGGTGACGGAGAGAAATCTGTTGGACACGGTGGCCTGCATGACGTATGGATGCGGTTGGGCTGTCTAGCATTAAATGATGGATGGACACCAACATCCAGACCAACACTCCTCTGTCTCCCCAGTTCAAAGTTGAATTGGGGGCTTTAGGGTCTCACTGTCTCATATGGTTGAGTCCTTGCAGCAGTATTAGTATTGTACAGTATTACATCTAATAAACCAACGAAGTGGACACTAAAAACCTGTTTAGTTTAATTATGTTACAACCACCACCAGCTACTGTGACCTCAGCAATAAACCTGATATTTTTAGGATACATGTTCTTTCTGAGACCTATGCTGTTCTCCTGAATGTATTACTGTATGATGGCTCACATACTGAGAGATTCCACATTGATGCTGCACATCATTTTCGAACCCTGAACATTTGTATGTGGTTTTTGCTATGTGTGACACGCGCAGAGCTAGAGCACTGTCCGTCGGATGAGCGTGGGGCCGTACCCTCAGAGTTTTGCCGCGACGTGCTTCCCCGGACCCTGAAGGCGTGCTTTGGCCCTTTGTTCTTCTCGGTGAAACTCCAGCTCTTGGCGACCTTGCTGGGACTGGCTTCAGCCCCCTCCTCCGCCCCTGGAGACTGGGCCTTTCCTTTTGGTGCAGGAGCCTTGGAAGGGCTGGGGAAGACCTTGTCCTTCAGGCTGGCTTTCCGGCTACAGAGCGCAAGCAAGAAGATTTCTCCATTTAAGATTCAACTTTTCTTCTGAGCATCGTTATTATTGAAATAAAATGACTATCTGTTGAATCTAGACGCCTTTATTCTACTGTTTTGCTGTGTACTCTATGCATTTTGTGTAATTCAACACTGATTAATCTTACCTCAGCGGAAATGCAAAGTGGGCAATGTCCTACAGCAGAAGGAGCCATGTCCACATAGGAACATAGACGAGCATTCAGTGGGCCAGGCAAGCAGCAGGAAGCTACAAGCAAGCATGCATGGGAAGCAAAGTGACACTCCACACCTCAAAAAGAGGATCTGCTGCCGTACTCTATGCAAAAAACAAATCAACACAAATCATGCAAAATAATTCACCGTCATAGTGTGCGCGCCGCCTGGCACACGGCAACGGGTCAAAAGAAACGTTATTAGTCCCGCACTCAGCAATGTGCACCTCGACTGCTGAACAGAAGTTTATAAGGGCTGATTAGGCAAAACAGGCAGCAAGCAAAACAACTGCATAAAGACACTGCTAAACAGAAACCATAAATCAACTTTGACAGGGCGGTAAACAGGGACGTAGAGCTGACTGTTTGCTGAGTAAAGGACAAAGGGGGCGGATTAGCTCTTGTTTCTGGTTTTCTATCATAAAGCTGTTCATTTACGCCGCCTTGACAGAGATCGACTAGTCAAACATTGACTGTCGCTAAGCTATTTTGGCCTGATGGTTCCTCCACCTCACAGTAACTGTACTCCTGTTTGAAAAAGGAAGAGAAACAAAAGGTAGGGATGATGTGAGAGACTTGCAGTGCAGTTGTTAGTTTCTGTGTGGCAACTATACCTAATGGTTCTCGGACAGCACCCACAAAGTCTGTCTTTGTGTGCATTCTCATTACTGGAGGGGCGGGCAGTGGAGAAGACACAGAAACATAAGAAAATAGCAGTGGATACAGTCACAAACACCAGAGTGAGCTATACTGTGATGCCAGTAACACTTTATTTATTTGACTCTATATAACAGATGAAGATTTATGATTTACTGGAGGCCCTTTGCCCTGACTAGAAGGAATTGGTGTGTTGTTTTTCAATGATGGTTTATGTTACAGTCTATGCAATAGGATAAAGTGTTACCACATTATCAGCAATTACACATGTTTCTTCGCTCAAAAACAGTGTGATAAATACCCAGGCAGTCAAAACCACTTTATCCTTGGAGGCGATGCTAAAAGCTTGAGTGTCAAAGAACAGCTGATCGGTGAACGCACGTGTCATAAAGCTGCTGGTCGGGCGTGGGGGCCAAAATGAGCTGGTCTTTGAGCATCGTGAGAGCAAATGCAGCATGACCGTTCTTGAAGGAGGTGCTGGACACACGCACATGCACGCACGCACACACACACACACGCACGCACGCACGCACGCACGCACGCACGCACTCGCTCCCCCAAGAAGAGTGCCTCAGCGGCAGCTAAGAGCGGAATTGAAGAGAAGCCAAAGGGAGGTGAGGAGAGAGGAGAATCTAATCAGAGCACAGACCTGGGAGAGGCTTCAGGCTGGGACTCCTTCCTGTGAGGAGAAGGAGACACAAGCCGCTCGTTACACAGCCATGAACCGTGCCATGCGCCACAATCAGCGCTGCTCTAATTGAGGGCCGCTTCCCGAGCAACAGGGGAACCGGGAGGGAATGTTGTGTCAGGCTGCTGTGTACAGCAGCTACAGCACGTGAGTGTTTCTACCTGAACGACTTGCCCTTCAGGTTCCTCAGCAGGTCCAGCTGATTCAGGGGTGGAATGAGCCTGAGAGACAGAAAGAAACGCCCTCCATCACTCTGTCCAGCACGTTTCCATCCACATTTAAAGGTTGAAGCCCGCCGCCGGGTGCTTTGAAACGAATGAGCAGTCATCTAATCTGCTGAGCGTCACCTTTTCACCTCAAATTACAACTGGAATGAAAGCAAACCCAGCGCCATTTCCAGCCTAATCAGACGCGCGGCGGTGTTTTACTTATTTCTGCGGAAATGGCTGAAATCCACGTTGGTGATTCAAAGATGGCAGCGTCTTTGCTGAATCATACCGTGAGTGCTCCATTTTACAAAGTAACGCCGGCAGTATTTGTCTTTTGAGCAGCAGCTTCCAGCGCTGCCAAGAATCGTTCCATGTAAAATGACCCTCATTATAGCAGAAAGTGAATAGCGTCAACAAATCAGTTTGAAAGACAGTAAGATGAAGTGTGAGGATCTGTGGAGCTTTCCTCCTCGAGCTTTCTTTCATTTGTATAGTTGTGCTGCAGAGTCATACCTGTACATTGGCACGGACACATTCTGCTCATAAAAATCCCACGTGCACAGCAGATCTGTGCGGGAAAGGTTGGTAGCGTAAAACCTCCAGGCAGCCTGGTCAGAACACAAGCACAACGGCGTTGTAGCTGTTTGTCAGGGGCACAACGCGCATATAATCTCTACACATGATCATGTATTTATTTACTGAATGTATATTTACCTGAATGAGACCTGCTGCTGGGTTCCGTCTCTTTTCAAAATGTTTCTGGCGATGCTGCTCCTGCACTTTGAGGGCGAAGCCGGAGCCCAGGATGCCCTGCCACAGACACACGCAGACATCAGTGACCTCTGTTGACCTCTGCCGGCCACGGGCTGGAAATGCAACAGCAGCAAAGGGCTCCTGCAGCTTCTCCAGATCAGCGAGCACTGAGCCCAGACGCAGGAGAAATGCGAGGAAATGCTGATTTCTTCTCCACACATTAAAATAAATAGTTTTCCAGTAACTGAGAGCTGACGTAGCAGCCGAAAAGTACGACTTGCATATTTTCAGTGAGTGACAGACTGAATGGCTGTGACTGCTGAGTCTGGCAGCTTCAATTCTCTGATGAAATACTAAACATTTAACAACATACTGTATGACTGGAATTACTTAAATGAGCAGGGAATGTGTGGGTTCCAGTTAGAGCAAGATAGAGAGCCTTGTTTTCAGAAGTGGACAGAATGAGCATGAAACATATAGAAACAGGCCATTTGACCCGACTCCTCAGAACCTGAGACTTACAGCAGGAAGGGCGAAGAAGGCCACGCCGATCATGCTGAACGTGGCCGCCAGCAGGCGTCCGTACCACGTCTTGGGAACTTTATCTCCATAACCAATAGTGGTGAGTGTGATCTGTTGGATGAATTCTTACATCAGCATTTTCTTGCCCACTTTGAATGACCTCTTAATCGCCTAAATATTGTAGCCAGGCTTGTGAGGCCGGTCTCACCAGTCCCCACCACAGAGCGTCAGCATAGGTCTCAAACTCATCATTTAACTCCTTCTCCACAGAGTAGACCAGGAACGAGGCCAGGATCAGGCACAGGAAGCCGATGTACCAGGCTGTGATGAGCTCCTACGGAGGAAAGCGATACAAAAAGCATCAGGGGACTGAAAGTAATGAAGTGTCATCTGCAATGCAGCATGAACCGGTGATGTAACCCCTGCGAATTGGTAAAACCAAAGCCATCCTGTAATAATACTTGACATAATCACACGCTTTTCACGCCCTCTGGGGCAAAGCCAGTATTCTATAAACATCTTTATTTCCCTCAACTCACACACACACACACACACACACACACACACACACACACACACACACACACACACACACACACACACACACACACACACACACACACACACACACACACGCACGCACACACGCACACACACACACACGTCGGCTCGTGTGCGACCTTGCTGTGAGCGTAAACGACCGATCCCAGCAGCTTCCAGGTTCCTCCACGCCGGTCCATACGCAGCATGCGCAGGATCTGCAAGAATCTCAAGCTCCTGATGGCGGAGGTGGCGAACACGTTGCCCTGAGATCCAGCAGCCAGCACAGATACGGATGCAATCAGCACCATAATGTCTGGGGAGAGACACAATCACAGATACTGTATTATAGAGACCAAGAATGATATATATAGACAATTATTCTGAATAATATGATAGTAAAACAAATAAAAAATTTTGAGCGTTTGTGATTTTGGAGCGCTGAGGTTTCACCTCAAGCCTCCAAAATATTCAAAAGATTCATAACTGAGAGAAATGACAGGCAGCAAAACGTTTTCTCACCTATGACACAGAAAGGCTTTCTGGCGAATTTTAGCCTCCCTCTCCATCCTCTGTATCGACAGCAGCAGCCCGCCGCCCATATCCTCACTATGTACTCCACCCCGAACACCACGATGGTCACAATTTCCTGAGGAAGTGAGCAGAGTGACGAAACCAACCTCGAGGCCAAACGTGAGCATTTTACTGCAAAGGAGACGAGACCCACCAGGATGTACAAGGCACTCTCTGAGCCATTTTTGAACTCTTTGATGGTGGCAAACACTGAGAGGATGAGGCAGGAGAAGACCAAGAGGAACCTGCAGAAGGTGCAAAGAAGTCATTACTATTATTTTATGAGTAAATTTCATTAAATGATAAGAAATGAGTGGACATGTTTGATACTGACAGTTATTATGAACCTAGAGCTTAAGCCTAATGTAAACTGAATGAATAATTAGAGCTGCAGACCCTGGGCCATGTTTTCATTACTGGAAACATGAAAAGGCCTCAATCAGCCTTTCCAGCATGAAGCATTACCTGTCTTCTGTAGAAGTCATGAAATGTTTATTACAGAAAATAAAAGTTGTAAATCGATGCTATGCTACTGACATCAACGCCTCGATGAACATTGCTGTAGAAGAGGACTACACATGATATTTAGACATTAAAGGCTTTCCCGCAGGCGCGACCCGGAGCCGACCGAGACGCTTCCTGGGAAGAAAGGCTAAATGCGATTTGAAGCGAAAGATGCGCAACGGCAGAGCTAATGGACAGAGTCCGATGCAACCGGATACAGAGGCAGCGCTGGGTCCGACGGAGCAGATGCTGCGCGTTTAAAATCACACTCCGCTGGTGATGCCTGTCACAGCCCGAACGATACTGAGCCATCAGGCTTCCCGACCATCATGTGGTCCAGCTCTGGACTAATGGCAAAAAGAAAATCCAAGGGTCCCTCGTGGGTTTATTCGTCTCCTACGTCTGCAGCACGTGCTTTTGGCATCTCATGCAACATTGATGGATCCAGTAGTGAGCTCATACTGTATGAGAAAGCTTTTCTCAACATAGTTTGGATAAATAAACATGTGCATACTGCTGGATGCTTCTCGGCTGTATTGGAATTTCAGTCAGTCTAGATAGTTTCACATTAAATGAACACACTCATTTCGAGAGCTTTCTAAGGGAGTGTTTCTCCTCGGTAACTAAGGAAACTAATTTCCTTCCTGCCACAGCGGTGGGTCTCAGTCATACATTAAGATTGAAGGAGTGCAGTAAGTGAAGCAAGAAAGCTTTGTCACCATTTTAAATGAAGGCACGCGCAGTGAAACAGATCTTAACGCTCTAGGGAAATAAAAATGATCAAGTCCACAAAACCACTTAGGTCCAACCATGTCTCGTTCAGGATCATCATCTTTATGTTCAGCTAACTGCTTTGATGCAATTGTTAGCCAGGCTTCCATTGGCAATTCAACCAAAATGAGTCAAATGATTAAAAAAAATAGCTTTAGTCCATATACAGTGTACAACAATAGGAAAATATGAAACGCTAAATAAGATGAGTTTTGGAAAAAACAGCTGAAATCAATCTGAATGCTTTATATGATGATGAATGATAATATTCTCCCACCACGTGCAGCTCTGCACACGCGTGACCCCAGGGATTGACTCACACATCAACCTGTTGCCTCAGACGTCCAAACAAAATGGGAAATGATGCGATTGTTCAGTTAAAATCAGTCGGGCAGCACAAAAGCCTGCATTTTCCTGAGCTGCAGATAAAGAAGCATTGATTTGCCCCGCTCAGCACAACATTGCCTGCCCAGACGTACTCATCGGGCTAAATTTAGACTGCGACGAAGACGAGGAGAGCAAATAGCGAAGAAAGGCCTCTTTCATTAAGTAAATTGTGCCTGTAAGGAGCGTGTGCCTGCACTGCGGGGTCGGCTCCTCTGGGAAGTTTGAGCAGGATGATGTTCGGTCCATGAATACACCAGTGACCCTGATAGCTCCCTGTGTCAGTGTTCCTCATAGGCCACAGAGCTGCTGCATGCAGGAGTCACTGCAGTCATGCTGGGAGGCTGCCTTCCTGCTCTTTATAGTATGTTATAGTAGTACTAGTAGTATATTTTTGGGATCGTACAGTACAGTATTTTCATTTACTACCTTGATGAGCAGCATTAATAAGAAGCAGTGGAAACCAGTCAAGGCGCCCATAGATCAGAGCCTCTACATAATAAGCATGAGTGCCTATAAAAGCTGTTGTCATAATTAAACTTTCTCCCAAAACAATCCATCCAGTCACATCTCAGCATCCGGTTGCTCTTGTCCTCGTTACTTACTCAGCAGAATAGTGACTAATCGGAGCACGCACTCAATCTGTCTCTGAGTCACGTTCGCACTTTGCCCGATTGCTCATCCTCTGAGCTCCGAGCTGCCGTTTGTGCTCGCGTCCCCGTGTTGCACTGTGGTACAGCTGCAGGGGCCCTTGGAGGCTCCCGCACAGCTGGTGCCCGCTGCTAGAGGACACGCGGCAACGAGCCTCCTGTTGGCGCAACATCAGCAACAGTAACTCTGGACTCTGCGTCGGTGCAGGAAGAGGCTGGAGCTTCACTGTAGCTGAGTATGACAGTGCTGTGGAACCATAAAGCACTGACATGGACAGACAGCTTAGGATCTTATGATGCTGCAGATATAAAAGACTTCCATAGTTTTCCTTTTTACATTAAATGTGCAAATCTAGTCATCATGTGTTGATTTTACAAGATACTAGATTCAGATTTAGGTCCATAGAACATATTTTGACCTAGAGACAGGAAAAAAAGAGTGACATGGGAGCAGCCTGTGCTCTGTGCAGCATACAGTAGGTGGTCATGTTCCACGTATCGATCACTCACACGTGCATTACAATCCAGACCGCAGAGCAAAACCCCTGCTCAACATTACCAGAGAAAAACCGTGGAAAAGGACAATCTGCTGTCGAAGCACAAGCCCATTGTGCAAAGTTTGGGGCAAACGGTGGGATTTTCAGATTCTGAAGCAGAGAGAAGTGTGGTGATTTGACTGAAACCATCACACGCTGGTGTTATAAATCACCTGTCGGGAGGTAAAACGGGCAGGGAGAGTAAAAGACTATGAATAATTTAGAGAACACACAAATGGGATAGAGTTGCACCCACTCCACAGATAACGATTATACAGTACTTTGCAATACTGTTGGGTTTTTGCACCATTTTACTTCATTTTCACATAATTCCACCTTAAGACACTATATTGCACTGAGCCTCTTATAACTGTAGTTTGCTCGGTGTATAGTCTGACAGAGAAATGCAGTGTTACTGTAGAGAAACACTCCAGCTGAGACAGCACTAGTCAGTCAGGGAGCTCCTCTACGAAAGCACAGCCAACGGAGAAGAAGCTGGCTGCTGTAGTATTCCACCCTCCAGGCCTGTGTGTGTGTGTGTGCGTGTGTGTGTGTGTGTGTGTGTGTGTGTGTGTTTTCACATTAGAGCACGGGATTACTTCTGGCTTCCAGGCGTCTCGGGGGAGCCGATATGCTGTGCACTGTGAATTCCTTGGCGCTGTGGCCATTTCAGCCGCTCGCTGCCCACAGGAGCATGCGCTCTCTCTGAACCAGCAGACCAGAGCTTGTGTGAACGTACTGCAAACGCACCTCAGTAACACGCGGAATGCCGGGTACGACACACGCAGGCCTGTTTGCGACAGGGGAGAGCCTGCCTCTGTACAGGAACTAGTTGAATGGTGTCTTTAGAGGAGTTTTTTCAAGTCAAAGAAAATCTAATAATGAATTACAGTGAATTAGCATCCTCTCACACCCAAGACAAATCCAGAAGGCTAAAATACAAAATGTAGGTACCCACACAGATCATCACCCTTCTTTGATCATTCATCAACTTTCTGTGACTAGTTCCCTAAACTGCTGCAGTGCCTCTTTATTACGTAACAGTCTTCTCCCCACAGGTTTCTCTTGGCTTGTCTCGGTGCTGACCAGCCACCAGAGGTCACAGATCATCAACCCGCATGTTTATGATGGCATCTCCGGACGCAGCTAAGGCTTCTGTCTGGTTTCCGTCTGCACTGTAGCGGCCTGAACACTCCCTTCGCCCGAGCAGAGCCGGTTTGTGCTCGAGTCCACGTCCCTGTTGCAGAGACTGCACCGTTAATTAGTGGAAGTACCGGCCGGGCCCGGAGCTGTCCACACAGCGGTGCTGAAATATAGCGCTGCCGCAACATTTGGGGATGAAAAGCCAGTAGTGCGCGGAATTGATGACTCGAGTTGTGCAGACCGTACAGTGGGAGTTATGCAGGTAAAACGCAACCACTCCTATGACCGGGCTGTGCAATAGAAGCACGGCGAGCCCGTCAATGCGCCACCTCGAGACGCTCATCTCCGTGCACAACGAGACACACGAGCGGATAAACTCAAAGCAGCCACGTTACACCCATGGGCACGCTCGCGTTAACGCCGCGGCGCATCACTTACACATAAGCGTGGTAGATGAACGCCCATCCCCGCGGTCTCTCCAGCGCGTTGTAGAGGAAATTCTGTAGTTTCCGATAGCTGGCGTTTTTCTTCGACGGCCTGGGTCTCCCGGCGGAGATGCTGGAGCGCGGTCTGCAGAGGATGCTGTTCCGCTTGGCGCTGCCCGAGGCGGCGATGAGCAGCGCCCCATCCCTGCTGGATTCGGGGGCGCCGGGGTCCAAGCCGACGAACCCGACTTTGTGCTTCTTCTCCCCGGCTTGAGTTGGGTAAACCCCGCCGTTGAGGGATTTCTGCACCATTCTAAAGTCGAGACGACTCAAACGAGGAGTTGTCCGCGCCCTTGGCGCCGGGACGCATCACCGGTGCTGAGGGGTGTGTGCTGCTGGAGAACGCAGTCGGTGTCGGTCCCCTGGAAAACCAATTGCAACATCCACACGAACCCGCTGAGCGTCTGCGTCGAGCCCAGCTCCTTCCGGGCGTTCGTCAGAGAACGACAACGAATTTCGGTCTAATCCCGCATCCTCTAATTAACAAACTGTTAAATGAACAATGGGCAAAGCTGAAACGTACGTGTCATTCCTTCACTGCAGTAGGCGCCGGACCACGCTGGCAAATCGAATCATTCTGTCTAAGCAAGTTTTAGGGACCTGTGTTTATGTAAAATATATCCCGAGCTGACCTTCCTTCGTCTCCACTCAACCGCAGCCTCGGAGGAAACGCTGCAAGGAGGCTTTTATGTCATCGTGCACGTCCATGCAATATTCAGAAGCTCAAACCGAGTAAGGGGCGGCTAAAAGTGTGTCACTATATTGTGGTGTTTGTGTGATAATTAGGCAAAATCCAAAACTATATGTGAACTATATAAACTATATGGGTCTGCTTTACAATGCCTAGACATGCTGGTGTAACACAATGCAGATCAATTTGCAGCAAAGTGTGTGTGTGTGTGTGTGTGTGTGTGTGTGTGTGTGTGTGTGTGTGTGTGTGTAGGCATCAGGTGATAGACGGTAGATGGTAAATGATCTCATACACTGATTCTGTGCCTGGATACTCTAATGTAACACCCAGTTACAGTATGAGTCTTATCGGACCACAGTCAAAAGCCTGCTCACATGATACAGTACAGACAGACAGACGGCCTGTTTTAAGCGTTTCACTTCTATATCTGCAAATTTGAACAGATCAGTCGTTTAAGTGAAAAATTTTAGAATTGTTGAGAGCTACTGTGCGTCGTCCACTGTTCACGACCACATCATCACACGGTGAACATTTTATTTACTAGCTTGTTAGCATTGCATTTACAATGACAAATTTAGAAAGATTCAACAAAGATCCTTTGTACAGTTTCAAGCAACATAAAATTGCAAATAAAGTATATACAATAAGGAAACATTAGAATAATGTAAATAAATGTGTAATCAGTGACATATTTCTTGTCCAGCTACACAAACATGCTGCAGTCGTTAGCTACAGGTTATCGACACACAATGAAGACACGGTCACTAATGCTGCATTCAGAGCTTACACCATGTGCATGTACACTGCAGAGAGTGGGAGAACGAGGACACGCCGGTGAAGCTGCAAAGATCCAAGAGTTCACAGCTGCCTGCGGACGCGGCCGTGCTGCTGCTGGAGGACGCGTGGCTCGTTCGGAGCCAGGCTGCTTTCGAAATAAATATAAACGGCCGCGCTCTGCCTAACGAGCGCGGCGCTGAAATGCACGAGGAACCTGTGAATCTGCCAAAACGTTACAAGGCGTCAGCGATGTTATGCTCAGAGGAAGAGAAACAGCTTCTCTTCAAACACAGTCGTGAATAAAAAAAAGTTTTGTACACTATATTATTTCCATAAAAATAATGCATTTTAAGTTATAGCATTACTCTGCTGCTGTAAAACATATTCTATCTTTAGCTCAGACATTGTTACAGTTTGTATGTACAGGAAATTAAAATTTTCAGTAAAATAATGTTACTGGGATTCTGTCTTGGAACAATCCCTTTGTTTACACTATCAACACACCGCTTACAGTACTTTTTGCTAACACTGCAACTTGAATGGACCAGTCATTGTGCTTCTTTTCATGCCTACAGTAAATACTAGTCCCAAGGGAACATAAAAGCCAATTTAAAAAGTCTTAAAAAAAGGCAATACTTCAGCTACATTGTACAACTGAACTGATATATTAATTCTTTTCCAAACCTGTTAATCTGGTCGCTTGATAAAAACAAAAAGCCTTATAGTATAGTTTGTTTTATCTTTCTTTGTCCTGATTCTCATTAGCTAGCTTCTTCCCTTCCTTACGCTCCCTGAAGATATTCGTAACACTTCCTGACGTAATCAAATTCCAAACACATAAATAAAAGGTAACACACAAGCAGTTACATCTAAAAACAATTGCATGCCATTGGTCCTTTAAATACTGTTCAATACGTGGGCTGGAATGCTCATAGATTCTTTAATACCTGATATAGTTTAAAAGATAAAACGCTCCTTCCAGACACAATAAATAACTATCCTTCATACAGTGCAGTAATACAGTACTCACACTAAACCTACAGTAATTGCACAGTAACCACATGCAAAAGGCTGAAGCGTGAGCAGCCCTACCTATCATCCACCCGTTCACCTGCCCCTCAGTCCCTACTTCCAGCTTTCTGTCTATTCTTTTGACTTTCTGCATCTATTCAGTCTGTTTCCACACACGAATACCAGTGTATTCAAGTATTCTACTTCACTTGGGGTCCAAACATTAAGCCCTGGGGATCGCCGGGGCGACACGGACAAGGAGACAGCGCTCGAGTTGCAGTCCAAGGCAAAATGGAGGACAGTCAGCTACAGGTAGTTTGGTTAATCCAGTTAATAACAAGAGCGCGGTTTTGAGCAGAATCGCTGTGGTTGTTCTTAATGGACCCTCAATGCGGCTTTTCCCTTTTACGCGTGATGCAAATATTCTGCATCATTTGTGAATCAGTCTTCTCACTGATGGTTTCCCCAATAAACCAGCACACGAGTAGTTTCGAGCTTCCCCTGGTGTCGATTCAGTCAGATTCAGAGGAAACACACAACAGTGCCCTGCACAGTTTTGTTTCGCCTCTAGTGGTTTTCGTGTTGGAGCCGTCCCTGTGTAATGGTGCAGACAAAGGGTCTTTCCCTCAGCAATGTCTCAATGAAATCGGTTTCTCATCATGTCCTACTCTTCCACATTCACCCGCACTCTGGGGACCGTTTTCTTACTCCCCATCTGAAGGAGGCAAACAGAGCTTGAAAAGCCTGTTAAAGAAAAGGAAAAAGTCAAATGAGGGAAATCGGAACAAATGGTGCGTTACACAAATCTGTGTTGATTAGGCGGCTCAGAGTGCTTTTTCAGGATACCTTGGGGCTGTTGGCGGCATCTGGTCCATCACCTTGAGATTTTTAGCAGAGAGCTCAACTCTTGCCCCCTGGCACAGGAATACAAAACATTATGAGCATGAACATATGAAGATCCACCTACATGCACAAACTTCAGATCTCAAAAAGACCAAAATGGTTAAACCTTTGTTTACCTGTTTGCGCATTATGTCCATAGTCTGCATAGTGCAGCGGGGCATGAGGCCATGATTCCTGGCTAGAACCATCGCCTGCTCCAGTGTCACACTTAGCGTACATCTGCCGAAAAACACACAAGTTCAGTGCCACAAGCACAGTAACAGTCTCCACCCGTGTCGGATCAATTGAGATTAATGCAGACAGCAGGTCTGTCACTTAATCTCCATTCCGCTGGACTGGACCAGGCTCACCTCTGCATGCCCGTCCCACACATGGCGATGTGGCAGGCCCCCAGGCGGTTGCACAGCTCGGAGGACACGCACAGCACGCTGACGCCGGACGGGTGGCCCTGGGCGCTCTGACGCACGTTCACGTAGGACTGCATCAGCCGGCAGAGGTCATCCAGCGTGTTGAGGGGTCGCAGCAGCTGGAGGGGAGGACGGAGGAGGTCAGAAAGCGGAAGTGACTGAATGGTTGCTTAGCAACAATTAAGCACCTTACCAAGACATTTAGCCCTCTGGATCATCTGGACCCAGTAAGTTACAACATATCTCCAAAAAGTAAATGTATTCGAAATACGTCTGGTAGTGATTAAGTCGAGACAAGTGAATTCTTACCAGACCGCAGCACAGCAGGAGGCTAAAACAACTGACTTGTTAAGATGTTTCATCACAACAACTGAGAAAACCACCACAAAGAGGTTTAACTCTTTGCTGTCTTTCCACTGAAAGACCTGAACATGAGGCTCTAGATAATGAAACTACTGTTTCAGCTATAGTCAGTTTGGGACACTAGGATTTTCTTTCTAATCTGAACATCACTCAAGCACAAATGGAAACAGCTTCTAATGGTGTTTTGAGGTTAGTTGGAGTTAATGGGGAGGTCTTGAAGTGCTAGGTGGGATTCCAGAGGAGAGAGCGGGACACCAGTCGGTCTTACTTTGGAAATGCTTGGTTGAAGGTCTCTAACTTCAAGGCCCAGTATCTGTGCTTGCATTTATATTCAGTCACAGCAATATAAACAAATGAATGTATGTCATTGGAACAAGACACAGTAACTGCTGCATGATGGAAAACTCAACAGGACACAGGTGGGAATAAATGTATATTTACCTGGTCTATTTTCATGGCGGTAGAGTTTGAGTCTGCGGGGAGGTTGGACTTCTCCAAATAAAAAGCCCTGATGAGAGAACAACATTTCTATTTCAGAAAACTCTCACACCTACATATCACTGCGTTCCTACTCGGTTCGAGGGGCAGACGGGTCATATAGCATCCTGTGTACTTCACTATATACTGTAAGAGCCGCTTCTGCTGGTGTGAATTAACATCTCATCATTTATTGATGTTACATGAGTCCTTTTCAGGGCAGTAGCCCGCACACATGAAAACCACCACGGTGTCATTTCGTTAGATTCTTGTCATCTCTGGAGTAATGACACAAAGGAAACACAGTAAAGCAGCAACTGGAGCGTCGCTTCTGCTTGCTTATGCAACGCCACGGGGCGAACTCTCACTCCGAGCTGAAACGTATCCACAGATTCAGTGAGTAAGCCGCTGGAGAGTACCTGAGTCTGCGGTAGTAGGCCTTGACCTTCTCCAGTGAGACAGCGTTGATGCCCTGCTGAAACTCCTCCATGGTGATGCTATCCTGCTGGCTCAGTCCCTCCGGACGCTCCAGGGCTGCGGAACAGAGACAGGAGGCTTTCAGGTCAGCACACATACGTGCGAGCATTCAGAAGGGCAAACTTTCACTTCCTTAAACCTGAGCCATTACCTATAGTAAGCATTAACCTCTGTACCCGGGAGAATAAAATTAACTCAACCAACATTAAAAACCTTAGCATCTGCTGTGAAACATTTTTAGATTTTGTGAGCCCTCAGATCACAACATCTGCACAAAACCCAGGGTACTTCTTTTCTAACTGAAGCCAGGACTAATCTATGATCACCAGTAGGTGGCGATGTTGAGCCACGTATCTACTTTATGAGTACTTTATGAAGTCGTCCAAAGAGCACTTTCTTCCGCACTGAGGTAAATGAGGGAAATGCCAGCTCTCTCATTGCATCACGCTCCACCTGGTACCTATCTATGGAAAATCAATGGGCTGATGCGCAGATATTGGTTGTAATACTGTATCACCTCATACCGGTCCTGAGACTGATGGAGAAACATAAGGAGCCGAGCAGCAAATGAGAGAGTAAGGTGAAGTACTACTGTAGTTTAAATCAGCTAAAGCACACAAGAATCAGGAAATGTACATAAGAGGTGGGAGAGGTTATATAAATCACTGTGTGCAGCCAAAAGAGTCTATTCTATAAGTTCATTGTAAAGTGATTTTGTGGAAACAAACATTGCTTTAAGGTTAAGAGAAGGAAAGATAATTGTTATAAATAACAACATAAATAAACAACACTAAATAATTATTGTTTATAAGAGACAATTCAATATTTAATCCCATGCACTGATGTGAGTCACTCCAGTATCTGTGGCCCAGCTTGACCAGTCTTACCTCTAGTGAACAGGACAGTGTGCAGCTTGAGGCTGCCTCCATTTTGCAGGCGACTGGGCAGCTCGCTGAAGAGGCAGCTGTCCAGGTACAGGGTGAACTTCAGGGCCTGCCGGCTGCCCTCCACCTGGTAGCACACCGGTGTGTCTGCAACACACAGCCAGGCCGGAGGTTCAGAGGCTGCTCGTTGCAATAATAAGCAAAGAAGCAGCATTTACAGATGCTACACACACGCTTTCTGTCTGCAGCAGATGAGCAGCTCTCAGACTGGATGGAATGACCTTTACTAAGTGACCTCCAGGGTCAGCGCTCTTCACCGGCGAGCCATTCTGTGGAATTGGCTGCGATGCTTACACGACTCCTTCCTACCTGCGCCGCAGCTCCCAGCTTGTAGTAGTTGCTATTAGCAAATCAATAGTGACCAATGTACGCTGTCGCCATAATCCATCGGTCTCCGCTGCAGCATCCTGCTCTGAATATGCACCTTCAGCAAAAATATATATTATCAACCCGGCTACAGCGTAGATGCCCTCGTCATTAGTTGCAGTCGTTGCATGTGCACACCAAAGACTTTCTGCCGCTCAGACCGATTCCTGAGTCGCATCCCTGCCTCGCTTCCCAAAATGGGAAGTGCGTGTTGTGCTTTTCCCTTTGAGCTGCAATCTCTGCCGGCCACATTGAGGCTGCTGAAAAGAGAACTGATTGAGGACGCAGTCGTCCTTTATATCTGCTGGCTTTCATGCTTCTGGTAGCCCGCAGCTTGTTCGCTTGAATAGAGACGCTGAGGATATTATAAAAAAGAAGACGCCTGGGTCTTAAACTACAGTGTATATAACAAGACCAGATGCTCACGGCGTCCGCTGTACAACAACCTGGGTGCAGCACGACGCGCGCACTGAAATAAATGCTTCGACCTTCAGCGGGTCGGCGCGGACGGCAGCAATGCGAAGCACAAAATCAATTTGTCACGTTCCTGCCTCAAGGGGATTTCTCTCTGCTACAGTACAGAAGAATAATTACATATATGTAATATTCTTGCTCATCCTCCGGTGCTTTGGCCCAAGTATTCGGGCTTTCGTCTGCAATTTGAGGACAACAAGACGTCTCTCTCTGCCCTTGTTGATGATTTATTCACCCTCAGAACCTAAGATGCGTCGACATAATAGAACTTTATTCAGGCTCAAATGGTACAGCTGCTCATTTTGAATGGAGCAAGTCAGTCTTTGTGGAGTCTCTTACTTGCAACCACGCACTCATCCTCCAGTTGCCTGAAGAACACAGTGACTTTGTCCAGGTCCAACAGGGCCGCCTTGGTGTCCTCCAGCATGGTCCGCTCCTCCTTCTGCCCGGAGGAAGCAAAGAAAGCGGAGTTCACACCAAGACAGCGGATTCTCTGACGCGCCCGGATCTCTCCGAAAGCGGTGGAGTCGAACGCGTCCTCACCACGTGCGGCGCCAGCGTGGACTGGAAGTACATGAGGACGCCGATGGCGGACGCCTGCTCCAGCCACTTGCGGCTGGTCTCCTTGCTGTCCTCCTGGTACTCGCCGGCGTTGTTGAAGCGCGAGCGCAGCGCCGTCAGCAGCTGCTCGGCCAGCGTGCACACGGCGCCCGTCGCCGCCTGGCAGAAGATCACGTCCCGCCGCAGCTGCAGAGACGTGTCTGCAGGAGTGGCCGGAGGTGAGAGGCGCGCAGGTGGAGAGGAAACACATGAGCCGGTACTTGTACTTATACTTATGCACTTGATTCTATGAGCGCGGGTCCCTCGAGAGGATATCTGCCATTAATGAGCCCCATATGTCACTGGGCACAGTTCAAAGGGACTGTTGCCTCACGGGCTTAGCGCCTCCTGTCTGTCATCCAGAACTAATGATAATAATATGAACTGACTATGATCTTGTTCTGGAAAACCAAAACGTTGCTGAAAACGCTTTGCCAGGAAACGCCTGGGTTTCCTTTTTTAGAATAGAAGAGATGAGGTACTTGATTTGATGCCATTATTGGTTCATTTTTATGTTAAGGTGGACATGCAGTCTTTTTAATGTGGTATTACGTAATAAAAACTCATTGAAGGATGAATTAATTACAGTAGTAATTAAAAAAGAGCTGCAGATGTTGGGAAGTAGAAAAGCTCTGAACTGTTGTTGTCGAGGTGCAGGACGGGTATTTTAAAAGATTCCAAGTTCTCCTTGTACTTTTATGTAAATTACAGCTGGGTCCTAACTGCTTTCATTATCTGCCACCACCACTCTTTACTGTGAATCTCCTTTGATGTTAAGCGGGCCTATTACTGTACCTGTGCACTTGAGAAGAGCCAGGAGAAGCTGGTTCTTTCCGTCTGGAAGGAAAACAAGAACGAGGGACTGTAAACAGTGCACGCGCAGCCACGTGACACGAGGTGTGTGACGCGGGTACATGTGTTGTGATTTGTGTTGCACCAACCATCCACAAATCTCTGCAGGCTCTCCACTAGAGTTTTGATGGAATTTGGCAGGTTCCAAGGGTCCTCCTGGATGTTCTTGTGTATCACACAGCGACAGCGAACTGTCCAGTCCTCTGTTTGCCGAAACTCTGTTCACATCAAACCCAGGCAATATCTGAGTACAGTGTGTGTGTGTGTGTGTTTAAACTCAAATGTAGAAATAATAGCAGTTTGTACCTGGTTGACTGTGGTCAGAGTAAAAGTGCTTGGTCTCCTCACAGGCCTTAGTCATGACCGGTCCTTTAAGCAGGCTGTTGATGGAATCAACCTGTGAGCAGAAATAGAGACAAAGGCCCTTTACACTTTAACCCACTCGTTCTGCGGCAAACACACACTCACACACCTCTGGCAACAGCCTCTTAGCATTAACAACAACACTTTTCTTGCAGGCCCAATGTGGAAAGAACTGCGGCGTGGCAGCCAGCTAATTGCGCCTTCCTTCCACTGGAACCTCGGGACCCACCTGGTTGAAGAGGTGCTCGAGGCAGCCGTGCAGCTTGTCCTGCTTGTCCGAGGGAATCCTCATGTCGCACGGCAGCTCGTCCCCTAGCGGCCGGAAACGACACAATCAGAAAAACATTCAAGTGCCGATAGGAGAGAATCGCAGCTAACGAGTCCTTTAGCTTCAATGTGATAAATAGGAGTGGACGCATATTTGGCTCACTGCACAGAAATGTGACTCAGGGGATTATGGACTAAAATATCTGACCACAGTCACCTCCAAGAAATATCTATCAAAGCAACAGCTCTACTGATGTGTTCACATGCAAACAGCCATTAATTCAGGGTTTTGTTTGGCGCCGAGCCGTTGTTTATGTTCACTTAGTCACAGCTCTATAGTCTTTGCTCCACACCAGACGTGAGTGATCCTTGTTTAATCTGAATTCCCATGTGCTGAGGAAAAAGCTGAAATGACTTGTAATAATATTTCTGGCGTAGGAGGGATCGGGCGAGGAATAAACATCAGATCTATACTAAACTAAACATCCTCTGCCACCATCCATTACCTGATCCCATCTCATCACTGCCGAGGTATGAGCTGTTACTGCGCACGCTGGTGTAGGACAACACCGAGTCTCTGTTGCTGTTGCATTCGCTGCAGGGAAACACGCACAGGAAAACACACCGTTAGGATGCATTGTAAAGCCATGGGCTAATTACTGCACATTGTTAAACCGCAGAGGACTTGGGAAGCAGCTTCTTGTAATTATGCTGCCAAATAATGCTGCTTGTAAAAGGCTTTTCAGATTTACGCTACGCGGGGTAGAAAGGTAATTGAATGTTTTTCCGGTCTTCAGTCAGATGGCTCTATTAGAACGTCTGAATCATGACACGTGTGCGCATCCAAAAGCCTCCTTATCTGCCATCGTTCCGTATATTCACGGCGGCTTGTTGGCGCCTTGACATAAAGGTGAGAACTCATTGACGGAACCCGCTGAGATCAGCGGAGGCCGGTTCGCGGCTCGTTAGCAGCCGCCTCTCAGGGCTGCAGCCACGTCTCGTCTGCAGGCATCAAACCGCTGCTGGACTGAGGTCACGCACAGTGGTTGTACCGCAGCTATGGATTTATTTGGCTTCGGCTCTATTTTGAACGAGCTCCTCTCTGGGGAACGCGCTTTGTTGCTGTTGAGCGAGAAACGATGATCTCGAGAACGGCTCCGACGCCAGACGGGATCTCTATCACGGCCGGATCTGGACACAGTCTAGATTCGTGTGATAGACGACCAAGCCCACCCGCACGCAGACACACACACTTCACCAAACGTCTTCATGCGCTCTATTGAGCTCAGTTTCTCTCTCTCTCCGGGACGGTGAGCACAGGAGCCAGCGTCACTGTTCTCTCTCTCTCCTGTTGTGTTCTTCACAGGCTGCACTCAGCCGGCGACCTCTGACTGCAAAGCTGTGCTGTGGTCTGTCACCACCCTGGGCTTTAATGTCCGATTCTTTCAGCGTGACGAAAAAATGAAAGGAATTAGAAAAAAAAAAATCTCTAAAGCCTCTAAAACACAGTAGCGTGATTCATCCACATACAATATGCAGCCGTGTGCTGGTACTGTAAGGACTTTCCACCATATAACCCCCCCCCCACACACACACACACACACACACACACCTTCATAGCCTACATTTTCCTAAACATTGCATTGCAGTGAGGTCGTTTCTGCGCTTCACATGCTGCTGCCGAGCTTTAATGACAGAGTGGGTGAGGAGGCCGCGCCCCGAACGTTTGGCTCTATTACACACCAGCCCACCGCACCAGCAACCAATAACTACATCTTAGTGGGTGGTGGAGGGTGGGGCCCGGTGGAGCACAGCCCAAGTTCCACTCGCACACACAAACATCTGAATGAACTCACAACAAGCAGATGACATAACCAGGCCTGACCAAAACAGTTTGAAGCCATTTTTAGCCCTCGATCTCGACTCAAACATCTGGGATGAGTTGTGACCTCCAACGGGGGGAAACGAGCAGCAATATAGATTTGACCCTGGATGTTTTATAGGCTCTAAAGATAGAAACTCAAAAGTGAGACAAGAGCATCTAATGTCCACTTTACGATGTTGTAAAGGTGCTGCTGTACCAGGTAAACACTATGGTTTCCCTTAATTCTTACTGTTAAGTGAACCAAAGGTCTGATCCAGTTACCTGTAGGAGTCCCTGTAGCTCATGGTGTCGTGACCCGAGTCTTCCTGGTCCTCCTCGTTCACCTTGAAGCACACCTTCTTGATGCCGCCCTGCTCCGCTTTGTCCTGGTCGCAGCCGTCCTCGCAGGGGGCGGGGGGCGACGGCTGACTGGGCTCGTACACCGGGGGCTCTCCGCCCTCCCCTTGGAGCTGCGTGGGCTCGGTGATGGACGACAAGAGGCTAAAGAAAAATGGCATCCTCGAATTAGATTTGCTTGCGTAAAAATAGAGCCGATGCCGTTTGAGTCACTATATAATTTCTAAATGATGGTTGTTTTATATCATACAAATCTACATTTACAGTTTATAGTGTAACCCCCCCCCCCCCCCCACACACACACACACACACCACTGCATGCATCTCTTTCACTTGGTGTTATTCTGGCTTCACTCCCTGTTCCTGTACTGGGCCCGGCCCATAAATATTTTGAGGCTGAAAAATGTTCCTTTTGTAAATCGCCAGCTTTAAACAAGGCAAAGGTCAGACGGACAAAGAGGGGGCTGACGAAGAGCCTCGAGAGGCTGCAGCGGGGAATAAATAGGATATAACTTTAAATGTCAGCGTGACGGCTACAAAAATAGCCCCCTTATAAACACCGGTGAGATTTCAATATTTGAAGGCCAGCTGTGACAGATTAAAACAGATCTTCTATCTGGAGATGAGTAAACACATTCTTTTCATTTGATAGATGGCATATGTCACCAGGGATCAAGAACATTAGATCTAGTCTCAAAGAAATGCAATTCATCCATATTCACATAAGGGCGCGCTGCCAAAGCGGTGATACTCACACGTCTATCTGGGCCACATACTGCTTCATTTCCCTCACAGCCACGTCCAAGCGGCTGTACAGGCGGATGTACGCGTCCTGGGTCTCCGTGTCTTCCTGTTTGAGCAGGAAGCTCAAGCCGCCTTCTCCGTGGCCTCCTCCCGTCACGCCCTCGCCCCCGTCCACGGCCGCCTCCCCGTCGCCGTCCGCCTCGTCCCCCTCCAGGCCGGAGCAGCTCCAGGACGGGGCGCCCATGCTGGTGACGCAGTGCTGGGTGTGGGACATGGGGTTGAGCTGTGCTGCACGGGAGGAGACGAGAGGCGATCAGAATGAACCACAAGCTGAATGAAACAGACTACGCTCTCCACATACGACAGATATATCTATACCAGATGTTCAAAACCTATGAAGTAACACTCTTGTCTGTTCTAGATTTGGACCAGATGGAAACTTCTGAAAGGGAACTTGTGCAACTCATATGCGCAGCCAGAGCAGGATGCACAACTGTTTACGTGGGGTGACTGCCAGGCCATGCTGCAACACCCAGAGACTGAGAAGCTGCAGCCAGGCTGCGCTCCTCCCGTTCGCCCAGAGTGGGTATTAGTCCACAACAGGCATTAAATAGTAAAGTCTTTACACGCTTTATATGCATTCCATACATTCTTTGAATTTATGTCGAGTACAGCAGCGAAAGTCAACCTAAAGGCACTATCTGCTCTCATTGAGGCGAGCATCATCCCCGGTGGATGCTGTCTGGCTCAGGCAGGAGGATGCGTGCCTGAAAACCACCAGAGCTGGACGTCGCAGCGCTACAACTGCCAGGCAGATGTCTGCGGAGACAGGGGAGGAGGAGACTTTCCGCCGTCTAGACAACCGTGATGGATTCTCTTCTGCGCGGCAAAAAGATGCTCTCCTGCCGATAGCTTTGCGATTCTTAATCGGCGCCGGGGCCGTGTAAGACAGAGGGCAGGAGTGTTGCTTTTGGAGCTGTGGATAATAGGACTTTGACCTTTTGACCTCTGCCGGAGCATCTGCAGCGAGTGAATGGGACGCACATTCCCACAGTGCCTGAGGCTGTGTCTCTGCTGACATAATTCATGTACATTTCATGAGTGTGGCCTGAGGCTAATGGAGGCCTAATGGTACACTACTTGTCTAATTTACTATGAAAATCCTTGCTGAGACCTTATGGCTATTGTATTAGGCTTAGGATGCGTTGCCTTCTCTGTGCTGTGGGATTTATATGGCTATAAGGGTAATTACTCTAAATGGTTACTGAGCTCATGTGAGTGGGGTTAGGCTGTATTTTCATGGTGGGGATGGATCTAAGTGAGGCTTGGAGCAACGTGGATTAGTGAAAGACATTACATGAATGTCTAAATATTGGATGAAGGCGCGCGTGTGTGCTGCTGCTACCTTGGTCGGGGTCAAGGCCAAACAGGGAGTTCTTGCGCCCAAAGCGGATGCTGAACGTCCTTCCGGCGGAGGTGATGATCTTGGGGTAGGAGACCTGCATCAGGTTCACGTGACAGTTGGTGGGGACAAAGTCCATGCAGCCCAGCGGGTGCGGGCGAGCTCCAGCCTGGCGGAAGGAGGGCGACACGCTGTTCCTCAGCTCCAGGGCAAACTGGGTGGAAAAAAGCAAGCGCACGCCTTTTACCGCCTCGGCCTCAGCTAAGAAAAGGCACCGCTTACTGATGAATGCACGTTTTAAAGCCCCCGAGCCACGAATCTACAAAGAGAAAGGCGCGTCCTCGTACCTGCTGGTAGCTGTTGATTCGGCGTCGGATGCTCTCCAGCTTGGTGTCACAGATCTGCCTGAACTCGTACTGAGGCATGGTAACCACTCGCTCGTTCTGGGAGATGAGCTGGCTGCAGTTGCGAACAAAGAGGCCGTCATCGCTAGAAAATGCCTCCAGGATCTGTAGAGACAAGAAGCGTCGGGATGGATGGATCAGCGCCACAGTAAAAGGGAAAAACGCTCGACGTGGAATGGAAGCATAGAGCACCTGTGTTTAAGTTTAGTGGAACACAAACGGACAGGACGAGAGATTTCAGCGAACTCAACAGACTCAATACTCTGATCTAAATACAATTAATTAAGCATTCGACTGATCTCTCCACAAATACCTTAGCAGTGAGGCTAAAGCAGCCTTTGGGCTCCACTATCTTCTCCAGGACGTGGCTCTTGATGCCGGCGGTGCTGACGTACTCGTAGACCACGCCGTGCTCCAGGTGCACGTTATCCACCGTCAGGTTCACCACAGGCAGGTCATCCGAGAGCGAGAGCCTGCCAAGCCGGTGGTCTGTGGACCACCAGTTCAAAATCAGCTTCAGTTTAAATGTGTTTTACAGTAAAACTGGCCTTTAAAGCAAATCAGCTTTCCCCTAAAAAAAAAAAAACGAATCACAAGTTCACCTGTTCCATTGATGCCGTTCTCCTCCTCGTGGTCAGAGCCGTTCTCTACTGGATAAGGCCTGAACGGACTCTCCTCCTTCTCCCTTGCATCTCTCCCCGTCTGCAGCTCCTCCACGTCCTCAAACGTACGATACACCCACTGACACTGAGGGAAACATACAGTAGGAGAGCACAGTCTCAGTGACACACATCAACAATTTCTCCTCACATTAAGGAACAAGTCCTAAAGAGGGATGCTCGGCCAGTTTAGCCAAGCTAAATCCAATGAAATATAATAGAAACCCAGTTTAAAGGAGGACATTCCGCTCTGTCTGTGGTCTGGTGATGAATTACCTTGCAGAAATTTGAAATTGCTGCAGCAGGAAGATCAAAACAACCAGACTATTTTAGTTTTGCTGTTATGACATTGTCCGCGTAGTGCGACGCTGAATTTAAATCAAACAAGCTTCGGTGGCGCGGGGCACGTTTTTTATGTGGGCCACTCCCCCCCCCCCCAGGCACCATTATATCCTGAGCTGTGAGATGCTCTTTCATGACAATGTGACAGCCAGTATTTCTGGTTGCGTTTCACTGGGCCACCCACTGCTTCAGCAGGAATGTTGATGAAGTGGAGGCGCAAGTGACATGATGGCGCGTCGGTATAAACCAACCCGCCTCTGGCTCTCACCATTTGCGGGGGCTCCAGGTGTGCGTGCTGCGCGGTGAAGTGCTCCAGGACCTCCTGGTAGTCGCTGCGGTTCACGTTGCTGCCGTTGACCTTGAGGACGGCCTGACCGGGCTGAAGACCTGCCGCGGCCGCCTCGGCACCTGCAACGGGTCAAACGCAGGACATGAGGTGGCAGAAATCCACAGACTGCGGCGGAGACACTGCGCTATTACGAAAGCAGTCGTACTGATGCAAACTTCCCTAAAACGTTTTAACTGAAATGGGAAATGATGCTCCGAGAAGCAATTGATGTCTTTACAGCCTGGAAGTCCAGTCAACACCTCCATCAACTAAAAATACCAAGGCTTCCTCTCAGGGTGCCAGCAGTTACCTAACATGGGGAATATTTGACCCGTGCACGAATAGCGGACTGACAAAAAAACGAAGAGACTGCAGCTGAAAAAACTGCTTCACACAAGGAGGAGATCTCAGTGACAGAACATTAGGCAAGAGAGAAAAAGAGAAGGAGCCGAAGTGGAAAGAACAGACAGGCAGAAAAGCAGAAGTGCCTCCTTGTCATAATGACGAAGGTTGTGATATGTGGCCAAGTGGCAGCTCCTCGCGTCTGCTTTGCACATTGAGATTCATCGCTGATGAACGTTGCCTTTAAAACTCCTATCATCCTATTCCGAGTGTGTCTGGACCAAAACAAACATCTGGCGACGTGTTGCTGAAAAGGGAGCAGCAGACGCACGGCGCTAGAACAAAAGTGTTTGTGTCTTTTGAATTTTCACCTCTGATCACAGAGCATTGTGTGTGTGGGCGCTTGAAACCCGACCGGCGGCTGTCTGGCTGACAGGTGGCCATAAAAACCTATTTGAAGCCGAGCCCGGTGTCTCAGCTTTCCCTTGAATTCGCGCGGAATCATTTGTCTGTGTGAAACCGCTGCAATAAAAAAAAAAAAAAGACTAATCCTTACAAACCTGTTCACAGATTTACGTCTGTTGGACGGATTTCTTGAAAATCCTCTCCACACTATATCAATCAACAATAAGTCAATAGACAGATGAAAATAATAAAAGGATAAATCTATTGACATGTAGCTGCACGGAGGTTAATACTACAATTATAGGGATGTGGCTTTAAAGAAGTGAGCTTGATCTCTGAGGCTCCAGCTCAATGTCACAACATCTGCTGTCTGCGCCCTCTCTTCACTGTTATCACGTTATTCCAAACAATTAGCTTTAGTGAAATTCATCAAGCATTAGGTCGGTGCGACCGGTCACCCACCTTTCCTCACAGCGTGGACATGAGGCGGAGCTGAGCCACGGAGTCTGAAGGAGAGACCGTCTGGGTTGTCGGGGACCTTCACGATCCTGGTGGAGAAGAGACCAGTGAGACCAGTAAGACCAGTGAGACCAGGTGTGTGTGAGTGTGGATGCATGATTGCGTGTGTGCGTGCGTTCCCTCACTCCTTGGCCTTGGTGGCGACCAGCAGTCGCAGGGAGCGCCGCATGCAGAAGGCCTGGCTGATCATGGTCTCCACCTCGGCCAGAGGCCTGAGGAACAGCAGGTCTTCGTTGATGGTGTAGACCTTCCTGCCGGCCTGCAGACCAGCCATCTGAACGGACAGGCAGGAGACAGGATCTGATTGTTACGCTGCAGATGGTTCAGGTCTCTAAGCTGCGAGATGCTCGAGTCTCTTTCCAGCTTTTTTAGATGAATGCACATATGAATATAGACCTATTTTTTTATTTGGATCGCTTACAGCCTACGTCATTAATTGACGGAGCAATTAACGGAGCAGTTACACAGACAAAACATCCTCAGCTTCGCACAGTCACGACTGTCCTCCCTTTTATGCGGCAGACACACAACGTGTCATTACATGCAGTCATCTTGCATCTCCAGCCACTCCGAGGGGAATAATGCTGCCTCTGTATCTGTGCTGTGTGAGTCCAGTGTCCTGGCCACAGATCCGGTGGGGTGGCCTCGGCTGAGCCTGGCCCCGAGTCTGGATAATGGCCCAGGATGGATGTTAGGATGCCTGGGAGGAGCCACGGCCACTGAATGTGGACGTGTGTGTGTGTGTGTGTGTGTGTGTGTCTATACCGCTCTGCACGTGACTTTCTATAAACAGTATCGTATAGAGAAAGAGCCCCGTGTGTGCGTCTCCCTTTTCAGAGCCCCATGGGAATCAGCTGAGCTTCATTCACCATGCTGGCACACAGGCCGTGTCACAACTAGCAATCCCGTTATTGTGTAGATGAATAACGGAGCGAGAGGAGGAGAGAAAATTGGAGAAAAAAGGGCCGAGAGGGAGCAAAGCAGCGAGGATTTACTGAGGTGGAAGCAGACGGAGGAGAAAAGGGAGGATTACCCGCTGACTGAGGAGAGAGGCAGCGAGAAAGAACAGTTGGATGTGAAATAACAAAAAGCTAAGATTCACCTTTTAATCAGCGCGTATGAAATGCAGGCAGCGCACGTTAAAGCCAAGACGCCGAGGACAAGGTTTTCAATCACAGATCGTAGACGAGGAGAACTGGCCCTATTTTGTATTTACTCTAGCTGCCGCTCATATTTGCCAGATGTCCTGTCACCTATCCAACCTGGACGGGGAGCGGTGATGTGACTAAGCCTGCGGTGGCACAACAGCACTCAACAAACAGGAGACAGCCATTACCTACTGGAGCCGCTGCCCCGGGGCAGGAAGGAGGTACGGTGTGTGTGTGCGTGTGTGTGTGTGTGTGTGTGTGTGTGTGTGTGTGTGTGTGTGCGCGCGCGCCATTACCTCAGCGTGTGAGCCCCTGGTGACAGATTTCACCACAATGGCCTTGTTTTTCTCCTCGATCTCGAACCCATAGTCTTCCTCCTCAGGGTGAATCTAGCGCAGGGAGAAATCACCTAATTAGTCTCACATTCACACTGGTGACACACCGGGGGTTTGTTTTTTTTTTTTATTACAGGTTTGGAACACGAGCCAATTCATACAGTGGGCCATTAAACGTCTCCAACAGAAGGCGGCTCCTTCTGACGGTCAACGCAAACGTCCACAGCTGCAGCTCGTGGCTTTCATCGCGCGTCAGGTGTGATGTCCTCTTCCTCACTTATTGAATTCCCAAGTGGGACGCTGTCATCGCCCAGCGCATTAGGCCGGGTTCCATTAGGTTAGCCACCCGGCCGCCTTCCAGCTGCGCGGCCCTGATAAGATGGGCATGTCTGCCTTCGCTGCTCTCACACCAGAGGAGGCGGCTGCTGTAAACAAAGGGCTGCCGCGCTTCACTTCATTATCGGCCGTGAGGGTGGATTAGTTCTGCTAATCGAGGGCAGGAGGCTTTTCTCCCACTCTGGTGCCATTGACGTGCAGGTTTCCCTGAGGAAAATGCACTTAACAGCTGACTCTCCGTTTCCTCTCTGCCAGGTCCAGAGATGAATGCGTACAGTATACATCATCAACCACGCGTCAAAAAGCAAAACTAACTAATTTCCTGCCCACTTACCCACAAAAACACATAGTAAATAGAAAGCAGCGTGAGTTTTGCCCCTTTTGAGGGTCTCCACCCCTTCACCACCTGTTGCCTCCTGTCATAACTGTTAAATGGAAATTTAATAATGGACAATGTACTGAAAGAATCTGTAACAGCAGGAAAAACTGAGATATTGCTCTGTGTTGATCGGGAACAAGGCAAAGTCTTAATTGACTGTTAAATGTTTCAACAGAACAGTCATTTGGACGCCGTGAATCAAAACTAATTTGGAAGTGTTCACTCTCATCAAAGCCGCCGTTGCTCCCAGTTGGAGAGACACGTTCACGCAGCTCATCCACAAACAGCTCCTCCTCCACTCTGCGTCCGCGCTCCTCATCCTCTCATATGTATTGTGGCTTTTCTACAGTAGATCCCGTTCCCATTCTGTTAATTATTGCCAGATTCGTACTCAGAGGCAGCGTGGGTCGGACTCTGTGACTAACTCACCACCAGCGACTTGGCCACGATGTTTTCAATGAGCTTGAAGTCATTGCGCTGCAGCTGCTTGCTCTTGGTGCCGGTCTCCTCGTCCGCGTAGAAGCGAAACAACTGCGAGTCGTCCTTGAACTCGCTCTTTTCCAAGACTGAAGAGGAAAGAAAAAGAGAAAGCTTCACAACTCAATTACATGACGATACAAACATACTTCGCAGGTCGCCTGCGACTCCAAACACCTGCAGAGACAAAGCCATTTTCCCGATGCAGCGTCTTCACGCGAACACGCCATCGGTTAATTAGCTCATTAACTAATGATGCCGGCGGAGAAACACCTGGAGCCAGAGCACATCTGGGTCGTAGCACACGCATGCCAGCGCCGGGAAGCCTCTCTGGAGGACACGGGGAACAGTCCGTAATGTGTCCGGGTCCGTCTGCGCTGAGCCTCGTTCCAACATATGGGGCTCTTTAACCCGGTGAGAGTGAGTGCTCCTCCATTTATAAATTACATTTGTTTGCTTTGTTACAGGATGTTGCAGCACTTTCCCACTACTGTCACGACTGCAGACAGGAGCTTTTCCGGGTTTAGGCCGACACCCACGGACACAATACATCAGTGCAGTACATTTCCCAGTCTTGCTCATGTATCTCTATGATCCACTGTAAGATTTAGGGCTTGTAGCACAGGCAACACTGGGAGCCAAAGGTGCCCAGCTGTTCAGAGACTCAGGGAACATCTGGCACCTTCAGATCAGCAAAAAGCCTCACAAAACCATTACATGCACAGGCCACACCCACTCTGGCCTCACACCAACTCAAACACGACTTTTTTCCTGTGAGTAACTGGGCTTTAGCAATACTACAATAATGCAACCTACTCTAGTAGAGGGTGTGTTACAGAAATTTGTACTAGACACATTAAGACACGCGCAAAATTATTTTAAATATTGGGAACATTTTGCTTCATCAACAGGATGTCACTAATTTGACATGGATCTAATAAATCACTGATGCTACGTTAAAAAAAACTTTGTAATTGTAGTGAACAGGAAATATATTGTATTGCAATATTATTAAATGGAAAACTAGAAGACTTTGTGGTTTGGGATCCATTTAACTCTTCAATCAAACACAACAAGTAGACGGTGTCTCGTCTGCATGCAGCGCTGCCCAAGGGGCAAACAGCAACAGGTGCTCACGACAGATACGTGATGCAAGGATAGATGAAAGGCGTTATCTGTTATCGCCGATCCTCCTAAAAAACATAAGCCCGACAGACGGAGACGCGGACAGGAGGCATCGGGGTCAGGGGGAACAGACCGCGAGCTCGCGAGGGGCAACATTTGTGCTGACTGCAGCCTAGAGAAGGTGACCGGAGGAGAGGTGGGAGCGCAGACAGCCTGAGAAGAGAAAGGTCGTGACCCCGACGGGGGGCAGAGAGGAGGGAGGTGAACAGGAGCCCAGGTGGCGCCCTCCGACAGATGGCAGCGGGGCGGCGGAGACGCCAGGGAAGGACTGTGTGTCTGGGAGTGTCATTAGAGACTTGTGCAATCACAATGAAGATTATTAAACTCTTAACCATGATTGTGTAAATGTAAACCCTGACACAAGCTGACTCATCACTTGTACTTTTGTTCTGCGGCCTTAAAAAGCACCCGGAGGCTCGGGTGACCTGTTATTATGTCATCCGCTGCCCCATCTGTGCACCAGGAAGCGCTTTTTTGACGCGCTGGGCCCGGCGTCCGGTCACGGTTCGGCGCGCGGACCCAGACAGCCATGTAGCGAAGCAAAACACATGCGGTTAGGGTACGCTGCTAATGCTGTTTACGCTCAACAGGCCGCTCCAGAACCGAGGCCGCTCCGCTACAGTGTGGCCGGCGCGGCCTGATTTACGACGCCCCTCATCCAAACCATGACGCCACCACACAGGGGCTGAGATTAAATTTTTGCGGGCGGAGGGAACGCGAAGGGGGCAAATGTGGGACGAAGTGCAAGATGAGGTAATCCAACAGTGCATTAAAGGGCGATTACGACACAAAGGAAGTCACAGCATTTGTTTGTGTGCTTGTTTTCATGCTTCCGTTTGGGAGCGAGAGGGAGCTGGACTGACCGTGGTGCATGAAGCCGTTGTTGCAGAGCCCCACGCCGAGCGTCACCGCGTCCTCTCGGGTCGAGCAGTCTCCCTGGGAAACCAGATCAGTGACGCACACGGCGGGTCAGTCACAGCGCCTGTTCATGCCTCCTCATACAGCACACCTCCATCGGCGGGTGCTTTTCACGGTGACACACACTGGTTTTTACCTGCGAGAGGAGCCACTCCACCAGCTTGGCAGCCGTCACTACGGATTTGAAGGTTTTCAGATGATGGTCCCGGTCCCTGAGAGCAAAACAGAGCGTCAGAGGCGCCCGCGAACCGCGATCGTTTCTCACCTCCGACCTGTTCAACGTGAAAATGCAAAACAGGAAATGCCGGCGGATGCGCCGTCGCCCGCGCGTCCCGAAGGGCGTAGCGCGGCCGACGAAAGCGAGAAAGCGAGTCTCCCGTTCGCCCCGATGTGCGAGCATCGCGAGCAAGACACGGGTCGCGTCGGGTCAAACCGGCCGCAATCTAATCTACAGCTGTAGACAAGAGGTGCACTGATTGTTCAGGACGCGTAAAGGGAGGGTAAAAGTATGTGTGTGCTCTGATTAGACTGAATTCAACTGGTGGAGTTTAGCTGATAACGCGGCCAGTGAGGGCATATCTATAGACAGCTGTTGCATCGCATTCCTATTCACAAAGTAACAAAATAACACACTAACGCGTCCTTGTTGTCTGTGATTACTCAGCAATCTGTAATTAGTGCACACACACAGGGAGAAGAGGTTAATACATGGTGTAAAATCCAATCTATAAACATACATCGGGGCTAATCCAGAACACTGTGAGGCTTAAGAAGCAAACGCCAATAAAGCGGAACCTAGAGTCATTAAACCTGGCATCTTCAGCCTGAGCTGAATCCTAAGCATGAGACCCTACAGCAGCTCTGACTGAGGCTTGCTGTCCATGAGGTCCTGGAGTTTTCATTGCGGGCAGGAACTAATGTTGGTTCAGTCATTACAGAAAGGGTGACTCAGACCCCAAAAAAAGAGCCTTATACATATTCATTCACGCACCTGGAGAGCAGGAACATTAACATGTGGAGGAGAACGGGGGTGAAAGGACGGAGGGGAGGGCAGGTACTTACTTGATGACAGGCGTGTGGAGGCTGTGGAGGCGGCAGTAGAGCCTGACGCCCTGGGAGGGGAGGAAAAACAGAGGCGCTGACTCAGAACACACACACCTTGGGTAAACGAGTGCGAACAGAGAGGAGCGCTGCCTCAAGGCTATCGTTTTAGGAGACAGACAATTCATCAGCTCCACCCAGATTTGCGCCAAAGTGATTTTTCTAAGACAGGCAACAAGTGATTCCAGGGGGTTTGGATCATCACAGGCCTCGTCTACACTAATAACGTTACCTTGGACATGATGTCCTCCATCTCGCTGCGGGCCTTGTAGGTGCCGTCGTCGTAGCGGAAGCGGTAGAGCACCTGCTCGTTCTTGAACTGGTGCTTGTCGGACACTGAAACCAGAACGGGAGTTCGGCATCAAGCTTTTACAACACCTTCAAGTTTGAATAAGACTTTCATAATGACACACACAATTGTAATATTGTGACACACAATAACACACACACACACACACACACACACACACACACACACAGAAGAATCTATTACGTCATGACTTTTAAACGTCAACATCGCAGCCTGCCAAACTCTCCCCACCAGAAATAAACCCAGAAATACCCCCAATAAGTTGTTACTCATAATCAGAAAATGGAAAGTGACTAATCCGCTCGCGCACAGATGCCCTCTGCGGCGGCGACCGGTGAAACATGCCAAACAGAGGCAGTTCGCCTCCACCACAACACGCTGGCGTGAGCTCAAACAAGCTGCTGCTTCTCGCAGTCTAGACTTCAAATTCCCCTCGTAAAAGCGAAGCGATGCAACACAAACTCTGGCTCCGGAGCCTAAAGCACACAAGCCTGATGGATGATTTTCTATTGGAGGGAGGAGGATGTTTAATGTGTAAACATTCGAGCTCCAGCTCGTGGGTTTTAGTAGCAACAAACACGTTGCGGTGATAGGATGAAGATTCCATGTTGTCCTACAAAATACGTGACTTTTATGTGTCTACTCCAACACAAACACTGATGCATGACTAACATGCTGGTGAATAGCTTTAATTTGCCACATGTGCTGTCACATTCCCTTGTTGTGTCTGGTGTCGTCTCGCTGGCGAACCGGTCACACCTACACGCTGCCTGCAGGCCCTGAGTGTCTCTGGTTCGCCCACAAAGCCCCATCACTGTCCCACAGAGCCCTGCATGTCATCGCTGGGCATTCCTGCGCTTGTGGGCCGCTGTAAGGGAGGATATTAAGGGGATTTTCCACAGGTATTGGAGAAAACGAACGCTGGGTCTCGGCGTCGTTCCGCGGGAGGGCGTGGTGTATAAATCATGTGAGCGGTTTGAACCCAGAGCCCCTTCAGCAACGCTCTGGACAACGGCGCTCATGCATTATTTATGGCTGTTTGTGACTGTGTCCGTCGCTCCTTAATGCATAATGCAAGTTAGTGAATGTCGCACGGAGACAGCGTCAAGCGAGGCACATGTTGGGAATGATTAGTTTCAGATCGTGTCAGTGGATGGTGGCAGCTTGGACCCAATGAGGTCAAATAGGAGGTTGAGGACACGTTCAAACAGCAGAAGGGGGCAAAAAGAGCAAAGAAATCAGATGTTCAGCGTTGCCTCACCGTGGTGAATGATGCCGTTCTCCAGCAGGGCCTGTCCCAGGTTGACGCCTTCGTCAGGGTTACTGATCTCGCCGCTCTCGATCAGCCACGACACAAACTCACTGGGGACACAAGACAAGCGGAGGCTCCGTGTTCAGCAACAGCCCGTTCACCGTTACAGCGTCACGCATGCATTTGCAGAGACGACTGCAAGATTTGTGCGTTAGCCTTGGTTTCACCTGTATAAATTGTGTGTATTGCGAACAGAATCAGAATCTATTGCTTTAAGTGAGTCCACGAGATGCAGCCAATGAGGCCTTCTGCAGCAGAGTGGGCCTCCAGGTCCGTCTGGGAGGAGGCTGATGTGATTCAGGGACCACAGGGACACGCGCTGCATTTACATTTACAAAGCTGTGTTTCTATATGTGTTCACCAATCCTGAGATGGAGCACGGCACCGCTGGAATCCCTGGGAAACCTGCCTATGTGTCTGATCACTTGGCATTTACAAATGTCAAGCGTACCAGGTGTGCACGTGTGTGTGTGTGTGTGTGTGTGTGTGTGTGTGTGTGTGTGTGTGTGTGTGTGTGTGTGTGTGTGTGTGTGTGTGTGTGTGTGTGACACCTTCAGGCATCTGCCACTGACCCCGAGCATTTGCCTGAAGCACAACGGAGACATTTCATCAGCTTTGTGTTGACCTGCAGAGAACCAGTGTGACCTGGGTACGATCCTTTCTCCACCGCCGTGTGCCCATAAGAAGAGCAGAGAAGTCTGGGCAGGTGTGTGTGTGTGTGTGTGTGTGTGTGTGTGTGTGTGTGTGTGTGTGTGTGTGTGTGTAGGCAAGGACAATGGATTTGAGGGAATGTGGGCTTTAATGATGTCTGCTCGCGCTTATTGATTCGGAGGCATTTGTTTGCGAAGGCACCGCCGACAACGACACAACCAACAGGGACAAATTGCTGCTCACTCAAGCGTGCGCCCATACAACATGTCGAGGATACAAATGCTGCGTCTCTATTACGCGCTACATACTAATTGAATATTGTAGACGTGACGTCCACGTCCTGTCCTTCCTGCTAATAGACACACAATATGTGCTGCTCCTTCTTCCTTCTGGACTCAGATCACCACCACTTGCAGTAAACGTACCTGTGGTGACTGTGGTGTGAATCATTTTATCCTGTTCACACATGAAAACACCACCTGCTAAAAATCTACTTAGAAATAACGTGTAGCATAGAAACGGGGCGCAAAGAACGTATTTCCCCTTTAGAACCAAGAGCTGGAGGAGTTTGATTGAGCAGATGAAACCTGATTCCGGCTGCAGCTCTCAGCACAAAAAAAGGTACAGAAGAGACAATAAAAGACAATTAGGACGTGATTTATCATTGCTTTAAAGGCTGCTGGGCAAGCAGCGGCAGAAAAGCACCAATTATCCAATAAGAAAATGTAAAGCATGTTAACACTGACTCTTTCCCACTGTGAATGGCAGATAAATGGTGGAATTATGCCATCAGGGTGCTATCACGCCTGGAGTCAGCAACTCTGTTTAATGCGATGAGCACTCAACGTATGCCTGCTGCTAATTTTATCAGTTGGACCAACGCGCAGCTAATGCACGTTGCACTCATCGGCAGGAAATGAGCGAACGATAAAGCTTTGAAAAGTGGTGGATGGCGAAACGCGAGACCGGGCACATCGGCGTCCACGCCGGCAGCCGCACCTCTGCTCTGGCCTCTGACCTTTGACCTGCAATGGGTCCAGGTCTGCCGAGATGTACAAACATCAGCATATAATTCCTGGAGGGCCTAGAGATATGGACTGTCTTAGAAAATGAGAGGCGGAGAGCAAACGCCCAGATAAAGGCTTCATATGACGCCGCTAAGACGGAACGAGTCTTTTAAAGGGCACCATTACGTATTTAAACAGCTCGTTAAATACACTGTTATCATCTACAAGACGTGATTCCAGAGAAGACATGCATTTAATAATCTGTAATATACCGCAGAGCCAGAATTAATGGCTGCTCCCTTGCTTCCCTTTACAAGCCCAGCGATCAGGCACAGCCGTGGTCTGGACTAGTGTGGTTTATTTTCTTCTTCTTTTGTTTCCCCAGGATGGTGCCAGAAAGAATTTTAATTGCTGCTCAGGATCTCACAAACAAACCTTAAGCAAGTCTCTCATTGTCTATTCTGTGCACAGAAACATCAAGGGCGCACAAAGGGGAACGAGACTCGGTGGAAGTTCCTCTGCTAATGAATGTGTGTGTGTGTGTGTGTGTGTGTGTAACCCCTGAGAGGAGACCATGAGGGGGGCTCATTACAGACCAGAGGATGGAAGGATGGACCAGTTTCGCTCTTTGCCAGGAGTCCAGGTCTTTTGAAAGCCTGCTGATATTACGCAACGACTATTTGTAAGGATCCCTTGTGAACGCTGCGCTCGCATTCCTGGAGCCTGGGGAAACCGGGCGCCGAGGAGGCAAAGGAACTCACTTTCCCATGAAGCACTTAGGCACGATGCTCAGCTTTCTTCGTCTGTCCTTGATCAGGTGCCGACTCCTGGTCATCATCATGTGGTAGAGCTTCTCCCCCTTCTCTGCGATCATCACATAGGCGTCTCGCTCCATTCCCAGTTTGAGACCTGCGGGCGAGAGAGGAAGACAAATAAGGAACTTTCCACAGCATCTATCAGCGTCCACTTCAGGCCGCTGTGTTCTGGTACTGCGCATATGGACCGAGGCCAGAATCAGATCCCGGCTGCTTGGTTCTGCCACGGCTTCCAGAAACGAATCCAGCTGTTAATCTCCAAAGCTAATCTCTAAAGTTGTGTTTAGAGTGAGTACAGTTCAAGAGGGCAGCGTGATTTTGATCTCGTTTCTGTGCTCATTTGTTCACTACTATTCCTCCATTGTGAGGCGGGACATGTGAGGGCCCATTGTAAGGCCCAGACCTGTCCAGTGAGTACTCAACGGAGCAGCTTAACTTCATCAGGGAGTCTGATGAACTTCTGAACCGAACTGCGAGTCTGTCTGAATGAACAACTCGCTGCACTGACTCGCTAAGCCTCTTATCTCTAGTCACACGAGCTGCTGAACCCGACTACTGTATAAAGTTTTCTGATTTACAAACTAAAACACTGATTTGTTCATATATTACTGAGCTGCCTTCCCTTTAGTGCAATAACTGAATAACGATGCCAACGACTATAAGTATTTACACAATTAATATTCTAATTAATATTGGATCAGCCAGGGATCAGTTCGAACAGTTTTTTTAATCAAATCATCACAACTAATCTAATGCGTGAAAATAGTTCTCAGAAAAGGAATCGTCCTCAACTGTTTCCATGTATAATTATTAGAACACGCACCGACAATAGTGCGACGTTTCCTGTGATTATCAGAGCAGAAATGGAAAGGACAGTTTCCTGTGACGCAGGTGAAACGTGCAGAGTCTCAGCATTTTCCTCCAGTCTGCAAACGTGTGCGCGTTTTTGCATGCATTTTGATCGTCTGCTGCCAAGAAATGAGCCACTTGAACCATGTGAAGGTAAAAAAAGCGCGGTGACAAGAGACGAGGTGGGAATGTGACCAGCGATCAATGCATAAGTCACACTGTGGGTTGACTCTTTTTGAGATTGTGGGGTTCTGTGATGGAGCTGGGGTTGTATTACATTTGACAGCAGCTGGAGTGGACTTAAACAATGAGTGTCATTGAACAACAGACGGGATTTGTCCAGCGCGGAGGCCCCTCCGGCTTCTGGTCCAGCTGTCAGAGTTCATCCTCCACCACTCCTTTGTCTCCCTGCACTCACTGGCATCACTTAATACACACAGCGCTTCCCAATGGCTACACGAAAACACTGATGGGACCAAACACGTCCAGTTGTCAGCTGTTGACTAATAAAAGGCCATCGGGAGGACTGAGGAGAGACACATGCAGCAGTTTACTCAAATTAAACAATGCGGTGCAGGAAAAGCAACAATGCACGGAGGACGAGGAAGTGGAAAAAAAAAAAAACTTTGCCATTTATTGCAGTCAAACATCATCCTGCAGCCGTCTAGACTGGAGAGGAGAACCTGAGCAATGAGAGAGCGAGGAATCTGTGGAGGGGGTAACAGAGAGGGCGAGTGTGAGGAACCTGGGCACTGTGACTGATCTGGCATCTGTTCGCCTCAGGTCGATTTCCGTCGGCTTGAAACTTTACACCACAGGCTACAGCGCAGTCCTCCAAACGCATGTGGAGTCCTCTCACTGCAGACGCAGATGCTGAGTGAAATGCAGCCATCTACTACTGAAATACATTGACTAAAAGACTTTGCTGAAAATGCTGAAAGTCGATAGTAAGTAATATTTAATATTATATAATAATAGATATTAATTGACTTATGAATAACATAACATTATGTGACCTCTTCCGCTAATATTGTTTAATGCTCACACCGTAACAATGACGGACGGAGTTGAACAGGTGTGAATTGTCACGCAATGAAGGGAAACAAACTTCAAAAGCAGCAAAATCAGTTTTCATTACTGCTCCATCAGTAAATCTTTATTGTTTGGGCTTTTATTTACCGGCAGTGCATGAAGTCATCCCTTATAGATTCTCTGCACACTAGTTGAAAGCGTGTCCACATTAACTGCGTGGCTACACAACAAACATCCAGCGAGTGGAGAACTGCAGAGCACGCACACGTTTACAGTAGGAATGAATGCAGGGTAATTAGGGGTGATGCGTTGCATAACTGTTCTCCGCTTTCTTTGGAATCTTCTATTTTAAGCACCTGAACCAGTTGTTGTTGTTGTTGTTGTTTTTGGCACATCTGCTCTTTGTGAATGGGATCTGTTTGATTCGTCAAGCACATCTGCTGCTTGTTCAAAGCGCTGAATAGATGGATGTTGCAGCCTGTGCTCAGCGCTCAGGTCGCACAGGCCCAGTGAAGCCTCTATTTAGCAAACAAAGCCCGGGCAGTTTGTTAAGATACAGCAGCTCATTCCAGGTGAGACTCTATTGAACGGAGAGAGACGCCTCATCGGCAGGAAGCGAAAACTGTATAAAATGCCAAGAACGAAGCGGCGACTCACTCTCGCGCTGCTCCCGCTCCTTCAAGATGGCGTCCAGCCACTTCTGCTTGTCCTCCGCGTTCTTGGCCATGCAGACGAACCACTTGTTTTTAGCCGTGTTGTGAATCTTCCAGCCGTTGGTCACAGTGTAGTTGTTGCTGTGATAGTCGGCTGCAAGGCACGAAAACCATTACAAGGTTGAGGGACAGGGGGAGAGGGTAGATCTTCAGCACCATCACGTTTAGGTTCAAACTGTGCGGTTGAACACAATTATCCAATCAGAATAACATTGAATGCCGCAAATGATCGTTCTCCTGTTTCATACACAGAGAAAAAAATTCAAATTCTATTTGGGTAAATGAGCGACCGGAGTGGATTCACCACTCGAGCAAAAGAGATTTATGGGCCTTTTAAGAGGGTAAACATGATGCAACGCTGGAGCAGTAAAAGAACATCTTCCCACTGACTCAGCAGAGTCTCTCCCGTACCACTGTCTAATTTTATAATCCTTTTAGCTGCAGGTGAGCAGCTACTGAATAATGAATGGCCTTGGGTAATGGGGTACATTAGTCTCCTGCTCAAAGGTCATATAAATAGATCTGATCCTCTGGGCCCCACAGGGAGCAGCTGTTCTGGAGCTGGGCTGCGACTCACATACTACTGTTTGGAGTCCCTTTCCAGCCGCTGGGAAGGAGGAAATCCCAGTGAAGTCTTACATAAGAACGGGCCGACATCTGCCGAGGTGCCGTGTACCCACGGACGCACCGATTTTAAGCATAGCTGCTTGGAAACGCTGCTAAACTGTTCAGATTCCCGCTTACAGAGACTGTCTCCGCACTCCCACATTTTGAATCCTCCGCACCTACTCGGCACATTATCTATGTTCCACAGAACACAAGGCAGGTTTTCAGTGTGGGACCCCCCACTTGTGCGAGCGAGATGTTTTTCTTTGCGGTTTCCCCTGCAGCGGGCTAAATGTGACAACAGGCAGCCAAAAAAAAAAAAAAAAAAAGGGGGTCGTGTGAGCTTGCAAAATATTCTGCCTGTGCAGAGGAGGAAGAAAGAGGAAACATGTGAGCGAGAGAGAGGAAGACAAAGTGCCTCAACACCGGCCGGGCAGCGAGTACGAGGCCTCGCGTCAAACCACAACAGCAGATCCAGCGACCAGATGAGGCGTCTGTTATTGGCACCCTGTCTGAACCGGGTTTATCGCGCCGCTCGAGCTGCTTCTGCACTTGTGATCTGTATCAGCGCCTCAGCCGGGTAGTGAGAAGCTCACATCCAAAGGAGGTACGCGAGGTTGCAGGCTACATCCTGTTTGAATGTAGGTGCAAGTGTGACACTCCACCCAAACCGTCAACAGGCGCGGAGCGGAAAATAAAAATAAACAGCACTGGAGGCTCATTGAAAGCGCCGATCGTCATTGTTATTTCGCAGATATCAAAGCCAATAAATCAAAAGCTTCGCGTTGCATCGCGTTGCATCAGCACAAACCACACACTCGTGGGACTCCACAACACAAGGGCGTCAGGAAGGAACATGTGGAGTCTCAGTGCAAAAACAAACCTGTTCCATCTTCCACATTCTCCACCTCCATCACCTCGGTGTTGATTCGGCCTCTGAACACATACTGGGGCCCGTTGATGGACTTGGTCCGTTTGGTGGACTTCTTTCCGGAAACCCTAGGAAACGGGACAGCGCCGCGGTTACACAAGGCCGGGAGAACACATGCACATTCGCGCCGCACGAACACTGGCACGAGTGCTTCATCCGCACGGACTGTGGGGGTTAATGCTCCGCTCATTAGCATTCCGGCCCGCTCTTCCAGCCTGGCTCCATTCCAATAAATCTATTTCTACAGAGTGTGGCTCGTGGCGGCGTCGCAGGTCTCACCTTGACTTCCTCTTACAGTAAACCAAAAGGTTGTCAAACAGGAAGAAGACACGTTCCTGGATGTTTCCAGCTGAGATTTTAAGAAGATTTCCATGAAGCAGCAACTCCGTGCAGATGTCTGTGAGGTTGGTGCCCTGAAAAAGCAGAGATAGGAAAATACCGACTCACCGACATTTACAAGTTATGACATCACTCTACAAGTATGTTTACTCCTGTCCAACCCTCAGGCTCAATACAGGCGTCCGACCTATTAGCGGCACAGGAGGTAAACAGCAAACGAGCTAAAGCACAGCGGAGCGGACAGACGGAGCTTCTCGCCTCATTCTGAGAGCTGTGCGACATCCACTCCGTGTTCAGGCCAGCGTGCCGTTGTGCGACGTTGCTCTGCAGCCTCCCATCGACACAGGATGTGATCCGGTCTTTCTTAAAAGCTGTTTCTCGTCAGCTATCAAATGCACCACGGCCTGTTAACCAAGCAAGCTTTTCTCTCACAGAGCCGCACAAAGGTCAGACAAACCGCAGACACAGGCCTCCGAGTGTCAGCAACACAGTACGGGTTGATGTAGTTATATTATTCATCGGGATCAATTAGTGAAATACTTCAAATTGAAACTAAAAGTGGACAATGTGAAGGTTTGTTGACGTCAGTGCTGAACTGACCCTGTTGACCAACCTCAGCATGATGTCTAATTAACCTTTTAAAGTCCCTGCACTTCACAACCAATTACCCGTTTGATTTCGGCCTCATTATTTTTAGATCATCATTTCCGGTGTTGTCACGTTTCCAACTGGGGAACAGAACCCGCTTTTCGCGGACACAGATGCAAGCACGGGCAGCAAGGCAATCAACATGTTCCCGCCCGCGTTAGAAAATGACAAATGCAAATGCAAGCGCGAGCGAAATGTAAACGACCAAGTCAAAAGCCGCCTCGCTTCTCGCTGTTAAACGACTCGTCCCACTTCAAATCGCCCGGAACTAAACGCACGCACGAGGCTTGTGCAGCACCCGCCACCTCCCTGCAGGCACACGTACATTTCAGATCCGCCTTTGATGTTTGCGACGCGGATCCACCGTAAGGGGCGGCCGGAGCTGTGGAAAGACGCCTATACGATAACCAGCATCTGAGCATCTGAGCATCTGAGCGTCTGAGCAGCGGTAATGCATCTGGGCCTTGTTCGGCACCACTGGCAGCCTCCTCCATTAGGGCTGGAGGTGATTAGCCTGGAGTGGCTGGAGAGAGGAAAGAAGGGCGAGACTAATGCTGTTAAGCCGGCGGCTCCGCGTGGGGGAGGGGCCGCGTTAAAGTGCTCTTCCGAGCTTCTGCCGATTTGGTCGGAGCAAACGCTGAATCTGCCCGTTTCAATGGAAAGTTCAATTAGAATTTGGGCTGATTTGGAGTCAATAAAGTGCCTGTAGCTCGGCACAGCGCACGTGGAGGATTATTACAGGAAACCGTAGAGGAGGAGGTTCTGGAGGGGCCCGGCTCCGGCCCCGTGTCCGTCCCCTCGTGTAACCCTTCCGCAGCACGTGAGGCCAGCACTCGGCTTCCTCGCTGTCTGTAATTGGGCAGCGTGCCCGCTGGCATCGCCCCCGGCGCCCTGTGTGGGGGGATTGTCCCATTGGTGCTCAGTGAGACAAGGCCTCTGTTGTGGAGGGTGAGGGAGGCGTGAAAGATTCACTGAGCCCTTTGCTCAGGTCCCAAGCCCCATGCGTGGCCCCTGCGCTCTGCACTTAACTTGGACAAACGCCGCGATGGTCAGGGTTTGTTATATAAACGAGACCGGTTGGTTTTGTCGCCGTTATTCAACGTTCGCCGTGAATCTAACAGAAGCCACTTCCATTTCCTCCCCCCTGACGCTTTGCGCTCACCTCCCAGCCTTCAATGTGAGACTGCAACTGTTCCAGGAGCTCCAGCTTCTCCATCTGCCTCTTGGTCTCGTTGATGTTGGAGCAGACGGCCTTCATGGCCTGCAGAGCCTCCTCCACCGCCGGATAGTCCGCGTGCTTCTTGGGCGTCCGCTTCAGCAGCTCCTGCGGTGTGCAAAGCGGAGGCCCGGCTGAGTTTTGAAAACGAGGACGCCTTCGAGAGCGCGTTCGATAAGCGCACAGAAACAACGGCGCGGCAGGTGTCCAGTACCTTCAGCAGCAGAGGGTATTTGCAGATCCTCTGAATGGGGGAGAGGAGGTAGCCCTCCAGGGGAACATCTGTGCTTTTCTTTCCACCGAGCAGCATGCAGTGCTGAAAAAGAAACGCCACTTTATTACACACCAGGAACACCTTAAAGATGAAAAGGAGAAATTAGGCCGTGGATACTGGAAAACATTCTAACATAATGAAGGCAAATACAGAATCGGTCTGTTTTTTTTGTAGTATTATTATCAGTATTTTTTTTTTTTTTTACAATACATATACATGGTTTTTGTCATAAAAATCCCGAAACTCTTGATCTCTTGCACAAATCCGCAGAAAGGTCAAGTGAAAGCCTTGAGAAGCAGAAGGTTTACAGTCTTCGCCTTGGATGTGGTGGGAACTGATCTCACTGGACGGGACGCGGCTCAGATTCCTCTGGTATGTCTCCATTTCTCTCCCACGCCTCGGAGCGTCCAAACTTTCCTTTTTCACCCCACTCCTGCTTATTTGTAATCGGTTATTCCCTCCGCTCTCCTCCATGACCTCATTTTACTATCTCTTCCTCTTCCCTCTTCCCCTCCAAAGCAATTAACGCTTTGTTTCCACACGCCGCTTCAGAGGCTCCCGTGGTCGTGTGATTCAATTAGCATGGAATCGGCTCAATAACGAGGAACGACTTCCGCTGAAAGTTAGCAGCTAAGAAACAGCCGATGGCAAAACATATCACGCTGCCATTAATTACTAAGACGGCGATTTGCAATGGCCCCCTGCTCCCATAATGAAATACCTCATTCTATATCCTCTGCTTTTCATACTATATATTCTCTGCCAAGACAATCTAACAAATACTTTATTGAGGATTTTTAATTTGATGTCGTAAAGTGATTTCATTTTGAAAGTATTATTGTTGCATAAGAGCAAACCAGTTAAACGCTGTGCTTTTGTGCCAAGCGATGTAATAAGTCAAAGCAAACTGCGACTGTGATCCAACTCTTTCCACTGGGGCAGAACAACACCGAGGACGCAAACCATGAGTCCCAGATGCTCAACCAACGCTTCACAGCTGGCTGCCCCAGATTCTGCAGATGATTTCACTGCTTGGGGCCACCGGCTCAAAGGCCCGTTGACATTGTAGGTTCATTGTCCAGGGCCCAGAGGTTTAGGTGTCAAAACACGGAAGCAGCTGGCAGCGGAAACACTACAAGGCCGACACAAAAGTGACCTTGATTGTTGCCGCTTCCTGTCCAGGCAGGAAGAAACATCTGACCTCGTTAGGGCCTCTGGCCCATTGAAACGTTAACATGGCACTGGAGGCGATACTGGAGGAAAATAGGAGGGGGGGGGGGGTGTGATGGGTAGACGATAGGTAGATGATGTGAGACGGAGGCATCAGAGCGAGAACGATAAGAGGAAGGATGCTTATAAAAATATGGAAGGAAGAGCGACCTGATGACCCATGTGATAAAAAAGGAAAGACGAGCAGAGCAGAGCGGGTTTTACCAGCAGGAAGGTCCTGATGTTGGGGATCTTGTTCAGCTCCATCAGAAGTCGCAAAGCCTTCTCGTGGTTACTGCAGTACTCGCCATACACGGAGAAACTCTCCTTCTGCAAAAACACAACGCAACACAACATAACAGAGGTCAGGCTGTGCAGGAGGCACGCAACAACACAAGAAACAACAACTGACTGACAGTGCAACTGAACAGACTGCTCATATCTACACTCTGATGAGCTTCAGTTTTTAATATTGCAAAGATAAGCTAAATGCAACAATGAATGCACCAAGCCTCTTTGTTTTTTCAAATCTTTATGTACTACTTTTCATCTGCATCGTTTACCACACTTCTCCTTTTTTTCAAACAGCCTACATCATAGTGGAAACGCAGGCCAACACACTTCCTCTTCTCGGTAAGTGACAGCATCGCACTGTGCAGCAACACAAGACGGCTCAGAAAGCAGCGCACAAGCTGCTGCCAAGCTGCCATTTTTGGTCCGCGCAACCAGTAACAACACCTGTGTGCGTGAACGCGCCGCTGCCTGACACGCGTTATTCACGCCGCACAGTGTCGGCGATGTAAACACAGTGACACAGCTGCCGTTGAACTTTCACCCTGAAGCTTATAGAAGTATAACTACTGCAGTAACTGGGATGTGAAACCATGTGCACAGCGAGGCCTGAGCTCAGGGTCCAGAAACTGAAACCGTCACCTGAAACGGAGAAATCCAAACCTGCAGGTGCTTCTGCCTCAGGGCTTTGCATTGCTCAAAATACCACAAAGGTGTTTTAGTGCAAGTGTTTCATAGCATGCTTTAATAACGTTTTCACGAAAGTATGTCATATGACTATGAAAAAATTAGGTTAAGAAGCCAGCATCCTGTGCAGGCACGCGTGTACCAAAACAATGCGTGCGGTTTTGAGCATACGAGCTGATCTGTTCCGTGCATGCGGGTGTGAACACGGCGTCTTCTCGTCTCGTTCATCATACGCCGCGGAAAATCTTTAGTGATCTTTTTGTGCATGAGCGTAACGCCAGTTAGCGCGCTAGCTGCCCGACGCAGGAACACAACGCGGGGGATCCCGGTCGGCAGCGCCGCTGGCAGGAACAGCTGAGTCGGCATATGCCGCAGAACCCCACTTACTGCCAGGCTCGATAGTAAGCGCAGGAGGCTCATGTACGGCGCTGGCCTGAGTCCACGCGCCCAGGCGCTGAACCCCCGGCCTCCTGGTTTTGTTCGCGTTCCCATTTATCAGCTAGAACTATGAGGAACATGCCAAAGCTGTGAAATCCAGAAGCAAACAGTGTGTCAGGTTGGGATGCGCGCGGATAGCGTCACACAGCTGTTTGAGTTTGGGCCTGGATCAGCTGAACGGCACCAACCTTCACAAGAATTACCCCAGTGTGCAGGGATGTTTAAATGGAGTCACTGTATGAGCTCAAACCCCCATAGGCTGCATCTGAATTAAGCAGTGCAGTTTCTCAACTCTTAAATGAAAAAAAGCTTGCAGCCAAAGACTAGACGTTGCCTCAATTCAGCCAATTCAGACCGGCCTAAAAGGAGCCAGGGCCAGATTCCGCACCTTTAATTTCCACCGGCTCTAAACATCAGGCCTAGGCTGAAAGGCATCCGTTGTACCCAGAATAGCTCCAAGACGAGTTGTACCTTTGATGAACGCGAGCCTCTGTTTGAAGCCTTCGTCATTAGGGTGTTAGCGCCGAGGTCAGATCAGAGGCTTGTATCGCAAGCCGAGGAATCGCATCAAGTCAAAGCACAATGGGCGTAGTTGAGAGAGAGCATAACGACGTGACTGTTACTTCATACGCTCCTAGAGAATAGAGCAAATATTGACGTCTCAGGTTTCCTGAATAATCCTAAACCTAGCATGACCTTGAATTCTGCGCGCGCTTGGTTGGAGAAAACGCACCCGTTCCAATTTCTTCTCTCGGCTTAATGGGAAAAGTTATTTGGTTTTAGCTGCCGTGCTCTATATTCATGAATTCATTAAATGATTTATCAGGACAAACAAGCGTAGTCGTTTCCATTCCAACCATCTTGGCAACGTCTGACTTTGAATAGACGTGAATCTTTTCCATTTTTCATCCCTAACTTGAGTGGCAGACAGTCTTGTGAAATAATGCAGGAGGTTAATGAAAACCCAGTCATGGTGTTGACCTCAGCCCGAGGTCAAGGGCTACGGCTGGAGGGCGGCGGCAATGCAACGCGATTGGCTGAGAGGCGTCGGCGTCGGAGGGAGACAAAGGTCGCGGGGTTCGAGGGGGAAGCGTAATGGATACGCAGGAACAAAGGCGGCGCGGAAGGCTCGGCAACGCAACACAAACACACAAACGGTGGCTGCGCCGATTAGACACAGACGGATGGAAAAGGAATCAGCGTAGAGATTCCCAAAATTATTCTGACAGGAACACATTTACAAATATGTTTCAAAAGTCACTCGTTTGGACATCGTGACGCGTTGAGTTTGAGAGTTCCAGGTCCCTGTGGTGACCTCGTCTGGTGACACATCCTGTGACACGCAAGTTACCAAACATGGCTCTGCAATTAATGCTGCGTTCAATGTGGGGACTTATTTCTGTCTAACAAAGAGGCTTTTTTCATCTGAAGACGCCTTATCAGTGCAATGAGGCAACCGGCAGAATCTCCAGGAAGCACTGAGCCACGCCAACCAGCCGCCAGGGGCCCTTTGGCAAAGTTTGGTAAATATGGAGAAATTCCATTAGTTAGTAGGAATTAGTCATGAGATGAGCTGTAGTCACACAAATACTGTATTTGTTATGATCTTTTTATGGATTTTGTAGGAAGAAAAACTGAAAAAGCAGAACCAATCTTAGTTTGTGTGATGGTCCGATTCCTTCACAATAAAACGGCTGATCTGTTTGATCAGAGAACTCGTCAATCAATCGTCCAACCAGATGCTCGGCCTGACTAAACAACTGTGACAGCTCACACACGAGTGAAGCCCCGGTTTGATGAGCTAATTCAAGCATCTTCTCCAGATGAGATTAAATGTTCATGTCACCGGCGTGAAAGTGAGTGGATAGATCACTATTGATAGTGTGGTTCATAAAATTTGATTTTTTTTTTTACAAAATAGCTTAAAGAATATTGTTTTAATGCGGTTACAGCTGAAGACCTGCAGATGTGAGGGGATTTTTGACCCGTCAGCAGTTTGTGTGTGTGAAGAGACTCAGATGCAGATTGCAAAACAAACGCTCTCTCATCGGATGATGCCTGTCTGATGCATTTTGCACCTCGGTGAAAGTGGAGAGAGGACAGTTTATCAGAGGGAGACAAACAGAGAGAGAAAGAAAGAGACGAGGAGGAGGAGGCGTTTAAGATTGAGTGCTACCAGCAGAAGCATTGTCCCCTCTCTGAGTGACACACCATCTCTTCCTCCCCGGACACAGACACTTCTTTGTTTGTTCCCTGGGGCCAAACGAGTTCAAACAGAGGGGAGAGATGGGAGGTGTGTGTGTGTGTGTGTGTGTGTGTGTGTGTGTGTGTGTGTGTGTGTGTGTGTGTGTGTGTGTGTGTGTGTGTGTGTGTGTGTGTGTGTGTGTGTGTGTGTGTGTGTGTGGAGCAGAGGGAGATCTTTGGATAGAGAGATAGAGAGGAGAAAAAAGGAGATGGCAGCGAGTCACACAGCTGAAGAGAGAGAGAGAGAGATGGAGGGATGCGACAGGATGTCGGAGGAAAGGAAAAGGGGTGGAGGTGCTCCGAGTGCGGGAGGGAGGGAAGGAGGGAGGGGCGTGCATGTGAAAGAGGGAGATTTAAGGGGTATTTTCACAGCAGGCTTTGGACGCTTTCCCTGAATCTGTGGTTACGAGGAACCTCATGAAAAGAGCGTGTGTGGCTTCTCTTTTCCTTTTTTTTTTTTTTTTTTTGCATGGAGGAGGAAATCATGCATGCTTGTGACTGTCTTGCTGCTCTGTGCGTCACTTACAAACTGGAGGAACACATGTCCCAGCGCATGCTGAGGATGAGGCTCCGGCTGCAGACTGGACTCCACCACCGACAACACTTCTTTGTGCAGCTCCAGGATGTCCTCGATGTTTGAAAACAGAATCTATAAACGGGGAGGGAGGAGGATGATGTCAGGGGAAGAAATACAGGAGGAAGGAAGAGCGGGGTGACAGGAAGTGACCGACAGAGGGTGAGGGAGGGGGTGGAGGGAGAAGAAGGCAACATAAAATCAAGAGAATTCTATTTCACTTGTAGGTTTTGTCTGAAAGGAAGTGAAATCGTACCTTGACGTGTTCAGGTGAGAGGCACTGCTGGTCGTCTGCAGTTTGTCTGATTCTTTGCAAAAATGCCTGAGGAGAAAACAGAAGCAAGTGTGAATACGAGGTCTGTGCGTAACAGCCTCAGAGACTTAGCTTCGAGCTTCGGGACGAGGTTCAGGTTGAGTGTGAGTATGAACGGACTGGACGCTTTGATGGAACGGAGCCAAAGAGGATGCACACGCAGACGCCCTGAAGCAACAGATAGTTTCACGCTGCAGGACAGATGTGCAGGACACATGTGCCACAGTGGAGTCCCGGCCCGCCGGGTCCTCCAGAGGTTTCTACTATCGGACAGGAGATGTTGTCATCTCCTTTTTGTTTTGGTCACATCACAGTATGGACCTTCTGAAGTGGAAAACAGCACCTGAGCTTCCTGCAGCATCATCAGTGTGTGTGTGTGTGTGTGTGTGTGTGTGGGGACAGATCACTGTAACAGGCTCTGTGTGTGTGCGTGTCTCTCAGCCAGAACCCTGACTTAGGACAAAACGATTGAAGAGAGAGGAAGCGAATGTGCAAACACTTGTTTTCATTCTCTCTTCCCCATTCCTCCCATCCGCTGCACTGCGTCTGCCTCGCCCCCGGATGCAGACAGCAGATAGAGGAGCGGGGATGCGGGTCTCCTGCCGTCGGGTCGGGTCTGCCTGTACTTCGGTGCCTACGGTCTGAAAACGGATACCTCACTCACCGCGATAGCGCCGCATAAAAGCTTCACCAGAGGTTAACGTCGTTAAAAGCTGCCACGACCAGTCGAGCGGCGCGATCGTCCGCACAGACTTGAAGCCAGCGGGCCGGTGGTTCCGGTGGTTTCCAGCCGCGCAGGCCCGCTCTGACAGACGCCTCGCAGGAGCCGTTCCTCATCAGCGCCGCATCACGTCGGCCTGTCGCGTGCGTTACTTACAGCAAACCACCAGCCTTTAATGACAGACTGACACTTGTAATCACACATTGGCTCTAAAGCAGAAACCGGGCCAGCGCCAGGCGGGCGGCAATCATACCCTGTCCTCAGAGACCAAACACTGGGGGAGGATTGTTCGGCTTTACTAGCGTTTGCGTAGGTCGCACCAAAATAGAAAGCAAAAGGTCCTTAGAGGGAGTCGCAACCTTGGTAATTAAGCTCAGCATTAAAGGGAAGCAGCAGTCGCCGTGTTCTGGACTGGTTTTGGGAGGGAGCCCATTGTGCTCCGGGCGAACGCTAATTAAATCTCCCATATGGCAGCTTCCACGCCGGAGGAGTCGCTCAAGTGAGAGATTGCTCACAAGACGAGGAGGATGGAGGAAGCGAGGCCCTCGCTGCTCCCAGGCGGACGAGGATGGAAAGAGAGGGGAGAGGAGTCAGCGTTCAGACTCCTCCTCGACAGCCGGCGGTCGGACAGGACTCGGTCCTCACACTCAATGTGCCACGCAGATGTGGAGACAGAGGAATCAGTGGCCTCAGGTTGTGTAGGCGGTGCCATCGCATCACCTCCGGTGAACTGGGCCCTCACGCTCACTCAAACCCTGATCAGAATGAAGCATTACGAGGGTAATTGGGAGGAAGCCGACGCGTGACGGACAGTCGTTCACTGCGTTCCGAAGGCCGAGCGGCGCCGGCGGCCGACCCAGTGCCTAACTGACAGTAATGACCACCAATCCAGAGAGCGTGCTGCCAACGCAGCCGACAGGCCCGTCAGTCTCAGGAAGATACACATGACGGGCGCTGATTGGGCCAGACCTCCTCCACGAGGAGCCGGGTCACAAATAGCCAAAGGGGGGTTACGTGAGAGCAGGGGGAACCAGAGTTATCGATATGAAGACTCCACCTTAGGACAGGAACCGGTCCTAGGCGCTCACGTTAAACTGTGCCTTTACTGAAAATGAAATGCATAAATACATCAGAGTCGAGAGTTTGCGCCGTGGTTCGGAGGAGAGATCAGCAGCAGACGTCAGCGCGGCCTCAGATAAGCCTGCGTGCATCTGCACGGATGGGACGCCGTGCCCGCGCTGGGCATCATGGGATGAATAGTGAACGAGTCGACCGCGGCAAACGGGCCGTAACTCTACCCTACGAGTCGCTGAGCTCATTACTCCTTAATCAACGCGCGGCCGGATGCGGAGGAAGACCTCTGTTCGCCTTCGTCTGCCCGTCTCAGGTGACGTTTCGTGAAGTGTAATCGCGTTACAGGCATTGATAAATAATAATAATGAGCGAAGGCAAACAATAACTGTGTCGGTCCAGTTCAATTAATTGCCCATCTGTTGCCTCTGAGAGCAGATTCAAGCTCTCACAAACACTTAGGATCCCCTGGATTCAGCCATGCGCTATAAATAGCTGTAAAATAGACACTGCATCGGTCTGTGTTCGGTGGATGAGAGCATTTTATGATACCCTTCCCCTCATTAACGTGCGAGTGGCTGCTGAAGGGGCTCGGCTGCTCCGTGGTGCATGTCGGAGATGCGGCGCGTGCAGATCTCTGGCTGTCGGGGGAAAGCGCTCGTGATGCGATCCCACAGGAGACCAGCGGCGCGGCCACGAAGCCCCCAGTGAGACCACAGCGTGCAGCAGCTGCCAAGTGCAACAACAACGCAGCCCCGCGCCACCGCCGCGTCGGCAAAGACGCGATTTCCCCCCCGACTTCCTTCCTGTGGGAGAGAATTCAGCACTTCCACAATACTATATCACATATGCTGATACTGATATCGGTCAACACACAACAATGAATAATGGGACTGTTGCTAATTCATTCAGTAAAAACTAAAGTCTGTGTTATAGATTGGCATCCACATGCCAGTCTACCAAACCTGGTTGAGTTTCTACTGGATTTGGGCAGTTTATTCTTGACAGACTGACTCAGGCTGCATTAGAAGTGTGAGTGGGCCACTGATAGACAGTCAGTATTTCCCCTTCAGAGACAGAGACTCTGCTCCTGGAGACCTGGTTTTAAATGGGACTTGTCCAAACTCTTCCATGGGCCACAAGTGGACTCAGATCAAACCCAATAGTTCTGAATAAGAAGTTAAGGATTTATTTTCATATATATAGATTTTAAATAAGATTGACATTCCCTATAATACAATATTGTACTGAGACAAACACATGAAGCCGCTGTCTTCGTACACTTAGAACCAGGAGAGGAGACATTCAAGACTTCTGATTTAATTTATACCTCAGGATGTAAAATTCACCCACGTTCCTTTAAACAAGCCGGTGCATTTTGCTTAAACACATTATGTTTTCAGTTTCACATGTTTACCTTGCATTGCCCTCAATTAGAGACTGGAACCAGGGAGGTTTCACATTTGAACCATCGAGAGGTTTCTGGACCCGCAATGTTGAGGCAAGACTTCTGAGAGTTTACAGAAATGTGAAACATCCTCCTTTTTGAACTATTGCAAACATGGTTTGGGTCGTGTCAAGTGGAAGCAGCTGATGTTTAAAGCCCAGTTTTGTCAGGGTTACGTGTCTAATCCCACCTGAACGACCTTTCGTGTACAAACTCCCAACGGCGAAGCTGGTTGCTCAGGCAAAGTGAGTGTGAAACTGCCGGTCCACATAAAAGTGGAAACGTGACACGCGAGTCGTTTTGGGGACACGCCACCGAGCTGAGTCATCGTCTTCGTTGCAGCACTTTACACTTTACATGTGACACGAACGCTTGTGACACGAAGTTTTTAAAAAAACTCCGAACTGCAACAGGAGAGTACACAAATGGCTCATTCCTGTGCGCTTGCGTGTGTGCGGCATGCAAACAGGAAGCAAGGAAGCAGCCAAACCCAAATCCTCCAGTTGAATAAAAGCAAGATCTCTGGACAGGAAGCGTCTGAGCCGCAGCGAGCTCAGCTGTGATGAAGTAAAGAGTAAAGAGTTTTATAAATGAGGATGTGCTTGTTTAGTGAAACTTGACCTACGATGTTACGATTTATAAATTTTTAGAACGATGTCATCGGCCACAGCATCACCTGCCGGGCAGGGGGTGCAGCTGGTGTGTGTGTGTGTGTGTGTGTGTGTGTGTGTGTGTGTGTGTGTGTGTGTGTGTGCCTGTGTGCGTGTGTGCGTGTGTGCGTGTGTGCGTGTGTGCCTGTGTGCCTGTGTGCCTGTGTGCGTGTGTGTGTGTGTGTGCCTGTGTGTGCCTGTGTGTGCCTGTGTGTGTGTGTGTGTGTGCCTGTGTGTGCCTGTGTGTGCCTGTGTGTGCCTGTGTGTGCCTGTGTGTGCCTGTGTGTGCGTGTGTGTGTGCCTGTGTGTGCCTGTGTGTGCGTGTGTGTGTGTGTGTGTGTGTGTGTGTGTGCCTGTGTGTGCCTGTGTGTGTGTGTGTGTGTGCGTGTGTGTGTGTGGCGCTCAGCAGAGCGAGGAGGGGCCAGACAGTAAGGTGTGATGGTACAGACGGGCCATATGCTGGTGTGGGCTCGGCGTTCGCTCCAGTGGACGGTGAATAAAAGCCTGCTGCCGTCACGTCTGCCTCGTCTGCTGCTGAACGGAGCCGTACCTGCAGCTTCACCGCCTGCGTTTTATTCCTTCTTATTGTACCGTAAACCACACTGTTCAAAGTCACAATTAGCGAATGAGCAGGGCAATGACTACACTGTAAAAAAAAAATGTGAAAAATGTGTCGCTGCTGCTTTGTAGAACAGGAAGCAATGATCTGGATGGTGCGTATCATAATTAGTGATAAAACAGAAAGCTCGTTAAGCTGCCGCTGAGATTATTTCCAGACGCTGGACGTGCTCCAAGTCTAAAAATGAATATTCAGCCTCACTGCCAAACTGGAACCTCTCGCTGACATTCGCTGCCTCTAAATCTGGACTTTTCTCAACTCTCTCTTTATGTCCGTGTTGAGAGAAGTAGGGGAATGTCGCAATTACCCGAGTGAAATTGCAACATGTGGGTAGAAGACACGCAGTCAGGGTCACAGGATGACGACCGACTTCAGGGTCACTGGTGTCAGGAGCACAGGATCCGTCACGGAGGGGTTGTTTTAAAGGGACTAAGGGGAAAATGAATGATTCGTTTTAAAGGCTTATGTCAAAATAAAATCAAGCAATACCATTACATGCTAATGTTGTGTGGCTGAAACTGAATGAGTGACATGAAAACCTGCTCAGATTACGTACTTCCTGTTGCTCATTTGAGGAAGTGCAAATTTCAAACTAATTTGCCTGCATTCGTCTGAAGCGTTTCACAGGCGGCGCCGTGGGCCGCCGTTACGGCAGCATTCAGCGCCAACGCCGGGCCGTCCCGCTCGATTCACATACCTCACAAGAGAGCGCCCGTACATCAAGAGCGGGCCCGAACACTTGTCAGGGCTTTTCCAGCGGGCCCTGGGAGCCCCTTTTCAATTCGCTCCGGTTCCCACACCTACTGACACAGCCCCCAAACACAAGCGCCGATCCGCAGATTGAGGACTTTTCTATGCGCGTTCTCAGGTCAGCGGCCTGCAGCTCCGCAGCCCTTCTCATGGAGGAGAACACAACAACAAGCTTAAAACAATGCCTCCATTAAGGCTCTGTGGCCGTGGAGGGAGGACTGGGACGGCCGGCCACAAAGGGAGACGGGGCCGCTCCGGAGAGGGAGCCGGGGCCATTTTGGGGTCGACGTGGCATGAAATTGCATAAATAAATGGAGAAATCCCTCCTTTGTGGCCCGAGCGCAGCAGCGCCAGAGAATGGCCCGTGGCGTCGCCACAATGACGGAGCCCGGCCTTCGCAGCCTCCGCTCTGAACACGGAATTCACGTCTCTCCCAAACCCTCCAAAAACTCCCTGCGCTCCCCCTTCGCCCTCCAACCGGTCCCTCGCTGTCTTCCAAGAGAAAAACCTTTTGGCAGAGCCGGTCACCGAAACACAAAGTCTTCTTTGAGTCTGCTCCAGGTTTTTTTTTTCCCTTCCTCCTCCCCTCACTTACTTCCGCTTTGAGGGACTTTAAACTTCAGGGCTCTTTGAGGCGCTCACATGGGCGGAAACCAAACGAGGCAGGAGATGAGGCTGGGTCTCCACCACAGAGAAGCAGGGACTTCCTGTTTAACAGCCGCATATGAGGCCGTAATGAACGGATGAGGCACGTGATGAATGCATGACACTGTAAAAGACCGGGACTGGATTATGTAGACTTTCAGTCCAATAAAACTATGTTGGCCTTGTTTATTACCATTAGCCATTTTTACAGCAGCATCATGTAGTTACGTGTTCTAACAAGTGTCTAATTGTGTTTTTGCACCTCGGCTCACATTGACTAGCGAGCGTCTGAGTCCCTTCTCTCCAAGTGGCTTCCCTGTTGGAGGGTGACATGTGGTGATCTGGAGGTAACATCATGGACCAGATTGCAGCGGCCATCTGGACCTTTGGACGCGTTTGGTGCCGACAGACACCCGCGATCGCAGACTGGTTCAGAGCGACGGGGAGCGCGACGCTGAGTGAGCCGTCAAAGGCGCGCGACACTTCCGGCCACAGGGAGGAAAAAAAAAAAAAAGGTGCGACACCGCTGATTAAATCTAATCGACCCGGATCGCAGGTTCCCAGAACACCTGTGCACATCTGGCACAGCTGGCCTTCAGCTGGACAGGCGTGGAAAAAAAAGAGACAAGCTACACGTCAACATCGTCACCAACGTCCGACTCAAACAGAATTCACCAGACGGGCCCAGTACCCGGTTCCATGGTGAGACGCAGCGAGACAAACAGCGACAGAGCTCTTTTGTCTGCAAAGAAAAAAAAATGTTCTTCTGAACACAGCTCTGAAACCGGTGACCTACATTCTACTTCTCGTTTTTTTGGCAGTCGCTAATGCCACTAGCGCTCGTCTCCGTTTCCACTTTTCAAAGCGAGAGGATCGTTTTCGTTCGCAGTACTTCATTCAAGCAGAGAGATGAGGGAGTGTGGATTGAAAGTCTCGCTCGTGTGTAATCGCATGGTGAAAACACACACAGACAAAGCGAGCCGGCGAAATCCTCCTTTGATCTGATTCACGTTCAGTATCTATGAATTAGAGCCAGTGAATCACAGCATGAGGTGAAACCCTCCCAGAATCAGCTCTGCACGTCAAACTCTAGTTTAGCGGTTTCCTGTCAGCAGCAAGACCAGTTATGATACATGTGACAGCTGAAACATGCATGACTCAAGCTTCTAACTGCACCGTGTTATTTGTCTGAAATGTCACCGCATTGAATAAATGCCAAAACAACAGCACCTCAACGGGAGGCGCAGGAATTTGCAAACAGCTGCAAAAAGCAGAGTCAGCAAATAAAAATGGCTTCCGCTGATTGATAAAGTGCAATATAAATGTCCTCTGGTCATTAATCCACCATCTTCACTGTCACTCACTTCGCCCTCAGCGCATTCCTGTAATGCTGCCATCACTTTTATCACAACACACGCGCTGAAGGCCTTAAAGTGGACGCCAACGTTGGCAAAAGACGACAAATCACAGGCCCATCCAATGAGGCTACTGCTACACCAGATCCTCATTGGATGTTGTGTGTCTTCATTGTCCCATCGCATCATGCGGTCGAGGCCCCACCTGTCCAGTGCGTCCCAGGAGTTATCGCACCCAAAAATCAGAGATGTGACCTTTGACCCCGAGCGAAGCCACACGCCTGCTTGAGTGCGAGAATGCAAACGAACCCGGTCGTCCTGCTGCCTGGACCCTTGCGGCTACAGCGCTGAGAACCCGAGCGGCTCCGACCCGGCGTCATCTCAGCCGGGATCTCCGGGGGCACGACGTCACCGCCTCTCCGCGGTTCCGGGCCGGCAGACGTCACGTCACGGGCCGCCTCCTAATCAGCTGTGGCATCGCTGTTCTCGGAAGCGCACCCGAGCGGTCGCCGGGGCGACGGGTCTGTGAGCTCACCTGACGCCTGACTGGCTTCGGTTCAGGACATTCTTTCTGCCACACGCCTCAGATTCCAGACCGGTGCCAAAACAGATCCTCTCTGTAGCTGCGTGAACATCTAACAGACTTATTTATGGAGAAGAAGCTAACTTTTTTTTTCTTTTAACATCACATTGTGTAAAAGTTCCAGCGCTCGGCCCTCGTGGAGGGAGGGGCCGGCCCGGTTCCTGACATCATGCCTCGGGTGTTACAGTGGTTTAGACTTGTTAAACTTGAATGCTTAGAATTCCTGCAGCAGTCACATGCCTGAGAACAGAACTGGCTTAAGAACAGACACACCACTAAAAAAAAAAAAAAAAAAAAGATTAAAGCTGGAAACCGGCATTAACTCCCATTCATGTAGCACCAGCCAGTCTGTGCAGCGGTGGACGGACCTGGGAGCGCTCGCTCGTCCCGCCTGCATCAAGGCCAAGTGTGTGATTTATGCGCTGACCCGGGGTTAAGGAAACATATTTAGACTGGAGCGCTAACTCGCCTCCCGTGAACTCCAGCATGACAGTGTCCGTGAAAATACACTTTAATTTGCTTCTCTGAAGCAGAAAAAAAACCCTCCTTCTGCATTTGGGCAGTAACAGTCAGGTGATGAGATGAGGCTGGAGTTTAAAGCCCGGTTGGTAATAAATGAAAACCTCCCTAAACCCCAGCAGGAAGTCTTGTACCTGCTGCTGTCTCCACCCCCTCCTCATGACTGCAGCGGTGAGGCTGCAGTGAAACCACCGGCGTCGTGGCCGTGATGAGACTCCACATCCAAAGCTATTTATACGTCCTGGCCCAGAGAAACCCGACGCTGGTCTTTCCCACCGAGCGGGGAGGGGTGGGGGTGGGGGGACGTAGTGTGTGTGTGGGGGGGGGGCGTAGAAAGGAAAGAGGCGAGCGCGGGTTCGGAGAGGAAGCGGCGGCTTCCTGCAGAGCGTCTTCCTGGGCAGCGGCTCGTGAGCGTGCGCGCTCGTCATCCTGTTTTCTCAGCCGTGCGTCGTCACGGCGACCGCAGGTGGAGAAGCAACGGCGGCGGCAGGAGAAGAAGAAGAAGAAGAGGAGGAGAGCGGGACGCCGCATGGCTCGTCCACACAGGCAGCATCGCTGTCAGACACCTAATCCTGCGGGTGTGTGGCCGGCGGTGGGGGTCACGGGGGGGCGGGATTCCCAGATGTTTCCTATTATCCTGCCCCACCGATGAGACCCGAGACCTTCCTGGGAACCCCCCCCGTCTCCCCCTCCCACTTCCCGGCGAGGAAGCTCAAAGGCTGACTAACCCAGCGGCCACACCATTCCGCTGCTTCACCCAGAAACTCAGCGTGACGAGCCCGTATTTGGCTGGTTCTGGAGGAAAACCCCGGCGCGTCCCGGGTGCGAGGCCGCTGACGGATCACGGCGCGGGGAAATCCAGTTGCCTGGATTAAACCAACAAAGAAGAGAAAGCCCCGCTCATCTGTCGCACTGCAGAATGATCGATTCGGACACAAAGAGGGGATTTATGGCGACACAAGCGCGACAGGCGCAGTCATCGAAAAACGGCGGGCGAAATGAAATCCTCCAACGCACCCCCAGCCCCCGCCTCCCCCCTCACCCGCCTCACCCCAGCCCACCACATGAGCCCGACGGGGGACGAGCGACAAGCGTCGCGTCGCTGCAATCACGTCGGTGATCGCAAAAATCCCAGCGAGGCCTCGTTTTGGGCCGGCGTCAGCTCCACGTCTCTCTGCCGAGGCCGCGCTCCGGCATCTAAGCACCGGCGCTTCCATTTAAAGCGGCTGCGTCTTTTCCACGGAAGCCTTGAAACCCCAAAGCAGGATGTGTTTTTCAGCCACAGGTGCGCTTCACTTTTCTGTCCACACACGCTTGCGCTGCGGATTACCGCGCCTCGTTTGGGGCATTCTGGGAAACGTAGGCAAACACAGTAGCTCAAATACAAAGCAGACACGTGGAAAATTACTTATCAGAACAAATGTTCTAGAGTCAATTCCCGTGGTGATGCCTCCCTCACACAGTGACACCGTCTCCCCCCCCCCCCCATATCTTCCCTGGAACCATATGTCCAGACCGTCCTTATCAGCGCCGTGGTGACACAGCCCCGGCTCCCGCCGCGGGAAGGGGGGCGGGTCCTCCTGGAAGCTGCACGCGCGGCGAGACGCACGACGCCCCCCTGTGCTTTAAGTCCCAGTTCACTATCACGACTGGGAAAACTGGAGGGAAGCCTCTTTGCAGCGTTTGCTCGACAAACAAATCGATGCACGGACGCGGGTGATGAGTGAATGGCCCGCGAGGACGCCGCCGTTCCCCGGTCCAAATCAGACGACGCCAACGGACGCGGCGAGAGGCAGAGCGCTTTCACGTGTCCACAGGAAAAAGACGGGCCTGTGTGATAAATCACTGGCTTGTCTTTTTGCCTTTATCACTGAGTCAATTATTTTAGGTGTGAGGACCGGGGGAGGGCACTTCCTTCTACTGCCTGCTCTATCTGTAACACAAGGGAGACGCAAAGGAAGCAGCGCCGCAAAAACGCTTAAGACGTCTTCCGGGGTTCGAGTGCCTCAATCACAGCTGTTCAACAAACCCGTCTGGGACTCGGACCGGGATGCGCCGCGTCCGCATTCGAAGGCTCGAGGATCCCCTAGTGTCGCCGTGACTCTGGGCTGCCGATGAACAGAGCTATTTCAAGGGCTTTGGGGAAGTTTCTAAACATGTGACAGCGCACAAGAGAAAGAGGGAACCGCAATCACGTTCGACAAAATGCTCGCCAGATGTTGAAACGGGCAAATGCTCAGACGCATTAGAACGTTAACAGCGAGTGGGAGAGACTGACGACCAGTGGCAACGTGGGAAAGTCAGGCCCCCAGTCTGCTCAGGGGTGACTCTGACCTTTGACCTGCGTTACCGAGGTGGGCCACACAAAAAGGGACCCCTCCGCGTGAAGCAACGAAGCACAGTCACGGCCACATTATGACTGTCACACTCAATTCAGCCGGTTCGGAGGGAACGTCACAGCGGCTCATTGTCAGCCTGCAGCAGGGACCACCTGCGCCACGCGTGGGCCACGGATGACACGGGAGGTGGAGTGTGAAGGAGACGGCCACGTGACCGCCTCCCGCGGGCCTGGGGACGCATCGGGAGCGGGCGCTCATCAAAGGCAGCTGATGTGACCCAGTAACTGAGCCGCGACGGTTCCTTAGCGGCGTCCGTGGCGTCGAGCGCTCATGAATATGAATGCGTTCGCACGGACGGCTCCTGTTTGTCCCGAACCTGCGCTTTAACACACAATAGGGGAGGTGTGAATGACGGCCACCCAGCGGGGGGGGGGTCTCAACACACTCACCTGCTGAAACGTTTCTGACCCATTCAATAAATGCTTAGAAGAAATCCTCGGGCGTGAATGACGTTTTCGCCAAGTCGCCCCCTTTTTTTGCAAAGCTGTCAACACCAGCCACGTTGTGCAGCGGCCGCAGCTGGAGCTCGTGCGCGCTTACGTTTAACACGAGTGTGGAAACAAATGGGTTGAGCTGCTAATTGAGATCGGACGGACAAACTTACAACACAAATTACAGCTGCTGTATGTTCCGACGCGGGCAGTGTGCGACACGGACGCGTTTACCGCTCACTCCGCTTTGCAACAGTTGGAACCACTTCGTCTGTGGCTCAGAAGCCGAATTTCAGATGTCGACCCGTCATCTCAGTGAATCGACAATCTGACGGATGCGACGCACGGGAGCGCAAGAAATCCGTCAAACCACACACTTGCGACCGGGGTTTGGAGCGCGTGCACGGGCGACCCGAGAGAACGTGTCGAACTCACCGACTGGAGGAAAAGCAACGTCCGAACATAATCCCGCTCTGTGTTGAGGATTTCGTTTAAAACGCACAGCCGCAGCCGCTGCTGTCGGTCCGAGTCCTTGGCGGCGTGGATCCCGTTCTCCGGATGCCCCTCGTCCTCTTCCATGACGGCAATCGAACCCCCCGCGAGGCTGCTCTTCGCGCAAATGCTCTTCTTTCAATAAGTTTCCACACTTCCCTGTCTTGTTGACGCGTCAGTCCATTTTGCAGGAGCGCCGTTTGTCGATGCCACAATCCCCCGCGGGCGGTGATGCGCCGACGCACCGCGAGCTGGAAGTAAAGTTCATGAAAAAGTAGGAACCGAGCAGCGGCGCCTGGACGTGTGCTCCCACAGCAGCTGAGGAGCGGCGAGTCGACAGCGGATCCGTTCAGACTGGAGACGCGACGGAGGAGGAGGAGGAGGAGGAGGGACCCGGAGCCTCAGCACGCGCGGCCGCGCGCACGCACGCACGCACGCACAGAGGGGCTACGGTCTATTTCTGCTCTGAACAGAGAGAGAGAGAGAGCGCACAAACACACTGTAGCCATCACACACAAGCGAAAATGTAAAAAACACACCGCGCACCCATCATTAGAAAACACCTAATCCTCCGGAGGAGCGATAAAAGAGCTCCTGAGGACACAAACAGTGATTAAAACGAGTGCAGCTGTTCTGAACCGGTTCTGTAAGATCACTAATGAAAATTAAAACACATTTTAAGTTCAGAGAATGCGCTACAGTGAAGACTTTTTTATTCACAGTAAAATAATGTCATTCAATCTCGCTTGAATAACAGTAACTCATTTAGAACTAATAGTATAAAAGAGAAGCATTATTTTTTTTATTTTACTTTCAATACAGCAACCGTATAAAACAAATATTGTATTATTGGGCCACATTGTATGCTTTTAATTTTAAACAATTTATTCCGAGTACCGTACATACATTATTCATACCTCAGCCTGCCACAGCGGCATCACATACGCAGCTGGTGAACTCTACTTATGCGCCCCCTGGTGGATACAAGGACAAACGCAGCTTTCCACTGTTGAACGAGAACAAGTCCCTTGGAGGTCTAGAAACCCGTTTACCTTTAAAGTACTGTCATGAATTTTACACTTACTGCAGATTTATGCACAAGATACTTTGGTAAAGTTACTTCAGATGCTTTTTTTGCTCTATAGTTTTAAACATCCTGCTACAATGAGGTTCAGCTTGAAGACACGCCTGCTGTCAGAGGTGTTGCCCCTTAGCTTGCTGCTTCATCCAGTCAAACCATGCCACTATTTACGCCCTGTCTACTTTCATTTCATGATATACAGTCATAATAATAATAACTGAAGCGTCTGCATTTAAGACAACTTGTACTATGACTAACCAACCGAATCCCTGACACCTAAACGTGAAGCCTACATAAAGAAAAGGTCTATTGATTAATTAAAAAGTACAGGTGGAATTTCATTTTATTCCCCATAAAAATCCCATGAACAAAAAGTCAGATGTTAGGAAAGTTAAAATGTCAATAATAGTTTTAATTGATGCATGTTACATTCAACACCCACTGTGATCCTCCCACACATAACTGCATACACACAACTTCTCTCGCCAAACCTGGCGAATACAACAGACGATTTGTAAATGCCTTACACTGTCACATATTTACATATTATCCTCCACTTCTGTACATAGTAAATCCTTAAATATGATCAAACATCAGAGGAGTAACATAGAATACAATGTATGACTGATTGTATGTAGTTTCTTTGAAGCGTATTGAATGTATTTTTTCCTTCCAAAAAGGCATGTGCATAAAGCACTGTCATAAAAAGTGAGTGACGGTAGGTTAAAAACTTGACGCCGCTTCTTCATTCATTTTTCACAAGATAAAACTTTTCCTTCAGCAGGGTTTTCTTTCAAAATGCACAAAAGTACAAAAGACCGGAAGGGAACCAAGGGGAATAGAAAAGAAACATAAAATGTGCTCAGTGCATTAAGACTTTCCAATATACCAAAGAAACTCGAGGTGTTTGCCCTGCTCCATCTCTGTGATAAATAAATTCACATTGTTACAGGCAGACAGTGAAAGGGCTTGAATAAAAACCAAAGTACAGTGAGTAAACAAACGTGAAACAAATCGTGAAGTGTTAAAAAAAAAACGTGATTAAAACATCTGTGAAGGCAAAACTGCATATATCCATTATCCAAACTGGGCATTACAGACAAGTTAAATTTTCTTGCATGAGTTTTAAAGAAAAATAGAAACAGCTTTGCTCAGCCAAAATCCAAGACAGCTACGTTGAATATTTTGGCCTTCGAATCCATCCCCAGTAACAAGGTTCTGTTTGGTATTGGCAGACATTTCACACATAAAACATCTTTGTTGTTTCATGTTAGCCCTGTAATTTGCACACCACAGAAGCTCAGTAACCTCTCTCAGTATCAGTTAAATGTTATTCATTTGGGTTACGATAACTGTGTTACCATGAGATTTGTATTTATTTAAAGTGACACGAGTCCTCCTGAAACACCAGGTAGAGCATTTCTAGGGATCATTATGATGCGTTGTAGTGTTAATAAATCCCCTGGCTGAACATTTGGCCACATGTGTACACACACAAACACACACGGTGCAGTGGGAGGGGTGTCAGATTGGCACAAACACAGCGCAGGTGTCAAACATGACGTACAGTAATGCAACATAGGAGTCCTGCAAACCACCTGGAAGCAGCTCAGTCAACTGCTGCAATGGCCCAATGTGTTTGCACTAGGAAGACATTAGCAGGTGTCTAGGAGTAGCTGGCAAGAGAATGAGAGTCGTATATCTTACCATGATCATGTCAATCATCTTTGTGTACTAAACGTTTCATGATGCCTGTATGTTTGTGTCCTTGGCGTGAATCCCACCAGAAATCTGCCCAAAACAAAAACAGACCTACAAACAAATGTACTTGTGTCACAGAGTTTAAAGAACAAACTTTTTACAAGTTCAGGAAGGCCAACAGTGTAACTATTGTATTGCAGTTCAAGACAAGCAGAATCCCTTTTGCCACAAAGCGTGAACCTAAATGAGCAGAAACTTTAGTCTTTCAAATCTTCAATGAGTGGCTGCGACTTAAAAGTGTAACGTTTTCACCTTGGCATGGTTTTTGACGCTTTGCTCTCAGAGTCAAAGGCAGACAGTGTTGATATATGTGTTCATATAAATAACAAAATAGTACAGTATAAATATAAAGATTCTGTGTGTGTGTAATGTAATGGTGCATGAATGTGGGCTAAGAGTGTGTGTTGTTGTGTACGCTTGTGAGCCAGTGTTAGGACCGGACAGGACGGGGCCGTTAGAGATGAGGCCTTCCCTCTCCCACCTCGTGGAAGAGCGAGGTGTAGAACTCGGGCTCCAGCTGCTTGTTGCGATAACGCTGGACAATCTCAGTTATTTTCTGCTTCCGTCTCACATGAGGCGGGTTGTACAAGTCACTTTCCAGACGCTTCCGCCGGCACACGTTGATGACCGTCTGACGCACAAGAAAACCTGAGGAGGGAGTAAAAACAAAACAAGCTCATCATGTGACTGGACGGGTAACAACAGATCCGACTAACCGCCATGAAGATTATTGTGACCACATGCGGCATTAGTTAGACTGGCTGATCGTTTTCTGACAAATGTAGCAGAAGTGCGGACACGCTTGGTCAGAGCCATTACCTAGAGCTCTGCGGCTGACCACCATGCCGTCCACCAGGGGATTCACCATGCCAAATTTGCCCACAGCTCCATGCAGCCGGATCCTGAAGAGTCCCGTTTTCAGAGGGTGGATGAAGATCAGAGGAACGTCCTTCTCAAGTAAACCCGACCTGCAAACCATGGAACAAGAGGAGAAAAGTATTGCATATGACTGATCGCTGAATGAATGTCATCGTGGTAAAGAGCTTTTGTACCACCAACAGTTTAAGGCTGGAAATGTTACCATTACAATATAAAGCAAACCAGGACAGGCGGCTGCACATCACTGAACGAACAGTAATAGAACCCCAAAAATAGCTCAGCAGGCACTGTTGCCTAATGTAAAATTAAATAAGACACATTTCATTGACATTAACATCCATCTTGATCAGAGAGCAGTCAGGTAGCAGACATGTTTTACAAGAACTTTATTAAAATCTGTGTGAGGCTTCAAGGCCACCGCCTGGAGTGTTTAGAAGCAGGGCACACCCCTCACTGTCGTCACAGCTCTATCGGTTCCTTTTCTTTGCCTAATTTTGCAAACACTGCATGTTGCACTTCCAGTTTTTTCAGCTTTTCATGCTGTTTAGCAAAAGTTTTATTCATTTTTGCAGCTGACTAAAGCCAATTCCAGACCCTTATGAGAATAAAACAAAGACACAGCTAACAGAGTGTTGAGAGTTTTAGACTGAAACATCTGAATACCTGCAGGAAGTGCTGTTGCTCATGCTAGCTTCTAGGCCCGTGCTGGTTTCCGCCAAGAGATCAGACAATGGGAAGTTCTCTAAACACAACATTGATGTTAAGGAATTTATTAGTGACATACTTAAAAGCCACGTCAAAAACTGAGGAGACTGAAAATATGTATAGTGAAATATATAGAGTGTAATAATTTCATAATTATTTATCATAATAATTTCGCCATGCAGCAGTCAGGATAACAGTAAGTACCTACCGATATCATCAAAGCGCTCCACCCAGACCACAAACACCTTCGTCTCCGGACCCAGTGGTGGGAAAGACTTTCCAGATGACGATCTCTTTGTCTTCACCAAAGGACTTAACTAAAAGGTGAAGCACAATACGCAGCGAGTTTGTTACAGTTTGTTACAAGCCGCACTCTCAACATGCGCATCAGAAGCATGTGGTCTAAGGTTTACCTTTTTAGCAGACTCCAGGGATTCAGAATGGTTGGGGAACAGCTCCAGTGTGAGATTAGGTTGTTTCAGTAAAGTAGGCATGAGGTCTGAGTTGGTGTCCGCCTCCACTGTGGAGTCACTGTGCACCGATGACTCCTCTGGAAAAAACAACAACTTTAAGTTAGGGAGTTAAAAAAATATATAATTTCCTTTGGATTTATTTCATATTTAGTTTAACTGGTGCACTGTACATATCAGTTCATTCTGAGAAAAGTGAATACTGACCTGAATTTTCAGTTAGAGAAGGAACAACAAAGGCAATCTCTGTCAGAGCGTCAGCATAATATAAAACTTGCTTCTCCCCATTAAACACCGAGCCTCCTGTGTCCTCAGGAGTATTTGCTTCCTCTATAAAAGGAACATTAACATCACATTAATTAACCACAAATAACAAACCTGCAGATTCAAAACAACTGTCATTCAATCAGAGTACCGTAATTCATACTTTCTTTAGACCTAATGCAAAAGTTAGCTTAATAGCTAACCTGTTTGTTGTATATCATTGCTTTCAGAGCAGGAGTTAAGGGACCAGCTGGTATCTAGGTGCCCTGTCCATCCTGGGTGGCGTCCCACATCCACAGGCCAGCCCAAGGACAGCAAGAATTCCAGAAAGTGGGGCTGGACGCTGGATGATGACTCCACATTCCTCAAGATCTGATCAAAAAAGAATGAAATATGAAGTATTTTAAGAAAAAAAAAATTTACATACATATTGTGAAATTACAAATCAAGTAAAAGTGTAACTTTCAACATCTTGCTGCAAACAATCATTCTGATATGTCTCACCTCGGCACTGCTTTTCTGTCCAGCTCTAACATAGAAAATGAAGACAGTGTCAAATGGTCGGCAGGGAAGCAGGTCCAGGTAGCTGACGTCATCGAAAAATCCAGGCAAGGATGATTCTAGGCCAATCAGATGAGGAGGTAGACGACTGTTGCTGGGCTCCTATATATAACAAACTAGTTATAAAGATTTTCTAAACTACTCATGTTAAGAAGAACTGTTTCTTTTTACAAAATGTTCACAAAGTCAGTCCAAGAGATCATGAAACAAATTATGTACAACCTTGAGCGCTTCCAGAGAGAGAAAGCCAAACTGCGAGAGGAAGAGGCGTGCCGTCTGGAACTCCTGCGAGGGCGGCGGGGGTTTGCAGTCGATCTGTGGGTCAGGGAAACACTTGGACTTCCAGATGTCTTCACTGTGCCGCTCCAAAGCACCCTCGTAGTCGATCTGTTTGGTCATCAGAGCGCGGAGCTTGTCGTGCTGAACCTCTAGCTGAAAACACAGATGCACAAGATGCTTTAAAAGACAATTTCTCAACACACATTAAGGCCACCCGACTGCATGAGTTCCACATTACACCACAAAGGAAATCCCACAGTCCAAACACAGAGGAGCCACCTCCCAAGTTTGAAAAGTTTCACTATTGTGCATTTGTCTTTCAACTTACCAGTATCCAGTAGAATCTTTGTGAAACCTTTTTACTATTTTCTTTGTAGTTGAGAATTAAAAATCTTCAAATTATTGTAAAGGTATTGCACTGAACTGAGAATCTGCCCAACAATCACTATATATTTGACACCAAACCAAATAGGACCCATTTCCCCAATTACACACAAGTGAAATTTTATCTCTGCAATAACTCACGTGTGGGAAATTACTCAGCAGTGTATTTGTAGCTCTGGAATCATCCTGCCAGCCCATACAATTCACCTGAGTTTACATAACAAGTATTGTGATTATCGCTTCATTCCATGGCCAACCAACAATCTTGGTTTAGTTTATTCCCATATTAGAATAAATTAGTTATAGTTATTAAATGCCAGGGTTTAACAGGAAGTTATCTCACCTCTTTACTGACGATGTCATCCAAGTCTGGAATACTGACATCAGCTTTAACAAGAGGAATCTTATCCACCTCTTCAGGAAAGGGTCTCTGCTTGACATTGTACTTGATCCCTACATCATTATTTGGCGTTGGACGGCCCTCAGGAACAAACACCTGCTGTGGGAAGAGAGAAAAAGGCAGAAACATGGTTGTGTTAGTTGTCAGTAAAAGAGATATAAAGATTTACAAATCCACAACAGCCAACAGAAATATTTGTTTTTCAGCATTGCTGCCTATTATGATGCAAAAATCTACAGTGTGATCTCACCCTCTGATTGGCCCGAGCTCCTCTGGGTTGGTGGAAGAGCTGCATGGTCCAGGCATGTCTGCCAGCTGTGCCTCGAATCAAAACCGTGACTGATGGACTAGGGTCTGTCATAAGTGAGAACAAAGATGGTCACAATTATGAAATTAGTACAACTGATCAGATTTTTATTTGTACATTAAAGTAATTGCTAATTGCAGCTTGACATCACAACAAATACGAGTGCATACAAGATTATTGTGGATAAACTACTGACTCTGCTCGTTGCCGAGAGGTTGTTCCAGCATGGCGAGGATGACAGAGTTGTCCAGGACAAAATAACGGAAGTTGCTGCCTCCTGTGGCACTAAGTCTGGCGTAGCGAATCAGGGTGTCTTCATTCAGCAGGCTGCAGGTGGAGGCCGGCCCGCTGGGAGAAGGGAAGGCCCCCAACACCTGCATGATACTGGGAAACAATCGAAAGATCAATGAATAAAGTGGGGAAGTCTAGTGAAGAAGCATAAAAAGGTATTTTAGCAGTAAGGTTTCGCCAAAAGCCTCATGTTTTTCACAGTGAGTCTAATATCTCACCACGACAAAGTCGCCTCAGCAGCATCCTTCACCCTCATTGATGCAGGGTTGTGCTCCTTCTCCCCTTTATGTCGGACCTCTTGTTCCTGCCGGGACTTGCTGCCAGAGATACCCAGCTCTACGATTTCCAAAACCTCTACCAAACAATCCTGAAGTGAAAAATTAAAAAAAGATTCTCTCAAAACAAAATATTAAGTTGCTATGCTATGACACTAAAAATGACTAAATGACATAACATTGAAGAAACATTGGAAAATCCACCTTTTCATCCAACATGTCTGGGTGCTCCGTGAGCCACACACATAGGAACTGGAAAGCTGCTACAATCATGGAGTGGAGGTCTCGCGACTGAAGAGGGGCTGGACGGCTACACTGGTACACAATGTACCCACATATGGAGCTGACAGCACGTTTGCGATCAGCAGAGTCTACTCCCACTTTTACCTGGTTTTACATGAGCAAAACAGAAGACACAGAAATTGTAATTGCACATCAAGCATATTATTTTACTTTTTTACTTCAGCCTGGAGCAGGAGGGTGGGGCTCTCTGCAATTGCTTTTTGATGAATTCTAGAAATCTGTGAGAAAACCAGTTTACCAACCAACCTTATATTAAAAAACTAAAAAAAATCATTTAAAAACATTTATCATTTCATAGCAGTAAGCACATTTTTGTAGTTTGTTGTGTAACAGACATATGTGATTATCTGTCCTGAGGTTTTAGGGTTACTGTAGGTATTACAGGCTTTTATAGAATGTCTGTAACCTCTTATAATTGCAGTGTTGCTCTCTGCCTTTACAGAAGCTTCCCTCATTAGTTTTTATTGTACTTTGCTGACACATTGAGAGGAACTCCACTGTACTGAAGTTCTGTAATTCAGAAGTTGATACAAACACCCCGTACACATTATTTGACTTTAAAGGAGTTACCTTAGCAAGCCCGGCCAGCAGCTCCAGGGCGGCCAGTGAGATGCTCATGTCCTGCCTCCACTGGGAGTTGAGCCTCTGAGTAACCAGGTGGATGCTGCGCACCAACAGGCCCGCCGCTGTATCTGGAAGAGCTAGATCATATAACACCCCAAAATACCAAACACCGCAAAGAACAGAGCAAAGCAGGCTTTAGGCAACACGCTTCAGTACACACATTACAAGAGAATTCAAAACTCAGCAAAGCACACACTGTTTGAGGGCTGAGGATGTCACCATTATTGTTTTTATAATCATCCAGAATTTAAAAGCAAGTAAATGATTCCTGTTTATGAAAATGACTTAATATCAAATTAACAGGCCTCTGGTTTGATAACCTCTTGAGCATATTGCCCTAAAGTATCAAGTTCAGCTGCCTTTCCTGTCTGGTACTTAGTCACACAACACTATGTAACAGAGTATTGTCCTATCCAAAAGAACTATGCAGGACCCCTCTTACTATTTCCTGCATTACAGAGTTTTCTATAAGCAGCACATTTCTCAGATAAGATACAGAAGATAAGAACCCTTGTCAAAATCCAATGAGAACTGTTTTTACTTTAAATATAAGGTTAAGCTTATTCCTTTACGACATTTATTGAGCATCACTCAGCCCTCCTGAGAGAAGGGAAATACTTGGTTAGACAACATTGTTGCGATCAATTAATTAGAGAAAAGCTCTGCCAGCAACCCTGGCACTGCACTCACACCTCAACGCCACACAGTTAGCAACACATCACAGCAACAGAAGTCTGTATCACGTACAAAGACATTTTACCCAACGCTTCTTAACTCTGTATATCACTTTAACCATGTTAGCTATAATAAAAACATGCGATTTGAATAAGTTACATGTTTTATACTGGTTAGTGATTAGCAGTTGGTGAGGAAACAATGACAAACAAATATTAGGCTTTTTCTTTTCTTACCATAGTCCCGAAGTAGGGCCTGGGCTGGACGCTCTGAGTCTGGACTGGTGGCCTCGGCGCTGCCTCCACTGGTGAAACTAATTCCGCTGTTTGTACGGCTGTGACTCTGACTCTTCACAGTCATGTGGCTCCCATCTATACTCCCCTACCACCACAAAAACACAGCAAACCTGACCACCTGCAAAGCAGCATGTCCATTGTTCATCATAAACCAATAAAAGAAGTCATGAAAGCCTTACTGTTTCAGTCTGTGCACCTATGGACTCCAAAAGCGCTGAGTCTTGAACAATATTTAGCATTGCACCTGAGAGGAAGGAGATGATTAACAATAAAATAGTATTAACACATTAACAGTGATAATGTAATACATAGAGGCAGAATAAATGAATGAAGTAAGCAGGTACCAAGGATGAGCTGTGTGTTGATAGGATCGGTCTCAGTCTGCAGTGCCCCTATGAGGACGTTGACAAGACGTAGCCTCAAGGACAGGAAAGACACGGGCTGATCGTGAGGCCATCCATCCTCCTCATTGAACTTTCCCTCCAACAGAACCTGAAACACATAACACAGGCTTCAAGGGGCTGCACGCACAAAGTCAAAAGCAAAGAGCTAAAATGGCCGATGAAGTAGACTTTTACCTCTGACTTGATATTGCCAAAGTGATGTGGCAGCGGCAACATAGCAAGCAGGATGTTGATGGAGGCTCTCCTCAAGTCGGTTGGATTTACATAGATTTTGAATTTAGAAAGCTCTCTGAAGGAGTAAAACAAATATCAGCAAAAAGCCTGACATATAGTAAAACATTATGCTAAAAAGTCTTTATGTTCCATACACAGACCAGAACAATGTTATCCAGTAATCAGAAAATATATATTTCATTATATTTATTTGTGTGATGCATGTTTTTTTTTTATTAGTCTAACCTGTCTGGTACAATAGTCTCCAAAGCAGCTATGAAGTAGGGCACCACCACATTGATGCCCTTAAGGTCAGTACAGAAGAGAGAGGAAGAGTTAAGAATGATAGAAGCCAGAACCGGTCTACAGATGAAGTCAGAGATCTGCAGACCCTGAATGAGAACCATGTAGAACCTGTAAAACAAAAAGGAGCTGTAATAATGTTTGTACTTAAAGTAATGTACTTTACTAAACTCATATTAAATATTTACTCATTTTAAAATATTTAATATTTCCTTTACAAAACACCAAAGTCCACAGGCTCATCGTTGACTAATGTTAATTTAGTTAAGAATTTGAGATTATAAACAAAAGAAATTACCTTGAAAGGTAAACAGGCAGAATTTCTTCACCGGTTTTCTTGCTACAAAAAATGCGACACAGAGTCCCGCAGGCCTCAGCCCGTCCTGCCTCATAGCTCTCTGGGAACTCATTGGCATCGAACATGGGGTTAGACACCATGGAGTCAGTGGACATTTGGGAACCCTTTCTTCTCAACTCCAGACCTACTTGTGTAGCTATTGCTGTAGAGAATGGGAAGAAAGAGAAAATGAAAGAACCCTGAATTGTAAAGTGATTTACTCAAATTCATGCATGTCTGATAAACAGGCAACTATAATTGACGTTAGGTAGATGTTTACACTAAATGCACAACACAAAAAAAGTACATTTCAATAATTAGAAAAACAAAAGCGCCACCAAGCAGAAATTTAATCGCTATCACAACAGAGTAGAACAAAGGCTTCAATTACTGAAAACTCACACTCACGTCATTTAAAAGCATTCAATAAAGGGGCTCTGACACAAAGATTTTGCATTAGAAGTTACCCCTATCACTAGTACAATGCATGGCTAACTGTAGCGTGCTGTTCATTCAACGTCAGTCATTCTCTGCTACAAGACCTCAAAGCAAAATCCCTGTGTCAGCTCCCTTGCTGCAATTATATGACTGTCACTCAAGGTACAGAACATTCACTTCATGCATTGAGGCACCAAATCAATAAAACCAAAACCAAAGTCAACAATACAAAAGGAAATTACAAGGAACAAAACGCAAATGCTGAACATAAGGGGGTTCTGGAACAAAATAAGGATTAGTGAGACCCAAACGAAACAACATGATTGCTTAAAACGGGGTGGCGTCACAAACTGGCAACGTTATGATTCAGACAAGTGGTCAGTTGGTGAAAACCATTCCATCACCTCTGGAGAAACGCTGAGAGAACGCCGGTGAACTTGTATATATGACAAGGAGTGGGAACGGAAAACGATGACAATAATGACGATGATCATGAAAGAACTCAATTAAAAAGCAGGAAGATTTGTCAAGATACGCAAATCAAGTGAGGAAAGAAAGCTGCCGTTCCTACTTACAAGATTTATAAGAAAGGAGAATTTGGATAAAAGAGGCTGCAAGATAACAGAAATAGTGGAGAGACACAAAATCAAAGCAGATCCAATATTTTGGGATCAATTCATATCAGGCATGAATTGTTTTTGTTCTCCTCAATACATGACTTTTGACCAAATACAAGTCTAACATTAATCAGACATGGCAGACACGTGCAGGACAGTACACCAAAAGAGAAATATAGATGGAGAGCCAATGATATGTCAATGTACTTTCGAACACTAGGTGCTGTAAATGTATATGCTGTCATTGCCTCCTCTACCAATTAAATGAGGTCCAAAACATATGTTTTACAGTCTATATCCAAGTTGAGCCATGTTTAAAGAGTTGGTAGATGTAAATGAATTAGAACCAGATGGAAATCTCATACCAGGCCACTTCTAACCAAGCCCTCGACACTCAGAAAAGGACAAAGAGGTTTCAGAGAAAATGGTGAAAAAAGGAAAGGATATCCTGACGACACACAATAAAATATAACACGGACAGCAAAACCACAGATAATCCACAGAAACTGATACTAACAAACAGCAACGTAACACCCACCTGCCCATGCATTTACGGGAAAGAGATTAGCCATGGTCACTCCTTACCGGTCATGCTAGGGTCTCTACTGAGGCCGCTGTGGAGCTTACAGTGGACAAGTGCCGCGTCAAAAAGCCACTGGCCGAAGAGGTTGAGGATGCTGTTGACCTTGGGCCGTGTCGGCGCCGGAAGCGGTCGAGACTCCCAGGTGCTCTGGTTGGGGCTGGACAACAGTGTCGGGGAGGACGAAGTTTGCTGCTGCTGCTGTTGCTGCTGCTGCTGCTGCTGCTGTTGCTGTTGCTGGGATGCTTTGGTAGGTTGACCGCTGCCCTGCATGGTGGGGAAAGACAGATGAGACAGTTGAGCCTATTCTGTGTGTAAAATAACCTCAGATACATTGACAGGCCTCACTGCAGTTAACTGTAAGATTTGGACTTACGGTTGAACTCTTGCTTGTAGTTTTGGTGACCACTGTATGCCGTTGCTTGCGGCTGTGAGGGGGCGTAGTGTTGGCAATGCAGGGGGGTGGAGACATGCTCATTCTATTAACAGGGGTGGGCGGAGCACTGTCAGCCCTGGGACGTGAAATACCTGATGACAAGAAAGGGAGATGAGCTTGAAACCTTACTTCTCCAAGAGCTTGTTTTGGATGAGTTTAATTATTCTGTCTGATTTTTAATGTTATGAGAGAGAGAAGAAAGTGAAGCTGATTATAGATAATATTCATTTGTTGACGTGCAAGACAATGGTTAGACAAAAATCATGATAAATGATCTCTTTTCATTTTGATTGTCGTTTTAATGACCACAGAAGACCCACTGTTGATGACCTAGTAGTTTAGTTTAAATACACGAGAGCTGGGAGATATCACTTTGACATAGCAAGACTAATTCGAGTTATTAATACTATCACCACAAAAAATAGACCACTCCATGATATTCCCATGTCATTTATATTGTGTATTAGCTGATGTCTGTACCATGAGAGAGCAGCACTGGGCAAAAAGTGAACACCCTCTCCCGTACGTTTCTCTTTTCAACAGAGACACCTACAGCGTAAAGAGAAAAATACACACTGACATGTTTCTATTCACACATTCAAACCGATATTACTGACTAATATACTGTATGTCACCTGATTTTATAATAAATGTGAGGTCTTGTTTTAAATCTTTCATATGCATTAAACATTTCCATTTGTATTTCTGTTTCCTTTGCTCCCGGATTCATTTCAGTCACACAACCTGAGATGCATCACAACCAACACTTCAAACTGAGTGAATTACATTTAATGGATGCCAGACGTGTACTGTATGGTATGGCCTCAGTAAAAGCATACTGATGTGATGGGATACCTTAAAACACGTTTATTTAAACACTCAATTTGACACATTGGCGACATGAAACAACGATAACAAACACACTTGACTTGAATTCAAAACCACATTAACTTTAAAACTGTGTTAGACACAATGTGCATTGCAGAACAGTTACCAGTAAAAACTGAGTGGGAATCTCCACCAAGTCCGTCTCCCCCAGAAGTCCCAAGTCAATATCCTCTTACCTAAGAAAGCATCCACAAGGCAGCTGATGCCCCTCATGGCCCTGAAGAAGATCTGGGGCAGCTGTTTCAAACATGGATGCAGCACCACTTCATGAGGGATACCGCTGGAGTTGAGAAACTGTTCCTGAAACTTTGGAGTGGTGCTCACTATCGCAGGGTTGCTAAGGTCCACTGGGTTGCTGGAAAGAAACAGAACCCAGACACACAGATGATGCAAACAGCTTACAAGCATAAACAAGAATATCCGATTATGCCTCGACTTGGGAAAAAAAGAAAGTCATCCCTTACAGTGGATATCATTAGCACATAGTCTGATTGAATGTTCCCAACGAGAGACTGACAAAATAACTTACTATTTACTCTAACAAGAGGGGGGAGAGGAAGGTTGTAGGAAAACCATAAAAGATATTGAGTCAGGAAACGGTTTAACCAGAGAACGTACATCTCGATATAAAAGAGTTACTTTAGTTTCATCCTGTGCTACACAGGATGGAACTAAAGTAAATACAAAAAAAATAATAAATCAATGTGTGAAGAAAATATGCACCTGAGCATATGGAGGAAGCGGTACCATGTCTGTGCCACACAGTCATTGTCCATCTCTAAAGGAATCAGGTTGGCATCCTCATCAGGAACTTTAAAAGGTGGGAAGGAGGGTCCATGGGTAAAACGCAAAAGTCTGCTTTGGAGAAAATGAACAGGGAGGTGCAGAGTGTGACTCTCGGGGGTTGGTTACAAACTGAGACTCTGGAAATAAATTAAAATTTAGCTAATGCCTTTTTAACCTGGAGGTAAGGGCACAGGCCACTCTGCTCCACTGCTCTACAACAGGAGGGTGGTGTCTCCAGTTGGCCAGCATCTCCCTTGCCGTCTTCCAGTATGGTGGTGTGGGAAAGCAACGAGCACATGCCAGCAGCCACACTTCAAACAGCACTGCCATCAATTTCTCCGCCAGTTTCTCCGCTACACCAACTGGAAATTGGGAGGAAAAGATACAGTAAGCAATAAATGTTGCCGTTGGTTAAACAAATACATTAAGGGGGGGTTCAGGATATAGGATTACAGGACGGGGCCTACCTCCAACTGTGGGCGGGGCAAGCAAAGTGTCGTTGATGCGAAGCAGGAAGAGCAGCAGCACCTCCCAGGTTTCCCTCACCATGGAGACAGATTCTCTTGCCAGTTTCTGGACTGCAGTCAGAACCTGCTGGCACAGCCTGATGTGGTTGAGACTGTGCTGCTCAGGTCTAGAGGGAGATGGAGTTTAAAATCAGGGGACGGGGAAACGATTGAGACAAAATAGCGGAATATATATCTCTGTGTAAAACAATGTATGACATTGTGAACGAATAAAGAAACAAGAAGCTATTACAACTAACATTAATCGCTAGATATATATGAAAATCATAGACGCATGTACCAGAAACAGACAATTACTAGAACTTCAACCCTACCTTGGTACAAATACATTGTAGAGATGTTTCAGAATGGTCTGCACATACATATTGGGCTCCTTGACCACAGGCTGAGGCATTGAGTCCCTGGGTGAAACCAAGGCCATCATCCAGTCTGTGTATACATCTACACAAAGCTTGACAGTGTCCCCCTCAAGAGGGAGGGTGAGGCCATAACACAGCACCTCCATGGTCCACTTTACCTAGAATCAATCACTCATTAATTTATGTTAAATAAATTATTACATTTTTTTAATTAATAATATTTTCCCCAAAATACACACAATAAATAATGGTGGCTGTCAAATTAATTTCTAATTTCACACATAGTCTGCAGTACTTGCATTGCCAATGTGTTACATTATATTAAACCACACTACATTCAAAAAGCAACTGATTAACAAAAAACATTTAATCATATTACAGACAAGAAGAGCAATGCCCTAAAGCCGGCTAACCCAGAACCCCTGCATAACCAGCCTCCCTGTCTTGTGTGGAGTTTTCCTGCTTTATGCATTATTCAAAAAGACAGGTGAAGCAGTGAGCATCAGTCCTGGCAGAAAGGTTTATGTAAGCTTTACTTTAGTGACCAAGCATTAAGCAAAGTTCAAAGCAAAAGCAGCACTTGAACTACATTGTTATTAACCCCAAGAAAGCCCAAATGCATGTGCTAATATCAGTCATTTACTATATATTTCAATGGATGTTTGCATAATGCACTCTTCTTTAAAATAAAGATACACTGCCATGTCAGGTCTAGGTCTATAGATATTACAAACTGCATCTGTATCACTCCATTAGTAGGTGCTAGAGTTGCTACATCAGTATAAAACCTATATATAATCTGCTGAGTACAAAATAACTGCTCTAATCTAATACAATCACATCTATTATTCACTGCAACTATACCATAAAAATATTCATATTACATCTTATATCTGGTAAAATCAGTGTCAATCAGGAACATGCCTACTATTATGGTTACACTGAAACATAGTGACGATAGCAAAGGCTAACTACAGAAAGGACCTTTAATGAATCCTGCTTTACAGGCATAATCATTAAACCTAATAAATCACAGATCTATGAGTATATGAGCACTATAACAACTTGGGTTTTTTGTGCTATAAGCATACCAAACACTTCAACATTAAAGACTGTGGCACACTCAGCACACCTAGTAACCTAGTACTGTGAAACTGCCACCAAGCAGTGTGGTTTATATTAAACTTGTCCTGGAAATGGGTGTTGCTACAAAACAGACTGTCATGAATCAATGAGGCGAATCCACCTTAAGTAACCTTAGGATTATGTGTGCCTATTGCTGCGTGACACTGTGTTCTTACCTCTTTGTCTGTCTTAAGAATGTTCTCTGTGGCAACAGGGCTTACAGCTGTGCCCAGAGGCTTGACAACAGCATTGGCCACCTCTGTGCCTACGCTGGAGGGATAGGAGTGCAGAACACTGACATGGCCCTGGTCACTCTGCACCACCAACTGCAGCGAGCGCCACTCGGAGTACATGGTGCTGACGTCTACTGCTCTCTACTCACACCTCCTGCCTCCACCTGCATACACACAGATCCAGGAGTCAACTGAAATTAGCTTATAGGAAATGGGAAAAATAAGACTAATGCTAATACATTGCATTAACCATGGTCATTATCTAGTACCAAAGGAGGAGTATACTATACTGTGAGAGAAAGTGTTCAAAATTGTATCAATCTAATAGAAATGGCTACAGCACAAATTTTCTTTTTGATTGTCGAAGTGCATCAATCACTACTTTCCAGTTTATGTAGCTAGACTGAGTGATTATCTCACCTAACGTTAGTTCAGTTGTTGAGCTACTTGTAGGACCGACAGCAACGCGAAAAAAAGAGCGTTACAGAGACTGGGAACTCGTGTTATCCACAGCAGGACAGTAAACAGGAACCATTCAAGTCCAGATTTCATGTTAGCTTAGTTAGCCTGCTTCTCTCCACTCTGACAAACCTGAAAGCATCACGGGTCGCAATACAGTATAAGGCACATGTTAAATGTTAGCCTATTCGTGCACTATACGCTTTAAACGGAGTCAAGGAATGAAGTACACCACCCATTTCCTAAAGCTCGAGCCAAGCACAGCTATCACAACCAGGAAACGGCTCGCTAAACGACTAGCCTGCTAACGTTAGCTAGCACTGACACCAAAACATCCTCCTCTCCTTGCTAATGACATTTGCTAACATTGGCTTATAGTTGGCTTCTACGTTATAATGAATACTGCCTAGAGACCAAGCAGTCGTTCAAAAAGTCACAGCTTATGCATTAGCCTATCGGTTCTCTTGAACTACGTTGTAGTTGATCCGATGCTAGCTTGGCTAATGTTGCTGCACCAGCCCATTCGTTGACATTCGCTAAGGTGGCTGTCATTTGTGCTAGAAACCTAGTTAACTTTGCAAAGACGCTAACGTTTGCTCTCTAGAGGAGAGACCGGGATTTTGTATTTACCTGGACCCAATGGAATTGTTGTCATAACAGAGCTCTGAAACTCGGAGGCTGCGCTTTCTATGTGTCCTGCATTAGATCATAACAGCCTCCATCTTCGCAATGTCAGACTTGGGTAGAGCAGCTCGATGGGCCAACGGGAAGCGCAGACTACGGATTAGCGCCCCCTACTGTTACCAACAGAACTGCTGCTGCCTTCAGGTGCCCCTGGTAAACTCGTAATCAGACAAGTTGTATTTTTCTTGTTTTACAATGCTTTGGAAGTGTTAATTGTTATAACTAAAACACATTAACAAAACAGAACCATAAACCGTGTAAAAGTGTAACTGACTTTGTTAGGTACTGCTAATATATTTTATTTTTTTATTATATGTATATACTTGTGGTATACTTGTGGCGTGATATTTATATATATGACGAGGATTAAATAATATTTAAAATATATTCTTCACATCATTAAACCAGTCTTTGTCAAAGACTGAAATTATCTTCTGCAGCCAATAGTGAAGATGCTTTCTTCAACCTGTAGGGGGAGCTCCTGGTGCGTTCTCCATCACGTCACTCATTGAACTATTAGACAGTCAGATTCATACGGTGCAAATCATATTCTTTTCAGTGTCAAGATTTAAAAAGTACAACATGTCTGCATTAAGCATGGCCATCATTTCACTCATACCACACTGGGAGTGTATGGTTATTATGCTCTTGCTGTTAATGTACTAATAGGTGGAGTGTATAATACATAAATAAATGATGCAGTTATAGGTTTTCTGGCGCTATAAATGTCCACTTAAAAGATAAGAAAGGAAGTGACTAATAAAGCATATATTTCATGTACAGGCTGTAATATACAAAATACTAAATACTACAGACAAAAGCTGCACAAAAGCTACTCTGACTGGAGATGCACATTATAATTGGTAAAACATGAACTGGTGTACAAAAATATTTGGAAGATAGGAGGAAAATTAAGCAATAAAAAACTGGTCCCCCACATTAGTTTGTTTCCATTGGCTCACTATAAAATCTAAAAAAAATGCATATAACCATTAAGTTCCAGTGTTATGTCTTAACGTTCACATGCCATTATTACATGTCTTTACATTTTTTTTATCTTCTTACAGTTGTGCTCCTCCCTCTCTTCTCACTTCTCTCTGTAGCTTTGTACAAATGTCAGCAGTGTTGGAGCTCCCTTTACCCTCTTCCTCTCCACAGTACATTACTGCTTTGCTGTTGTAGCTTTCAAGTTACGAAGCCCTAATGTTTCTTTAATAAATATACAATTAGTATAAACAAAAAAAAAGAACTTTATTGCAATCTCATGTTAAATTTCAATAATGGTCAACAAATGTAAAACAATTAGTTTCCTTTGGGAAGATAACAGTCAAACAGTGTATAGCCACTAAAACCTCTATATATCTTTACAGTAGAGCGCAACAAAGATTGGTTAAAAATATGTAACAGCCTTAAAATGTAAACAACATGTATGTAAATACTGTGCTTGATTAAGTCGTATTAATAAATATGAATAACTATTCATCATTTCTTTCTGACTATCCTGTTGTTAGAGGCTGCATATGAATGTCATCATAAGTATGAATTGTAAATGTAACTCAGATGTTCTCTATACTGCATGAAGCCTACATATGGTGCAAAGCCTTTCTCTAAGACAAGCCACATGAGATCCAACATTCCCTGCATGCCACACTCTGTAGGTCCAAAACAATGGCTTTCACATGCATTTTTAAATGGAGCGGTACACATGGATTACAGGTGTAAACAAAATGGCACAACAGAAAGAGGAGAGCGAACGGCCTGCTGTGTTTCAGGCCGGAGCAGTCGACGAGCAGTGTCCCACATCAGTCTTAAGTGTCTGTGGTCTGAGCACACAGTGAGCCAACTCGCATACAGTAACTCTCCTGGACGACGTCCACGGAAGGGAGAGGCACGGAAAAGAATTAGGGATGAAAGTCAGATTCTCCCCGTGGCCGTGGTCCCTCCATGTTTGGTAAGGTGCACTCGCAGACCAGCGCTGCTACGACTGGTAGCCGTACGCGAGGGCCTCTAAAAGTCAGCAGGGGAAACAGACATGAGATTCCTCACATTATGGTATTTCACATCTGACTGATCTAAATATCAGATTCAAATTCAAACGTCCCTTAAATGAACTACCCATGATGCCTGGAGCGATAATACACCTGCCACCGCTCACCTGAATGAAACTGCGCCGTGCAACACAGCCCCTCCCCCCTCGCCGTCCGGTAAATGGGTGACACGCACACTCTGGCTAACGGGGGGAGGCGCGTGAGGCGTGTTGACAGGGAGTCAGGCGGCATGTAGAGGGAGGAGCGCCGGCCGGGGCTCTGCTGTCCCTCCCAGGTGAGCCAGTAGCCCTTCAACCCGGCCGCGCTGCCTCTCCAGTCCACCTGCACAGAGTCGCTGCCCGTGGTGGTGAGCTGGAGGTCGGCCAAGGCTGGAGTGACTGGGAAAGAAACCACAGTGTGTATGAAGTGGAAAAAAGTTATTTAAAGGAAAGAGTGTACTGTAAATGAAGGTAGATAATGATTTCATATAACTCCAATGGCAAAAAGTCTATTACAGACTTTCCTTGGAGGAGTAAAACATTAAAGGACTTACTAGTAATTATCTGAAATTTAAGAGGCTAAGCTGCATGATTAGGATTAACTTGCAGACAACGGATCCTTGTTTGCCTGGTTTGACTGCATTTTCTCCCCTCCTCTCACCTTCCTGCGTGCACACTTTGACGGACATGGCCCGGTCCCTGCCAGAGGCGTAGCGGGCGGTGACTGTCACCAGGTAGGTGGTGTCCGGCTGGAGGTCTCTGAGGAGAGTGGAGTTGTGCGTCCCGCTCACAGTAACGGTATGGAGCGCGCCCCTGGGCAAAGCAGAGTACTCGATGTAGTAGCCGGCCACGGCCTCTGGCTGAACTGGGCCCCAGCTCACCCGGACGCTGGTTTGCCCCGATTCAGAGACTGTTACCACAGCCGGGCTCAGCACCTCTGTTGCATGTGGGAAAAAGCATAAAGATAAAATGCAGTGACTGCAATATATTAGGACATATAAAGGAAGTAGAATCAAATGTTTGAAGATTTGCGCGTGGTTCTGAGTAATGGCGTAGCATAGATGGAGCTCAGTCCAACCTGGTTTAGTGGTGAAGGTGACATCGAGTGTGTTGAAGGCGACCTCGTTGGACTGTGGGATCAGCTCAGCTCTGTAGGTGGTGTCAGGCTTCAGGTGCGTCAGCCTGGCACTGCTGGAGTGGGACGGCTGGGTGACCCTCTGGTAATCGCCCCCGCTGGTGCTGGGACTGGTCCCCGATCCGCCTCCTCCTCCGCCGCCGGCGCCACCGCCGCCTCCCGTTGGAACCGGACGGAAGCGGACCTCGTAGTGGCCGCTCAGGCCGGACAGGACGGGTCGCCACTGGAGCGTGGCCGAGGTGGTGGACACGTCCCGCACGTGGATCCGCTCGGCCCGGATGATCTCTGTCAGGAAAGACATAGTTACTGAGTGAGGGAACAGAGAGAAGGGAAGGGGGAGGAGAAGAATGTCTGCTTTAGGTGCAGACAGACACCGGCGTTGATCTCCAGACTAGAGTTTCGAAGCCGACTCCAAACCTTTACAATAAGACATTGTCATTAATTATTTCATTGCTGGAGTGTCCCCTGTCACTGTGTCGTTACCTAACCTAGAGAGAGAAATAGATGACCTCTCCCATCTATTTATACACTGACAATATATATATATACACGCGTATCATGTCTGGGAATAGTGCTGTAAGATGCAGCGAGGGAAGTTGAATCACTAATCCATTAATAGACCGGCCTATCTCATTACAGCGGGTCTTACTCACACGCAGACGCTCTCACTGTCTGAAGGAGAAGCACACAGACATGTTATCGTCTGGGCTGAGTGAAGGTTTACTGTCCCCGTCTGGCTACTTTATTACAGCATGCGAATATGAACTGGCAATTTCCCGTTTCACTCCTAAAGTGCGTGCTCACCGATGATGGCGTCCCGCAGGTCGTCGGTGATGATGTACATGTCATCGATGTCCACAAAGTGCAGGTGGGTCTCCACAGGTGGGCTCACCACCTGCCTCAGCACCTGGTAGTTGCCGTGGCCCGTGGAGACCACCAGCACTGCTACGCCGTCCGCCCGCAGCTCCGCCATGGGTCCGACCACGTCCCCGGGCTTCACCCCGTCCGTCAGCCACACCAGCACCCTCGGGAGCCCGGCCCGGGCCCCGTGCTCCGCCCCGGGCTTCAGCACCCACTCCTTCGCTATCCTCAGCGCCTCCACGGTGTTGGTGTCGCCCCGGAGCGGCGCGACGTTCCTCAGAGCCCTCTGGAGCCCACTCTGGGCGCCGTGGGCGTCGAAGCCGAACTCGAGGCGCGGCCGGGTGCCCACCTGCAGGAGCCCCACCCTCACCTGGTCCTCCCCCAGGGAGAAAGGGAGAAGGAGCTCGGACAGGAAGGTGAGCATGCGCGAGTACTCGTAGGACGACACGCTCCCAGAGGAGTCCAGCAGGAAGAGGACGTCGCCCTCGCAGCAGTTTAGCGCTGGGGAAAGAAAACGCAGGCCGAGGCGTCAAAACGAGCCGTGACAGCATTTTAATGCGAGGACTTTCATTCCTTTGTACTCCTACAGCTTTTTCCACTTGTCTCATGCTTCACACACACACACGCGCGCACACACACACACACACACACGCGCGCGCATGCACGAGTACAAACACATACTTGAAGACGCCCTCCCTTTCTCCAAATAGCTTCTTGGAAACAAACGCAGTCTCGCAAGGTTTCTTTTATAGAGGATACTGTCAAAGCTAAAGCAGAAGATGTTATTACAGTCAAGATAAGATCAAATCCAAACAAACCGAGGAAATGCAAACCGATGCCAGTATTGTAGCGTCAAAAGTGGTGCTTTCCCCCGATTTAGTGTTTCAAAGAAAAGTCAATCTGAGTAAATAGCCAGGGTGAAGGAGGGAAAACAGTAGCTGCCGGGTGATTGTGGTGGAGGCAGAGACAGCGAAGGAGGAAAATAAAAGGCGTTAAAAGGAAGAGTGTGACATTGGTGTGTGTGTGTGTGGTGGGGGGGGGGGGGGTTCTGGCAGGTTCCGAGTGAGAGACGAAGAGGAATGTTGGACGGTCGAACACAGCAGAGAGGAGCGGAGGCCGAGAGCTGCTGCGGATCCTCAGACTGCGCAGCCGCTCCTAATGAAAGACGCCCGGTGGGGCTCGAGAGACACCAGAGCGCTGTCCCAGACGTCACCTCCACAATCATAACCCTACGTTGCGAGCGCTGTGCAGACGCCGCGCCACCGCTGCAGCCCCGATGCCCCCTTCCCTCCTTCCCTTTCGCCGTGAGGCGTCGATGGCGCTCGGAGGTGCTGAAAGCTGAGAACGCAGCCGAGCGCCTGCGTGCGTGTGCGCTGCCGTTCTCTCCGTCCGCCCAGAGAATTCCTTACGCTCTCTCTGGGCTTGGACTTCGGACCGCTCCATAGGCTTTGTGTGTACAGTACGTGTATGTCTTTATCTATAAGCCCTGTGTTGACATCTGCAGATAGCTGCTTCACCCTGTATCTAAAGGGAAGAGGTATATCAAAGCAGCTTGCTGTTATCTTATGTTGATTTGAGTGATGAGATACTGGAAAAATAAATATCCCAAAAAATATCTAGTATATACGGAAAAAGTTAACCTGGCACCGCAGGCATGTATTCTGTCAATGTGTGATTGTACAGTAGTGACTTGTGTGGTCTTTTTCTGGGGATGCGGGAAGAAGACCTTTATTTAGCAAGGACCGCAGTAATAACATGCAGCCAATTACCATATGCTCAGTCTCATCGGGTCTCTATTAATGGGAGTATCAAGGTGACAGCCTCTCACTCATGACTATGTTAAAAGAGCCGTAAAGATCTGTTCCCACTCACAGACTCGCTGGTGTCACCAGCACCAAGTTTAGCCCCTCAGACCCTCCGTGATCCTGAGCTTTAGCAACAAGACGTCTGTTTAGTCACTGATAAAAACTGACCTGCAGTCACTGATCTGGGCTGATTGTAATTGGAGTCAGACACTTTCTAAACTCAGGGGTGGTCCTCGCTGTTAATCAGCCTCTAAAATTAGGTTTATTTCATTTGCACATGACTGTCATTGTAAATGTGGCGAACTGGATGTGATCAGTAGAAGAAAGTTGTTTTATTGTCTAATGATAATTTAAAGGAAAGTCTTTCGAGCAGATCCTGGCCCTTATTAGTCACTGATGTTCAGACAAGGGATTTCATCAGCTGGCAATAAAGTGGAATCTCGCCTCCTTTTTTTCTGGTCTTATGGATCCTTCTACTAGAAGCCTATGAATAGTCTCTACATTCACCAGCATTTTGGCCCCAGGCTGTGGGTTTTCATCAAGTGACAACTCAGTACCTGTCAGACCATCTCACCGAGAACACTGGTGTAATATCACCAACCACAGACAAAACTGCATCTCATAGTTTTTACCACAAAAACCTTCAAATTCACTTTAGAGTCGCTGCGTGTAGGAAAACTGTGTAATGACCGTTGTTTGTGTAATTCTTCTATGTGTAGATCACCATTATAGGATATTAAACGTATTCTACTTACTGTATTTGCAACATTTAAACATTGTGATTAATTCAATTAATAAATGTAATAATTATGATGAATACGTGTTATAATTAGTATAGTAGTAGTATAATGTGTACTGTGAAATAACTTGGTCATTTTGAAAGTTACTACCTTCTTCGTGCGCCGGTTTCTGCGTCGTCGTTTGCCCCAGGAACAAACACAGCAGCATCCAAGTCAACAACACGTGTCCATCCATCACAATGTTTACAGATTAGTTCCGCAGAAGCAAATTAAAAGGTAATTCTCATTCCGCACAGGTTCCTGAGTCAACCATAAATCCACCTCAGCCCGGTGAGCCACAGTCCGGACTCTTATTTATAAAGACGTCCCATCCAGCTCAGCTTTCTGTTCTTCTGGACTTCGTCCTTCTTTGATTATGATCAGTCAGTGCGAGGAAAAACTGGACGCGTTAGGAGTTAACCTTAAACCAGAACTTTAGTCCATGTGCGTAAAGTCCGTCGTCTCCACTTCAGCGCGAACGCGCTCTACTCAGGTTCAGGGCTCTAGTGTTAAGTCGCAAGAAGTGTAGGCGTATCCGGTGCACCTTTCAAAATAAAACTGATTTCGTTGGACAGTTGGCCCCACAACCTACTGTATAGTGTAGCATGCTGGTTATCACACAGTTTGAAGACAGGCTGGTGAACTAATAATAGAGAAAAAGACACATTCAGAAGCACGGAACAACAAACTCGCGAGCCATTACAAGTCACCAATATGTCTGAATAAAATGATGCTACTATTTTGAAAGTCGTTCTGCGCTTGCTCCCATCCTTTATGCGTCTTACTGACCTACGTGCCTCCCTCCTTTCTTCTTGTTTTCGTTTCCACAGTAACTCTGAATAGTAAAGCACATCCGCATCAACACTTTAGCAATGATATAATTTCAGTTGATACGTTGCTGCTTCTTGTGATGGTTGAGTTAATGAATTCCATCGTTTCCTGTCAAAATAGTTCAAAAACATTGAATTAGTCACCAAACGGTAAAAAAAAAAAAGTACAATATTTCTTGAACATTTGTTGTGGTAAAACCAGGAATTTCAGTCGTCAAACAGATTAAGGAAGCTTTGGTTTACCAGAGGGCCCACAGATACTTAGAGCCTCTCAACCACTGGGAGTGTAGCCTTGAAATTACACAGTATGCGAATGGAAAAAGATCAGCGCCTTTACATGTAAACTATTCTCAGCTGTCAACCACACAGCCTTTGAAAATAAGGCAAGAAAGAACGGGGCTGCACAGAAACTACAGACTTTCACACAGACAGAAAGGACAATCTGATCCAGCACGGAGATGTGTGTGTGTGTGTGTGTGTGTGTGTGTGTGTGTGTGTGTGTGTGTGTGTGTGTGTGTGTGTGTGTGTGTGTGTGTGTGTGTGTGTGTGTGTGTGTGTGTGAAACAAAGAAGAACAAAGGGGGTAGGAGGAAATAAATGGATGGGAGAGGATGTAGGAATTCAAGTGGGACCAAACAAAGGTCAGGGTTTCTTTGTGACACATTATGTCCAAATGTTTCTATTGTTTCTACTGAGACACTGACAGTAAACACGCCCTTCCCGATACACACCTAGTAACTAAACACGACTACCACACCAATATAGCTCAGGCTTTGAGTTGTCTGAAAAGCCTAACTCCCCTCTGCATCATCCATTTACCAAGTGGTGCTACTGCACAGACGTGCAACGTTAATTTCTCTGTGGTTTTTGTGTACCTCCCCTTCAGAGCTAAACAAGTTCTCACATGCACACGTGCTCATGGTCAATGGCACAGTGGTGTTTAGATGAAAGTACTGATGTAAGTGAAGGTTTGTTTCCCTCTCTTTTTACAGTCAGTGGAATGAAATGAGTTCCATGCTCCCACCTCACGCCCTGACACCGCTGTGTGTGTGTGTGTGTGTGTGTGTGTGTGCGTACGTGCGTGTGTGTGTGCGTACGTGCGTGTGTGTGTGTGTGTGTGCGTACGTGCGTGTGTGTGTGCGTACGTGCGTGTGTGTGTGTGTGTGCGTGCACTCCCACATACATGTCGGCCTGTAACTCCTCATGTCAAGCGTTGCATGAATCCTGCTAGGACAGATTACATGCATGTGTGCTAAGTACACAAACTGCAGCTCGGGTTAATGCTCTGCTGAAATCCACTGACATTTAGCTTGTTTTCCACACCACACGGCCTCATTTCATCACGCTGTCTCCACTGTCCCCATCAATGCTATGTCAGATTATGCAACACTAATGGTGATCTGTTTCTGCTCACTTTCACATACCATCACAGTCTCGGTCGGATGACAGCTAAATATGCTTTTTAGGGAGAAGACACGCAAACTGAACCTACCCTCTGAGCTCCTGGCAGAGCAGGAGCTGAGGGACTGGGCGGAATGGGAGGGGAGTCAGATGTCATCCAGTCAATGGAAGATTTTACCACATTTTGCTCATGATCTCATGAAAACAAAGACAAACAGCACATACATTGGGAGAAAGCAGAAGCCTAAAGCTCTAAGCAGCCCGAGTTACTGCCTCTTATTAGGCTCTCGTAACTTTGGCCCGGTTGTAATTAACCATTAAAACTTTGGCTGGAGGTTTTGGCAACGCATTGGAATGCCACTGTCAGTTCAGACGTATTCCACTGATCCATATTCCCCAGTGTGTCCTCCTTTCAGGGAGCTTACGGCTCAGAAGGTTGAGTTTCTAAAAAGATCGAGGTGCAGATTTAAGGGGGGAAACTCCACAGCTGCAAAAGAGAAATGACATCTTACAAAGAAGAGAGGCCACAAAAGAAGATAAGAATATGCACAAAATAAAATAAATAAAACATGACAAAATTAGATAAATAAATGGAATGGGGACATAAGCAAAACCAGACAAATAAACAAAAGACCTTGCACACAAAGAAAAGACAGAGACAAGTTTCTGCCTGCCACTTAGAAACGTGCACATGGAACTAACTGAACTATAAATACATAGAGGGAAGTCGACAGGACTTCCCATCACTGCAATGTGAAGGACCAGAAATGCGCCAAGTGCCCATGGAGCAACACTGACCTGGTGCTGAGTCAGACGGACCTTCCTGCCTCCGCTGATGAGCATCCTGTGTATGTGCACGGTGGGTCTCATCCCTTTAGGGGATCTCCTCTCCAACCAGAGAACTATTATATACTGTATATGCTTGAAAATACATCTCTAGATCCTCCAGATGATACTGCTGATATTCTACATGGAGCAGCGAGATCAATCTTTGCCTGTTCCAAACAAACATAACCTATCAACACAAGCTACCAGTTCCACAGAGAAGCTCAGGATGTTTATTCAAGCTGGGACAGAGGCAGAGTCTGCTCACTGTCTTGGAGCAAAAACCAGGTATCGCAGAATAGTCTCGCTAGTTGGAACATCTGTTCTGCGATAATTAACAGTCAGTGAGTCTCCGTGCTGACGAGGACAACACCCACTGCAACTTTCCACAGTAAAATGTCACAGTTCTGCCAAGTTGGGTCGGTGGAGTTTCTCGCTATTCTGGCCCAGCGCCTCTGGAGTGACCCACGCAGAAAAAGGTCTTATTATTACATATAAGAACTGGCTGAGAGCCTCATTTAAATATTTAACCACACTCATCCCATTGGCTTAGTGTAAACATACTGATGTGCTTAAACATCCAGTAACAGGCCGTACTGTAGGTTCCAGCTACGGTAACGACACTAATGAAAGGAGCCCGTTGAAAAAAAAACATTTTATAGGTGACCTTTACGCCACAAAAGGATCTGGCTCCAGCTGAATGTGAGAAACTTTACCCTTAATGAGCTTGAAGTGCTCTGAAAAGGCTCCACTGGCTGTTTCCCAAATGTCACAATGGAGCGAATATTGCTCCGCTGGGTGTAGTTCAGCCGAATCTAAAAGAAGCTCCATTCACAGCCTCAGCGTGGCCTCAAGCGCTCCCTTCTGCTGTATGAAACCAAGGACCTCCGTCCCCAAAGCACAAAACGGAGGAACACTAAAGTCCGCTCATTCAGCAGCCGCGTGAGGAAAGGTCGCTGGCGCTGACTCAGAGGTCAGAGTCCTCGGAGCACGTGATGCACTGATGCATGTAGGAAAGGACACGAGGCTGCAACCGCGTAACCACAGTCCTCCACGGGGATGAAGTGTGTTTGTGTTTGGATAAACGTACTCATTCTTTACTCTCCATTCATTCTAATCCTCCCTCTTCCCAACTGTTTCTAATAAAGGAGGCCGATCCGTGTCGTTTCAGCCTTTGGCCGCGGCGGGAGGCAGCTGGATTCTCCATTCTCTCCTCCCTTTTGCGATCCACGCTCCCTCGTCGGCAGTCGCAGCCGCCCCGCGGCCTTAGCAACGGCCCCGGACGCCGCGCAAACAAACAGGCGAAGCCCAAACAGGGCTCCGCGTCCGGCTGCACACGCGTGTACGTGTGCGGGACTCACGGGTGGAAACGCCGGCTGAAGTCACGTTCCTGGTATGTCTGCGGGCGCAAAGCAGCAGGGATGTGTGTTGTAATTAAGCGCCTTCGCAGTGGAATCTGTCAGGGCAGGTTGAGCTGGGGAGGACCTGGCAACCCATCAAAGGTATCAGCGAGGTAAACCACCCGTCTTGTTCTTTTATTTGCTTCAAAAAGGGCACAAACAATGAGAAAACAACACGAAGGCTTCAACGTTTCAAACTCACCGTGTCCCCAGTTGTTTGAGACACTGCTTCTGTATTGAGACGAGTCTCAGAGACACCAAAGCTTAAACCTGCACATAGTTTGATGTTTCCCACCAGGTGTGATGAACATCAAATTATCTCTGATCACAGCCTTCCGTCCGGGCCGTTAACACAATCACCTGTCATGTCTCTGCTTCACTCACATTTTCTGCACATCCTAAAATCGGCCTCGCTCTGTTATCAGTTCCCCGCTTCCTGCTCAAATAACACACCCACCTAGAGCCCCCTCAGGTCGGTGGGCCGCCCCCCCCCCCACCGAGCATCAGGGTGACAGAACAGGGGAAGAGAAGGAGACTCATATTGTCTCGCTGTGATACGCTATCGAGTGGCTGTGTTTGAACTTGTCTGGTTTTAGCTGTGCCTGTCTGCTCTAAAATGACTAATCCATTCTACGAGGGCACACACACACACACACACACACACACACACACACACACACACACACACACACACACACACACACACACACACACACACACACACGTCAGTTTACCTACAGGAGGGAAGGGGGGATTTCGCCCGAGGGGCAGAGTTTTGAGTGACTGCTGTTATGTTATTTTAGGGGTTGTCTTCATTTTGGATATTACTTTCTGAAGCTTCTTAAATATTCCCAGCCTGTCCACCAATCTACTACACTGTTTTTCTTTCATCAGCCAAGCTCGCAGTGTTCAGGAGCTCAGCGTCATCCATCTGCCACATAGCTCATCACTTTGGTCCACACTGATGCATTGCAGAAATGGTTTAAATTCATTTTCTTCACTTCTTGTTTATTAAAAGACCGTTCTAATTGACTCCTGTGATCTAGAGGCTCTTTCTGCAGCATGTCCCGGTGGTTTCCATTTCTAGGCCTTCATTAAATGGCTTTACACCTTTTAAAAATAGCCAATGTGATTCTAAACTGGTTTCTGTCTAAAACAGTCCAAACTTGGAAACCTTACACATAGAAATAAACCTGTTAATGTTGTCACTGTGAGAGAACCTCATATTATGACATGAAGGTGCAATTATGTAGAAAATGACAAATAAATCTGTAGTAACGTATGTCAAGACATGCTGGATTGCAAATCCCCACAGATGTGAGAACTGAGGCTGATCCCCTGGTAACACTAGACCTGTAAATACTGTTTACCTGAGACACTGAGCTCAGACACACAGATGCATAGACTGTGTGTAAGACTCAGCGAGAGTTTGCTTCATATTATCTTTTCTGTTGCTGTGAGCCTTTAATTACAAGTTGAGACAAGCTGAAAGGTCAGGTCTGTAAAAGGAGAAATAACTGCGGTGCCACCCAACAATAATGTATATTATTATTATATCTGTATATTATTAGTGTCTGGTTGCACATGCTGGCGTGTTTAATGTATAAATCACTGTTTATAATATGAAAGACAATAAAACCGAATGAAGCCTCGCTATCGAACCGTGCTCCTAATCAAACGGAGGCTTTGCTGCTTTAAAAGTCTGGTTTATGACACACTAGAGACTGTTTGGGGCTGTATAAACAGGATGCCTCACAAAGACAGACAAATACATCGCACGCTGGTTTGGGGATTCCAACACGACAGGGTCAGGATATTATTTTGACAAAGCACCCGCGCCGTGCGCACAGCTCCTTCTCAGGAAGACCTGGTGGAAGCGCCGTCCGCCCTCGCACACTGTTCCGGTGTTTGGCTCGCTCTGTTCCAGTGAAATGAAATGGAACACATGAAGAGGCCTGGACGCCGCTGCCGAGTGTGCGCGGCAAAAGGTGGCTGATGGAGCAGATGGGAGCCGAGCGGGTGGGACGCGGCCCCACAGTCTGAGGATAACGAAGAGAGAGTCCACGATGAGCTGAACGGGTTCATTTATGAAGAGAATAAGGGCTCTGTGCAAAAAACAGCTTAATAAAGTCACACCCTGTTTGACACTTAATAGTAGTATATTTAAACAAAACAACAAGACAGAAGGAGGTTTTACATGATGTAATCATGCCACAGTTCCTTATATATATATAGAAAAAGGCTGCAGCTTCAGACGATGTTCATTCAGTGTGAAGGATTGAAGCATGTTATGGTCTTCAATTAATGTGGTTTTGCACAAAGGGGCGTCTGTGGATCACTCATACAGGCAGCATCTTCTACAGGATCTTTTAAAGTCTAATTCAGTGGTTCTGTGGCACCTGGCTGTTGTTCTGGTGCATTCTGTTCTCAATCTCTCTGCTCTCAATAAACCATTCGCTACTGGTGCACGCGGAGCATTTGCCAGCCATTTAGTGACGTTACTGTGATTTTGCAGGAGGCGCTTTAGGTGTCTTGTTGCTTTTGCTGTGGTTTCACTGGGGAGCCCGGGTTTAGAGAGACACTACATAAATAAAACGCTGCTTTTCTTCGCCTCGTTCATCTGCTCATAAACAGCATCACAGAATCGAAGCCACTGAACTGGGCCTGGTATTGTCTCTTTCTCTGTTATCCTTGTGACTCTATGAACATCACTTTAATAATCACACCGCTGAACAACGCTATGTCCTGTTGGACTCTCAGCCACCGGCAACATCTGATCAAATGATTCCAGTGAGCTTGTGTGAGTGTGTCCTTGAGTGTGAGTAGTTGTCAGGCAACCGTCCTGGTTCTGATGTGCTGTCACTCAGCATCTGAGAGGAGTATTAGTGCTGCTGGCAGCCCTAGATGAACTGTCTAAACTAACTCTGATTGCTTTAATCTCATAGGGAACTTATTTAAAAGTTGTTCCTCTACAATCATGGTTGTGGAGGAACAACTGTACAAAGATAAATGTTACACTTACACCTACTGGTCAACAGTTGTAACGATATTAAATGCGTGCGCAATACAGTGTTTTACGACTGTTGATTTTAATTAAAATGTATTTGTAATAAACCGTAATGCTTTTTATTTTTGTACGTGTTTGTAGTAAAAAATAATTTAAACATCCACGTTGTTTTTTTTAAATATTTACTATCGAAATGTGGCCCTGTGACTGTCGTATTGATGTGTAGTTGTCAGATGTCCGAGCTCCGAGAAAATACGTGAATGCAACAAAAGTTCAGTCGACACAGAGTTGAGACAATTGTGAGCGTGGACGATTAAAAGGGCAACATGGACTCTAGTTTCGCTCCAGGTACCAAGTAGTCTGTTCAGTGTTTCCCATTTGTCGTTTTTGAGTTACGGTTTTTAAATTCACGATGTTACGAAAGTTTACCACGTAACCGACAGCAGGTCGACCGACTAAAGCAGCACGGCCGCTAACAACCAGCTGTTTATCGGCCTACGTTTACTTGCGTCTGTTTGGCTGACCGCTAACTGCTAATTCAAATTAGCTTTATCTGGCTTACATTTAATACATTCTCTATGTTGAATTCAGGTCAGTTCTTCAGAGGCATGACGAGATGTACAGAGTTAGATCCCATCCAACCTAGTTTTATGTAGCTATTATTGGTTTGAGGCAAGAACAAGAGGGGGTATATATAGAGAGAGAGATGGCTCCTTAATATATATTTAAGTATTATAGCCTTCATTTGATCTGTTGAATTCACTTTGTTTGATCTTATGATTATTGTGTTTTCAATCTTAGGCTGGACTCTTTGCACTACATTTCTTATATGATGTGTGTGATGCAAACTAACTTGAAGTTAATCATTAAGCTTTATCCATTTATCACATTAGACCCAGGAGGGGCAGGAACAGCACAAGGTGCCCAATCAGACCAGAGCACAGAGAAGATTATCAGCCGGCAGCTGACAGAGCAGGGCAGGTTTGCTTTTGCTGCCCTGTGCGGTGTCTCCCTGGGTCAGTTATTTACCGGACCTGAAAACAGGTAAAATAAACCCACACAGCAGTGTCCTCAGGTGTGTAAGGTTACAACCTTCATTCTGCTTAGCTAAAATCCTTCCAGACAACTTCTTATAGGATATGAAAGATGACAGACCTGATTATGTGGTGGTTTGAACTCATCACACTAGTGTTTATATGAACACACGGTGGAGAAGGGGAAAGATTACAGTTTTTATCTTCATGAAATTAGCAGTAGTCATTTAGAAAGTCTTAGAAATCACATGTACTGTCTTTTTATTTTTCCACTTGAGCTTATTACATAATGATTAATAACTTTTTACCTAAGCTGTAAACTGTCTGTGTCTCTTTCTCAGTGTGTTTCGGGAGCTCTACTTGCAAGGCTTGGTCCGCTGGCTGGACCTGGATGAGTCAGTGATGCCCGTTATGGGGGCTTTTCTGTCTGGCCTGGGCTTCGAGGGCTCGGACACGTTTCTCTCCATCTTGCAGGCCGAACATTTGCTGGTTGCAGGCGCGACCCCCGTCATACAGGTGCTTGCTGCTCTAACTACGGATGCAGTTTGCATTTAGGATGCATTTAAGTGTAATGATGCCGGGAAATTAAGTTGTTGGGTTTGCAAATATAAATGTGCAATGAAAATTGTGTGTTCCCTAAAGGTGAATGCACACCTTTATAAAATATTCATATTTAGTTTGAAATCTGGTGTCTTTGCAGAATTTGGTGTCTTTTTCTGTCAAAGATGGTAAGAATGATTTAATTCATTTTTATCTAACTGAAAGTTGGATTAAATTCTGGTGCTATATAATTGGCGGGATCTGTTATGCCCTCAGGCCAGTATGACGCTAGAGCGAGGGTTCTCATCCGTCACGTCAGCTGTCTGCTACGAGTGTCACCACAGCAGCTGGAGGAGTTTGAAGAAACACTGGGAGAACGACTGAGGGAAGCAGGAGAGGAGAGCGAGTGAGTTGTGTTTAAATGGTGGAATAGAAGCATTGCTGCAGGATACACTAACAGTATTCACTGTTTATTATAGGTTTATTACAGTATGTTCTACCCAAGCCTTTCTTATTGCTAAATCCTATGGTATGGTATTTATTTTAAACATGATGGTTATGTGGCCTTTCTCACTCTGCTTCCATTAGAGAGGAGTCCTCTCGCCGTCTGAAAAGAGAAAGAGGGCGAAAGTTCCGACGTTACCTCTTGATTGGATTAGCCACCGTAGGAGGGGGAACAGTGATAGGTGATTATTTCTTTATTCTCCGAACTTAAATATCGTGTTAAAAATGAATTGAAAGCACTTCACCACACACTGTCACTCTGCTCCAGCAGGCTTTTTCCTCCCATACTGATTCTCATTGTTCTTCCTCTGCCAGGTGTGACAGGTGGGCTGGCTGCACCTCTGGTGGCGGCGGGGGCCGGCGCTGTGCTGGGGGCCGGTGGGGCCGCCGCGCTGGGCTCGGCCGCGGGCATAGCAATCATGGCCTCTCTGTTTGGGGCAGCAGGAGCTGGACTGACTGGTAAGAGGGCACACGGTTGTTGACAAAACAAGTTAATCTTTCTAGAATTTTTGCACACGATTGTTTTGCTTTGGTGACTCCAGGATATAAGATGAATAAGTGCATTGGGGCCATAGAGGAATTTCAGTTTCTGCCACTAAACTCTGGGAAGCATCTTCATCTCACCATTGCAGTGACAGGATGGCTCTGCAGTGGAAAATACAGTAGGTTGGCTTCTTCTGTCTCACTGCAAACACTTACAGTTTACAATAATTAGGAGGGGGACATATATTGTATAATATATAATAAATGTGTTGATGTCAATGTTTAAAGTCAATTATGCGTAAAACAGTCAAACACCGTCTGGTTCACTTCCAGATTCGTTCCAGGCCCCCTGGTGCAGCCTGGGCGAATGCGGGGAACAGTACTGCCTGGTGTGGGAGTCGCGTTTCCTGAGGGACCTGGGCTCAGCCATGACCTCTCTGTTGGACGGGTTGGTCAGCATGGTGGCACAGGAAGCTCTCAAGTACACGGTTCTATCAGGTGGGAAGTTGATAATACAGCAAGCACTTTCCTCTAAGAGGACTTAAATCTGTCATAGCACTTTTCCTCATATTAATGCATGAATATGTGCCATTACGTTGCCCAGGCATCCTGACGGCTCTGACGTGGCCTGCTTCTTTGCTGGCAGCTGCCAGTGTCATTGACAACCCATGGTCTGTTTGTCTGAACCGCTCGGCTGAAGTGGGGAAACATCTGGCACAGGTTTTGAGAAGTAGACAGCAGGTATTGTCCTTAGCTCACCTGTGTTAATACTCACGTCACATTAGTTTGCCAGAGTGTCACTGTGTCATTGGCTGAACACGTTATTATCTGCATTTATTGAACTTAAACTATGAAATTAATGCAGGGAGAATAATTAACAGAGTTGAGCTTTCAGATGGCTTCATTTATTTTTTCCATATTTGAAGGGGAAGCGTCCTGTGAGTCTCATAGGTTTCAGTCTTGGGGCCAGAGTCATCTACTACTGTCTACAGGAACTTGCCAATGATCAAGGTATAAACACTTTTCCCACAAACCTTTACACTAAGAATTGTTTTGATGAACTAGTAGCTGGTGGTTTACAATGAGTGTCTACAAATGTCTGTGAATCTGGAAACAGATTTTAGTTTAATTATGTGTGCCTTAGACCTCCATTGAGCCACATCCACTGCACCAGCTCCTGTGTTATAATGGATTTTCATTCAAAGGAAATTTGTCCTTGGTCTTTAATAGGTGCTGCTTTGATTCCTCAGGTAGTGAAGGAGTTGTGGAAGATGTGGTTCTCCTTGGAGCACCGGTGGATGGTTCAGAAAAGGCTTGGGAGAGAATGGCCAAGGTTGTGGCTGGAAAAATTGTGAACGGATACTGCAGGTAAAACTATACAGACTGTAATGATTTCATGGATTTATGCATCCATGGTTTTAAGTATGAAGTGCTATAAGATGAGTCTCCACCTCTCAGAGGAGACTGGCTCCTGGGTTTTTTGTACCGGAGTTCAGCTGCACAGCTATCTGTTGCGGGGCTACAGCCGATCAGCATCCAGGATCGACGAATTGTCAACGTGGATCTTTCCTCAGTCGTGAGTTGTTTTTTTTTAGATAATTTGAAAAAAAAAAATCTTATTACCAAAACTGAACTAATAATTGTAACGCAATGTTATTAAATACACAATTTTATTAATACTATAATAGAGATGGTTGTTCAAACAACATTTAATGATAAGGAAAAATAATCAAATTTAAATTAAGGCCTCTGTTGGTCTGTTCAAAGCTGTGCTCTTCTTCCACAATTTAAAAAACATGATTTTATGTACAGTACAGTAACACTTAACACTTCACATTCAACACACTTGACAAAAGATAATTTATCAAAGCATTGATAAATATTATTGTAAAAGTTGCTGTCTAGAAAATACCTTTCACAAAATACTTGACATTTACGTACAGTATGTCCCATTTTCAGACAGACAGTTAAAGCTATGTGTCTGCTTCCCAGGTGAAAGGTCACTTGGACTACATGCGTCAGATGGACACCATCTTGGTGGCAGTAGGCGTTCCTACCAAGGAAGTGCCAGGAGCCATTTTTGCTCTTCCACAGCCTGTTACTGTTACAAACATAACAATGGATGAATCTGACCAAAGCCCCAGCGAGCAACAGGTGCCAGAGACACAGAACTCGGCTATAAAGCAGACGTGCACAGAAGAAAGTGGAAACATAACTGTGACAGAGGAAACATGTGATGGCTGGGACATCCCTGATATTTCAGACCTGCTAGACTCTTTGAATGATACAGAATCTGAGGACCAAATCACGGAGCGGAACAATTCACCACCTACTTCTGAGGAGCACGCCACTAATAATGACACAGTATGCAATGCTGCGGAGGAGGCTGAAGAAGACAGCGAACACATATCATGGAGCTGGGATGATACACACTGGAAAGCAGAACACACACGAATAAAACAAGCAGACTTGTAAAGAGCATGTTACAGGACCAGCTGCTTCCTTGTAAACTCACAGTTTTTGGAAGAGAAGATTAGATCCATTCTCAAAGCCTGACATGCCAGAGACTGCTCAAGAGACAATGGACACATATGGCTGCTTGTAACAGTGAAAGCCTCGGATTTCACTGGTTTAGACACTAAATGAAGTTTTTATGTCATCGTAGTAATTATGTAATGAATCAGGGTTTGAATTAAATACATCTTTCTAACAAAATGTAAATAGTTTAGTAGATGATAGTGATGAAACAGATGGATAGTGATTAAACAATGAATAGTAATTTATTGTCTAAGCTTGTGAGTTGACCACATGGCTTGAAATATTTCTCGTTTTTCTGGTTTTAATGGACGCTACAAATAGGCAGAATCCACGTTTCCTGTGTCCTCATTGTCCTCCTGTTGGCTTGGTTGCTATGGATGCTATCAAGGTAATTTAATTTCCATAGGACTGGGGGCAAATCAGTGAATGCGTCTTCTTCAAGGCCTTGCTTTTCTCTGTTCCATCTGTGAAGCTCTGCATAATGGAGAGTTGACATTGCTCCCATTATATACTGGCTCTGCTAACTGGAAAGAGCCGTAACCTTCGTGTTTTTTTTTTAGCCATGTGCATACATCAGTTTCTGAGAATGTAGCATAATAAGCTCACGATTATAGATAGAACAAGTTTAGATGACTGCATTAGTGTCCATAAACATTTTAAATAAAAATTTTTAAAATGATATTTTTTCACTTAGACCTTGAGGTTTTAGGTGTGAGTGAATCATCATTACTGCATGAGTTTCAATACCTGAATCACTCTTACATCACCAGCCTTGGCTCAGCATTAGGTGACTTGATTTTGCAACTACTGTTTAATCCAGGGTCTCGACCTGATTGGGCAGAAAGAGTGGCAGCTCCATCCCAGCGTGCTCCGCATCCATTAGGTTGACGGCGTCTGTGGCGGTGGCGGGGGGGTGAGTCGGGTCGGAGGCCAGGGGGGAGGCTGGGCTGCTGGCAACGTTGGGCTCCCCTGAGTTCCGCAGCGAGAGGGAGAGCACCGGCGAAGGCCTTCTGTGCGACTGCGACGAGCAGCAGGGCACAAGTTTCCCCAAAGCCCGCTTGAAGTCGCGCATGAACAGCGGATAGATGATCGGGTTCATGGTGCTGTTACAGTAGCCCAGCCAAGTGATGGCGTCGAACAGGGCAAGAGGCACACACTCACACACCGCCTGAGTAAAGATCCAAACAGCAGATGTCAATGCCAACAAGTTTTCCCTATGTATACTTCTACTTTTATATTTGTTATATTCATTTTTTAAGATGTTTTCTTCACAACATCGCGTCTCCGCTCCTCTTATAAAACATATAATTGTCCCTAGATACATGTTGCAAATACATTTGTGCCACACTGACTTGGGCATAAACACCAGGTTTAGAGAGGGACAGTGAAGGAGGAGACAGCTGTTAGAGGAGCGCTTCCAATACTATCAAGATGAGCGGGGAGGCGGTGGGAATAGGACAGAAAGGAGGGGTGAGTTTCACACACCACATTGAGTGTGAAAAAGGAAGGAGAGCGCAGAGACAGTCAAGTCTCTGTGCAATGCAGGGGAGAAGCGAAAGGGCACAGATGGGAAATCAAAATGACTGGATCATTGAACACTTGAAAAAAAAGAGAGAAGTGTCATTACCAATTTAGATTGAGCTGTTTTTTAACATTCGTTTAGTCGTGCTGAGGATTTCATTGCCTTTCCTGTTTGATCGCTGAGTAATGAGTGTGTGCATTGGGTATAATCAGGTCCAAATCAAAAACATACAAAGGATAATAATTATAAATGGCACTTTGGTGTGTTGTTGTCTAGGCTTTGGAATGAGTCAGACGCACAAAGCTGAAATGCCAATCTATTTCCTTGTTGGATAGCTTGGCAAAGCTGTGACGCCAAAGCTGGCCCATACAAAAATAGATCTGTATCCAAGTGTTATCGCTCCTTCTTTCCTTTGCGTTTTCCCTTTTTTATGCTCATCACACAAATACATTTCTGAGAAAATCAGTGTCACTCGATTTCAGAAGTAGGAAAGAAATTTCAGAAATGACAAACTGAATGCCGCTACGCAGCTCTTCTCATGCAAACGTCTCACACCAACTGTGTTTTTTTTCCTATTTTAATTGGTCAAATTTTACGTGATGGTGTCCTATCTCTGCTCACCTGAGCCATGTTGGTGATGAAAAACGGCAGCCAGGCACTGAAGAAGAGTCCCAGGAGGACTCCCAGGGTCAGACTGGCCTTCAGCGCCCTCCGGCCCTGCCTGTGAGCCAGATGCCGCTCACTGTTCACCGACGGCTGCAAAGAGCAATGTGAAGACTTACACTCACAAATAAACAAATCATTAAGTTTCCCCACTGCATCCTATCCAATCAGTAAGTGTGCTTTCCTGCTAGAAACCCCTCGAATCTGAGCCAACAGTCCTGTAGTTAAGCTCCGGGCTCATTGTTTGTTAAAGCTATAAACACCATTGAACAAATGTATTTATAGGTCTATTATGCTGTTTATGGACAAACATCCACGTGTAAAGGACGTGACACTGACACCTTCTAATCCACTTCTAAACTAAAGCTTCATGATTACTAGAAAATAGAAACCTTAACAGAACAAACTGCTATCATTCAATGTTGGTAAAATCAAAGGATGCAAATATAGATATCTGTTAAATGTTAAAGGCAGGACAGACACTAAGGCAAATCTTCTATTTTGACATTGTGACACTCCTCGGGTTCATGTTCAGGTCTGTGGTGGTATTTGGGCTCTCTCTTACCGGCGCGTTTTGGGACACGGGAGGGTCCTGGTACCTGCAGACGTCCCTGTCCTGCTGGAACTGGGGCGCTCCCACCCGTGGCGAAGGAGGCCGGGAGGGCTCCCCGAGCGAGGGGTGCGGGTGCGGGGGGTGGCTCAGCGCCGCAACCCTCTTGGCCTGCCTGCGCGCAGCCAGGAGGATGCGGCAGTAGGTGAAGCAGATGGCGCCGGACGGCAAAAAGAAGGTGAGCACGGACGCCACCAGGGCGAAGGGCAGCGTGACCTGGAGGCGGCACTGGAAGGAAAGACCCCCCGATGGCGACAGCTGGAAGTAGGACTCCGGGTACAAGCTTTCAGAGTAGGAGCTGACGTTGCTGCTGAGCCCAGGGCCCGGTGAACGCCCGCCCCCGTGGCCCAGGCTGTGCCACCTCATCTCGATGGGCAGGAACGAGGCCAGCGCCGCCAGTCCCCAGGCGGCTCCCACCAGCAGCAGCGCCCGCGGCGGCGTCATCCTCTGCTTGTAGCGCAGCGGCGAGATGATGAAGAGGTAGCGGTCCAGGCTGATCACGCACAGGTTGAGGATGGACGCGCTGCAGCACATCACGTCGAAGCACAGCCAAATAGGACAGAAGGCGGGCCACAGCACCCAGGCCCCGCACAGCACGTTGAGCATGGCCGGCGGCATCACCACCAGCGCCACCATGAGATCCGACAGGAACAGGGACACCAGGAAGCAGTTGGAGGTGCAGCGCAGCGAGCGGTGGGCGAACACCAGCGCGATGAGCAGCATGTTGCCGCACACGGTCATGAGGATGATGACGGTCAGCATGAAGGCCAGCAGCCACGGGCCGCTGCCCGTCACGTTCCACACGCCGGAGGCGGGAGAGCTGCCGTTGGGGCTCCCCGCCGGGCCGGAGAGGTGAGAGTCAGCCATGGCTCCCGGGGATCAAAACACCAGCTCCTGTGGGTTCACGCAGCGATCGGCGCGACAGGTCTGGATCCTCCCCAGGCACAACTTTCACTCCAAGCCACCGTCGTCGTAGTTAAGGAGCCATTCAACTTCCTCCTTGTCGAAGTCCGTGTCAGTGTTCCCCACAAGACAAGATGCCCATCGTCTTCTGGCAGGAATATGTCCAGGTGCCCTGGGCTCACTTCCGCCGCCACTGCCTCACTCATCTCTCCATTTCCACCAGCGTTTCCCTGCCTGATCCACAGCTAGGTGCCAGAATGAGCCATTCAGTGGCTGACAGAGGGTTTAGAAGCAGCATGTCACAGTGATGACAGCCACTGGAGGAGGGCACAGCGAGAGAGGGGAGCGGAGCAGGCGGACGGGAGCAGCGCTGCCGAGAGGAGCTACTGAAGATGAAGAGATCAAGGACGACGGCTCACCTCAGAGGAGCAGCTCTGTGCCGCTGCCACGGCTCCTTTGCTTTGCTGGAGCTCTGCAGCCTTTCACGTTCCCTTTGATTCTGGGGAGCAGGAACCACCACAGAGTAGTCCAGCCGTCGTTTGGAAGTGCTCTACAGGTACGATGGTCCTTGGCGCTGCCTTTGTAGCGCGCGCTCCGGTTAATCCTTTTGTCGGCCACTCCAGCGCGCCTCCCGGGCTCGACGCACGCCTACTGAGAGGGAGCGTGTCGAAGCGGCGAGCGTTAATGCATAACCATGCACAATTACGGCCAAGAAATGCTAATTCTACATCACACGAGCTGGAGTGGGCGTTTTCCACTTTTGGTCACGGTATTTTTAACCATTTTGCATTCTTGTGCCGCATAATAAAGAGTTGGCTGTGTTTTTGAATGGGCACTAAGAAGAAAAGGACTGATTAAGATTGTGCCACAACACATCTATGTAATTAAAAGCTGCATTTCAAGGTAGTGCGCTTTGTTAAGAGCAGACAAACAATTGTTGCTCACTACTTTGCCATCTATCAGGAGACGGGGGAAGCTCCACATTTTTCACACCGTTCTCTCACTCCAAACAATGAAGTGACAATAATTATTCACTCTGCAACAGGAACACTTGAACGCCAAGTGTAACACAACAGGATTCAAAAGGTAGAATCCAGTGCTCTCCAGCATCTCGACAGCCTCGTCAGACGCAGAACGACAGGCAATGCTTTTTAAAGCCCCGTCGTGACTAATCGCCAGCGCTACATCGGCCGCATCAGACCCGCTGCTGGCAACCTCCGGACCCGCTCCTCCCGCACCGGGCCCACCACCTTATGGGACAGCATTCGCATTGCTTCCTCCACCTCACTCCACATCCCTCCCACACGCTTTTCAGAAGTAAAGCAAAACAGGCATTTTAAGATGCACTGACACTTGACCTCGTTACTCTTTCAAGTACCACCTTTACTGCTTGGGCGGTTTAGAATATAGCCATTACAAATCATTACAGTAGTCATTCTTTGAACTACTTGGCCCTCGTTGCACAATTTAAATATGTGCCGGAGGAATAATAAATCACTAGGCCGTCCATTTGTGTGTGTATGTTTTATTAAATAAAGACAGAGTCATACTAGAACAGTGAGACATGAATCTAACTGTAGAACAGTGCAGATGCTGCCATGCTCTACACAGAACCAAACCCGAAACAAGCATAACTAATAATAAAAAAGACAGTCCCACGATCACCAAGCTACTGCTCCTGTAAAAACAGACAATGGCAAAGAAATTCTCACTTACATTTCACAGGGTTGTCACAAATGGCATAGTTTTAAAAAGGGTTTTAACGGTTCTACGGCACATAACTAACCTTTTCACTCCTGGGCAGCAGGTAATGTGATCGCAGGTCATTCTGACAGTTGGCGTACGCCATCCCCAGTCCCGCTCCAGAGCCCAGGGAAATGGGCCACGTGTGCCCTGAAAATGAGAAAGCTTCTTTATCCTCTCTCACACACTGTGGAAGCACTTCACAGTGTGATTCAAACATACTAATAATTATCCTAAATATGCAAATGCTACATTTAAAATAAACCAGGCGCTCAGGGGGAATCAGTAAAGATTAAAAGGAAACCCTTTCTACTGAGAGCAGCAGAGGACACTTGTATGTGCTGCAGTGTCCATAGCTCATCTCGTCAAGAACCTCTGAGGGACGACGTGCGTTTGATCTACTTACGCTTGAAGAACAGGACAGACATCACGAGTCCTAAGCCCAGACCAGCGCCTGAGACGGAGAGGAAACATCACATAAGATTCTATATAGGAGTCTACGTGTTTGCTCACAATGCACAGCCTCACTGGTCCAAACTGAGCCGGTACCGTTTACTGGAGTTACGTGTTGTGGGCCGACGTAAAGTTAAATTCTTTCCTAGAAGACGTTGCCTGATAATACTATTGCAAAGGCATTAATCCGAAGTGACGAGGCTTTTGTTCTTCAGCGGCGTTAAAGCTCAGGACCGAGTCACAGATGATGTGTGTGAAGTTTGAACGTGGTAGAAGTGGTCACTCTCTTGTCCTTTGCAGCTAGCATAGCTACTTAGCTTCTGACCCAGTCAATGTCGGCTATGGACGCCAATAAATTGCACACTTCACCGTTATTTAACGTAACGACGTCGCCTTGCGCTTAGGGCTTGGGGATATTTACCTAATTTAATGGCACTGTCTGCCAGGCAACGGTCCCACTTCTTCCCGAGCTCTTTCTCAGACATGTTGAACGCTAGCATTAGCTTGTATCAGGGTACAAGTGTCAAACGCAGTACCAGTGCTGCTTTCACGTGCTGTCGGAATTCGCTAATATTACGATTGGACTGTAGATGAAACACAACAGTGACTAAGAACAATGACGTTTACGATTGTATACATACATAGTATGTCAACATAGTTAGACATATAAAGTTTGAAATTACTTTTGTTTCATATTCATATACGTCTGTCAAGAAAAACGCCAAAATATGCGATTATAGGTGCGTCAGGATTTAAGTGACCTATAAACGCAACACGGCTCAACGTCTCCATCCTGTGGTAAACAGTAGTAAAAGTGAATATTCATTCAATTAATTTAAATTGTTTTCTAGAATGTATTTTTCAGGTGCTGATTTTTTTTACCCAAATCATTACACTGCTATAAAGTTAACAAATACAATCGTTTCCCAAGATGATAATATACAATTGACACCAGGGTCAAGGAACAACAGAGAGGGCGACGAAGCAGGCAGAACGAGTAAAAAGCAAAGCAAAACACACAGGAGCGCCCATAGAGGCGCGACGGCTGATTGTCACACCCTGGACGAACAGATGATCAGAGGCGAAGGGAGTGGAAATGATCAAAGAAGCAAAGGATTACCTTTTATTTAATCAGATGTTGAATCTTATGTTCCACTGATTAAAAATGATAAATAAAATAATCATTAATCTACTATTGTTGATTCTTATAATTGATTTCTGATGATGATTTATTTACTATTGTGTTGATTCTTATATTCAGTTGATTGCTAATAATAAGAAAATATCTTAAGAAACAATGATTTTCATGTTTGAATGAGTATTAAGGATGATGCATTACTTGCTAGACTGTATTGATTCTTATGTTTAGCAGATAACAATGATAAGGATAATGAAATAGCAAATGGTTAATGCATATGAGGAACTATTGAATAGGGTAATGTTAACGAGCTTTATTTTAATCCTGTGTGCTCAGTCTAGGTTTTTGCAGTGCGGGTGGAAAGTCCCCAGATATCAAAATGAGAAGTGTCCAAATTAAGTCACGTTGCCAGGTGCGAAGTGAAGTTAATCTCTTGACTGTTCAAGTGTACTTGGTAGGTAGTGATGGGTTAAAAGATGTTAATTACGCTATGAAGCAACTAATGAGTGTATGGGGTGATTTTGAAACTATATGATATAGGCACAAAAATGTATCTAAAAACCCAGGTTTTGGCTGGTTGGGTAGAATACGCCATGGCTGGGGGACACTGTCGGTCTGGACAAAATTGAGGAGCAAAGCTAGGAAATAGAAATCATCAAGGGCATCTGCTTTCAGGCAGCGGAGCGTCTTCATCCAGACGAGATCAAGCATCCCAGGGAGAATCAAGTTCAAAACTGCAGTGGACGGGACGGAGACAAATTATCCACATCATCTCCAACTCAATGGCTTTCAAGCTGACGCCCAAACTACCAGCAACATAGAGGTTATAAAACCAGTAAAGCACTCAGAAAGACTGAATAATGGTTTTGACTGTATTCTGATTTTGATTTCTGATACTGATATTTTATTACTAGCCATTGCCTTTTGCGTTTTCCTGAATAAACTACCAGCTTTGGCGTTAAAGGAACAGCGTCCTCTCCTTGATTTTACTGGGAAAAGGGTTTCTTCAAATCAACTTGTAGCCTCTCCTTGTTGATGTACATGTAAAAAGCACCAGATCGTGTGTCACTAAGCCAGGCTGCATGACTCTTGCAAGGCGGTTTAGTGCAGACCTATAAATTAACACATCATGTGTGGTAAAAGTATATTTACCATCGAAACCAGTTCCAGCAATTATACATTACATAGAGGGAAGCTGCTATAACTCATTGGGGCTCCTTGGTTTCTATAATCTTCTGGTCTGTACAGGTGCTACTGAAGCAGAGTGGACATGAGGATTAAAAGCAATGAATTAGCTGGATGAATTCCCTCACGTCAGCCTCAGTTAGAAACCTGTTAGAAACTTTCACACCACAAGCAGGCTGTCAAATTAACCACTTTAATGTTTGGGGCCGACCGGGTGTCTTGTATGGGGGATTACAGGGTAAAAAACAGTTGTTGTGGTTATTATGGTTAAATAACATGTATCAGCATACAATAATATGTGATTAATAAAATATTTACAAATTAAATAAATTCACCAATACATATATTATCACCTTGAACCATGCCCACAATGAAAAAAAAACAGAAGTTGTGTGGTATAAATTACAGGAAGTGGCTATGAGTTGCAGCTTGCAGACACCAGCTGAAGATGGAGAAGCTACTAAGCCAACAATTTACTCCACAGAACCTTGGCACATTTGGGGCCATTGTTGTGATGTTTACCTACAATATTTTGCTGGACTGGGACCTTCCCTGCACCTGTAAACAGCAAAAAAAAGAGTGTTATGTATACCTGATTGTGCCACCTTTTCTATTCTGGGTTTTTATTCTCTGGACACGGAAGACTTTTCTGCAGATCTGCAGAAAGTTCTACTGCTGCAGGTTTAAATGTTTTTTGTGTAAAGACATTTTTAAGTCACTGCTCATTGGTCTGCTGTGGGTCGCTTTTGTATTGATTGATGGAGACTGGTTTGTCTGCTGTAAGAATCATAACTCCACACAACAGGCACAGCTGGCCTGCAAAACCCCGGCGAACCTGACTAATGACGACAGAGTCATCATTGTTGAGCTGAAAAATGAATCCAGGGTGAGTGTTTTTTTCTGCTTTAAAAACATTCTTTAAACTAAACTGTAGGAAACAACAGATTACAGTGAAGTGCAACAACAAAATTATTTGGATGATTTATTTTTCAGATGAATGGAATTATCGTATTGGCTGGCATAGTTGGTGTGGCAGCTCTAATATCATGGTTTGAATGGCCTAGAATATGTCAAAGTATAGCACCAAAATGTTGTAACTCTGCTGAATGTACCTCCAGCAATGAAAATATATATTACAAAATGATATTGAAGGAGGAGCCAAATGTACTGAAAGAGTTACTGAGAGAGTGGTCAAAGCGTCAGTTGACTGACGGAATCAAGCAAAAACTCAATGATATAAAATGGGCAGAATGTTTTGATGTTGCTAAAAATCTGATGAAGAGAAGAACAGAAGAACAAAACCCAAGCTAAGCCATCAATTCTTCAGAGTCGGAGGAAGAAAGCCTTTAATTGGATGAGAGACAGTCTGAAAACTTCCAGGATGCCTGCCCATGATTCAATCATTTGAATTGATTATTTTATGGTGTTATTTTCATTTTCTCTGCTGATTGTTTTACAAATATTGTGCAGTTTGAAAAGTATGTTTAATTAACTAAACTTTGCTTTAATAAAAGGTTTAATATTTTATAATACACAACACACTGTAACAAGCAGTCCACGATTGTATTTGTTACTTCTTTGTGTCAATTATTTCTCATTCTTATCGTGGGAAAAGGTTTAACTCACAAATAAAAGATTTAAAAAAAGACATGAATCTAACTGTAGAACAGTGCAAATGCTGCCATGCTCTACACAGAACCAAATCCAAAACAAGCATAACTAATAATAAAAAAGACATTCCAACGATCACCAAGCTACTGCTCCTGTAAAGAAAGATGAATTGATAATGGTATTCATATAAAAGTGAGGTATTCTCAGACAGAGTCATTTTATTGGCAAAGTGACTGAGTATGATCTGTTGTAATCTATAAGATTGGTAATAAAATTGTAACATAATAAATAAAAAATACATTGCATACTTCACCGTTATTTAACGTAACGACGTCGCCTTGCGCTTAGGGCTCGGGGATATTTACCTAATTTAATGGCACTGTCTGCCAGGCAACGGTCCCACTTCTTCCCGAGCTCTTTCTCAGACATGTTGAACGCTAGCATTAGCTTGTATCAGGGTACAAGTGTCAAACGCAGTACCAGTGCTGCTTTCACGTGCTGTCGGAATTCGCTAATATTACGATTGGACTGTAGATGAAACACAACAGTGACTAAGAACAATGACGTTTACGATGGTATACATACATAGTATGTCAACATAGTTAGACATATAAAGTTTGAAATTACTTTTGTTTCATATTCATATACGTCTGTCAAGAAAAACGCCAAAATATGCGATTATAGGTGCGTCAGGATTTAAGTGACCTATAAACGCAACACGGCTCAACGTCTCCATCCTGTGGTAAACAGTAGTAAAAGTGAATATTCATTCAATTAATTTAAATTGTTTTCTAGAATGTATTTTTCAGGTGCTGATTTTTTTTACCCAAATCATTAAACTGCTATGAAGTTAACAAATACAATCGTTTCCCAAGATGATAATAAATACAATTGACACCAGGGTCAAGGAACAACAGAGAGGGCGAAGCAGCAGGCAGAACGAGTACCCTGGACGAACAGATGATCAGAGGCGAAGGGAGTGGAAATCAGAGAGAAATGATCAAAGAAGCAGAAGATGACCTTTTATTTACTTATATGTTTAATCTTATGTTCCACTGATTATTAATGATAAATAAAATAATTATTAATCTACTATTGTTGATTCTTATAATTGATTTCTGATGATGATTTATTTACTATTGTGTTGATTCTTATATTCAGTTGATTGCTAATAATAAGAAAATATCTTAAGAAACAATGATTTTCATGTTTGAATAAGTATTAAGGATGATGCATTACTTGCTAGACTGTATTGATTCTTATCTTTAGCAGATGACAATGATAAGGATAATGAAATAGCAAATGGTAAATTACCTGATGATTTTTATGGGGTTAATGCATATGAGGAACTATTAAACAGGGTAATGTTAACGAGCTAGGTGCAAGTTTTGATAAATCTAATGTGCAAGCTGAGTTTATTTTAATCCTGTGTGCTCAGTCTAGGTTTTTGCAGTGCGGGTGGAAAGTCCCCAGATATCAAAATGAGAAGTGTCCAAATTAAGTCACGTTGCCAGGTGCGAAGTGAAGTTCAGCTCATGACTGTTCAAGTGTACTTGGTAGGTTGTGATTGGTTAAAAGATGTTAATTACGCTATAAAGCAACTAATGAGTGTATGGGGTGATGTTGAAAAGTATATGATATAGGCACAAAAATGTATCTAAAAACCCAGGTTTTGGCTGGTTGGGTAGAATACGCCACGGCTGGGGGACACTGTTGGTCTGGACAAAATTGAGGAGCAAAGCTAGGAAATAGAAATCATCAAGGGCATCTGCTTTCAGGCAGCGGAGCATCTTCATCCAGACGAGATCAAGCATCCCAGGGAGAATCAAGTTCAAAACTGCAGTGGACGGGATGGAGACAAATTATCCACATTATCTCCAACTCAATGGCTTTCAAGCTGACGCCCAAACTACCAGCAACATAGAGGTTATAAAACCAGTAAAGCACTCAGAAAGACTGAATAATGGTTTTGACTGTATTCTGAGTGTAATTTTTTGATTTCTGATACTGATCTTTTTTATTATTAGCCATTGCCTTTTGCTTATACCTGAATAAACTACCAGCTTTGGAGTTAAAGTAACAGCGTCCTCTCCTTGATTTTACTGGGGAAAAGGGTTTCTTCAAATCAACTTGTAGCCTCTCTGTGTTGATGTACATGTAAAAAGCACCAGATCATGTGTGACCAAGCCAGGCTGCATGACTCTCGCAAGGCGGTTTAGTGCAGACCTATAAATTAACACATCATGTGTGGTAAAAGTATATTTACCACCGAAACCAGTTCCAGCAATTATACATTACATAGAGGGAAGCTGCTATAACTCATTGTGGCTCCTTGGTTTCTATAATCTTCTGGTCTGTACAGGTGCTACTGAAGCAGAGTGGACATGAGGATTAAAAGCAATGAATTAGCTGGATGAATTCCCTCGCGTCAGCCTCATTTAGAAACCTGTTAGAAACTTTCACACCACAAGCAGGCTGTCAAATTAACCACTTTAATGTTTGGGGCCGACCGGGTGTCTTGTATGGGGGATTACAGGGTAAAAAACAGTTGTTGTGGTTATTATGGTTAAATAACATCTATCAGCATACAATAATATGTGATTAATAAAATATTTACAAATTAAATAAATTCACCAATACATATATTATCACCTTGAACCATGCCCACAATGAAAAAAAAGCAGAAATTGTGTGGTATAAATTACAGGAAATGAGTTGCAGCTTGCAGACACCAGCTGAAGATGGAGACGATACTAAGCCAACAATTTACTTCAAAGAACCTTGGCACATTTGGGGCCATTGTTGTGATCTTTACCTACAATATTTTGCTGGACCAGGACCTTCCCTGCACCTGTAAACAGCAAGAAAAAGAGTGTTATGTATACCTGCTTGTGCCACCTTTGATATTCTGGGTTTTTATTCTCTGGACACGGAAAACGTTTCTGCTAATCTGTAGAAAGTTCTACTGCCGCAGGTTTATATATTTTTTGTGTAAAGACATTTTAAAATCAGTGCTCATTAGTGCGCTGTGGGTCGCTTTTGTATGGCTTGATGGAGACTGGTTTGTCTGCTGTTGGAATGATAACTCCAAACAACAGGCACAGCTGGCCTGCAAAACAAATATGACCCTTACCCATGAAGACAGAGTCACCCTTTTTACGCTGAAAAACAGATCCAAGGTGAGTGTTTTTTTCTGCTTTAAAGACCTTCTTTAAACTTACCTGTAGGAAACAACAGATCACAGTGAAGTGTAATAACAAAACTATTTGGATGATTTATTTTTCAGATCCTTGGAATTTGCTTTTTGGCTGGCATAGTTTGTGTGGCAGCTCTAATATCATGGTTTGAATGGCCTAGAATATGTCAAAGAATAGCACTAAAATGTTGTAACTCTGTTGTATGTACCTCCAGCAACAAAAATATATATTACAAAATGATAATGAAAGAAGAGGAAAAGGTACTGGAAGAGTTACTGAGAGAGCGGTCAAAGAGTCAGCTGACTGACGGAATCAAGAGTAAACTCGATGAAGAACAATTGGCAGAATGTTTTAATGTTGCTAAAAATCTGATAATGGAACAACAAAACGAAAATGGTAGTGAAGGAGGAGGAGATAGCAACCAACAATCAAACACAACACAAGGACCCCAGAATACATCAGAGACTACAGAGACTATTTTATAGGGTTATTTTCATTTTCTCTGCTGATTGTTTTACAAATATTGTGCAGCTTGAAAAGTATATTTAATTAACTAAACTCTGCTTTAATAAAAGGTTTAATATTTTATAACACACAACACACTGTAACAAGCAGTCCACGATTGTATTTGTTACTTCTTTGTGTCAATTGTTTCTCATTCTTATCGTGGAAAATGTTTAACTCACAAATAAAATATTTTAAAAAAGTGATCAAGCTGCATTTCTTTCTCCGGCGCCGGTCGAGCTGGCTGCTGGTCACAACAGCTCCTGTCCTCCTGCTTCTATTTATTACTTTCTTCACCTACTCAAGTTTATCTTTCTAGTGTTTTGTTAGTAGCATTAGTGTACACAACCTGTACACAGCTTTTTTATAGCTTTTCTAAGTTTGGCGCAGTACAAACGCTGTTTTAAAGCTACGATGTGCGTCGGGGCCAGAGCGCGCATTGTTTACACCGCGGAGCAGCTGATCGCGCTGCGCAGCGCCGTAGTTCTGCCCAGAGACAGACACGAGATCACCGCTGAGGTGCTGGTGAAGTCCCGACGTGGGCGCCGCGCTGGAAAACTACGACGGGAGAAAACGAGACGCTTCAGGCCCGCTGTCCCCTCCGTCATCATGGGGAACGTGAGATCTCTCGCCAACAAGATGGACGAGCTCGCGGCGCTCACACGGTACCAGCCGGAGTACAGAACGAGCAGCGTCCTGCTGTTCACGGAGACCTGGCTGACGTCACTCATCCCGGACTCGACAGTCGCACTGGACAATTTTCATCTGCTACGTGCGGACAGAACGGAGAACAGCGGTAAGAGGAAGGGAGGGGGTCTGGCTGTGTTTGTGAACACCAGGTGGTGTATGCCACGACATTGCACTGTCAAAATGAAGCTGTGTAACAGAGACATTGAGCTGTTGGCGGTGGGCATGAGGCCATTCTACCTGCCAAGGGAGTTCACACACGTTATAATACCTGCTGTGTACGTCCCACCCTCCGCTAACGCTGACACAGCTTCTGAGACCCTGCTCTCAGTCACCAGCAGGCTGCAAACACAGCACCCACAGGCCCTCTTCCTGATCTCTGGGGACTTTAACCATGCACCTCCTTCAGCTGCTCTGCCTACATACAGTATGTGACCTGCCCCACCTGTCACGGACTCCGAGGTAGCGGACCCACACGCACAGCGGAGACAAGGCTCAGTGCACAACAGGGTTTATTCAAGCTCGTGGTCAGGCAGGCAAGGGTCGATACACAGATCAGGCAGGTTCAGTACAGACAGGGTTTAGACAAGCGGTGGTCACAAGGCAGGCTAGGATCAAACTCACGGCAAGGCAGGATCATAGATGAGACGAGAATCAGGGTCAGGAGAAGCAAGGTCATACACGGATTCTGGATCATGAAAATACACGCTGGATTGCTGACTAATACACATAGAGACAATCTGGCAAGGCGCTGGGCTTAGAGGTGGTGCTTAAATACTAAATGGTAATGACTAAATGACAGACAGGTGAGTAGATTAGAACCAGGAGCAAGGCTGACTGAAACTAACAATGACTGCGACAGGAAGTGGTGACAAAATAAAACCGGAAATGAGTGATTACAGTGACTAAATGATCTAGACTGTGACAGAACCCCCCCGTCTAGGGCGGATTCCCAGACGTCCCACAGAAAACCAAAAAGAGGAAAAACACAACTAAACATGATGGGTGACGGGCTAGAACAAACACATAATGATCACGGCACAAGAACTGAGTGGCAGGGAACAGAACAAAGTCCATGAGGTGAGTCCATGACAAGAACATACAAAGTCCAGAAACCTCCTCAAGGAGTGGTGGATGCGCGGAGAGTCTCGGCCGCGCCGCCGCCAGGCCGAGACGGCACATCTTGTGCCCGAGGGCAAGGCTGGAGTCCTAGGAGGCCGGCGTCGGAACATGCCGCCTCCAGTGGCCAAACGCATGCGCCGGTGCTCTCCAGACCGGGGGTGCTCCAGGGGACTGAGAAGACGCGGCGGTCGGCAATGCCAGAACCCGCGCCATCGTCGCGGCAGGAAACGGCGACCTCCAGGTAGGTGGTCGCCTCCGGAACCGGCCAGTCGAGGTGGCCGACAACGCAGGAGGCAGCGCCATCCCTGCCACAGGATTCGCCAAGGACCTGACCCTCCGTCGGGCAGGTGAGGCGAGAGCCGGCGGGAAGCCGGGAACGGCGACGGGGACAGACGTGGAGACGAGGCTGGAACCAGAGACGAGGACAGACGTGGAGGCGAGGCTGGGACCAGAGACGAGGACAGACGTGGAGGCGAGGCTGGGACCAGAGACGAGGACAGACGTGGAGACGTGGCCGGCACCGGGCCTCCAGGAGCGGAGACAGACGTGTCCGGGACCGGACCACCAGGAGCTGAGACAGACGTGTCCGGGACCGGACCACCAGGAGCTGAGACAGACGTGTCCGGGGCCGGACCACCAGGAGCTGAGGCGAACGTGTCCGGGGCCGGACCACCAGGAGCTGAGGCGAACGTGTCCGGGGCCGGACCACCAGGAGCTGAGGCGAACGTGTCCGGGGCCGGACCACCAGGAGCTGAGGCGAACGTGTCCGGGGCCGGACCACCAGGAGCTGAGGCGAACGTGTCCGGGGCCGGACCTCCAGGAGCTGCACCTGCACACATTGGCACAAAAACCACAGGGACCAGGAGCGGACCGACCTCCTCCGGGAGGTCGGCAGGAGACGGAGCCGGACCGACCTCCTCCGGGAGGTCGGCAGGAGCTGCCACGACCTCCTCCGGGAGGTCGGCAGGAGCTGCCACGACCTCCTCCGGGAGGTCGGCAGGAGCTGCCACAGGTGCTGCGGCGGGAGCGACCCCCACCTGGGGATCGTCGGGAACTGCGGGCCCCGAGGAGCCGACAGTGGCAGGAACTAGGACTGGAACGGCCGCTACAGGGCCGACAGGAACTAGGACTGGAACGGCCGCTACAGGGCCGACAGGAACTAGGACTGGAACGGCCTCAACATGGCCGACAGGAACTAGGACTGGAACGGCCTCAACATGGCCGACAGGAACTAGGACTGGAACGGCCTCAACATGGCCGACAGGAACTAGGACTGGAACGGCCTCAACATGGCCGACAGGAACTAGGACTGGAACGGCCTCAACATGGCCGACAGGGACAGGAACGGCCTCAACATGGCCGACAGGGACGGCCTCAATGTGGCCGCCAGGAACGGGAACAGGAACGGCCTCAATATGGCCGACAGGAACAGGAACGGAGACCTGGTGTGACTGGCCAGAGGTGCCTGCTAGCTGGCGTAAAGATGGATCTTGAACTTGGCGTGGAGCAGCCGAGGCTCGAGCTTGAGCAGGCTGGGCTGAGGCTCGAGCTTGAGCAGGCTGGGCTGAGGCTCGAGCTGCTGCAGGCTGGGCTGAGGCTCGAGCTGCTGCAGGCTGGGCTGAGGCTCGAGCTGCTGCAGGCTGGGCTGAGGCTCGAGCTGCTGCAGGCTGGGCTGAGGCTCGAGCTGCTGCAGGCTGGGCTGGAGCTTGGCATGGCTGAGGTGAGGCGTGAGCTGGAGCTTGGCATGGCTGAGGTGAGGCGTGAGCTGGAGCTTGGCATGGCTGAGGTGAGGCGTGAGCTGGAGCTTGGCATGGCTGAGGTGAGGCTAGGGCGGGAGTTGCTGCCGCCAGTGATGCAGCCAGGGACGCTGGGGCCAGTGGTGCAGCCAGAGACGCTGGGGCCAGTGGTGCAGCCAGAGACGCTGGGGCCAGTGGTGCAGCCAGAGACGCTGGGGCCAGTGGTGCAGCCAGAGTCGCTGGGGCCAGTGGTGCAGCCAGAGACGCTGGGGCCAGTGGTGCAGCCAGAGACGCTGGGGCCAGTGGTGCAGCCAGAGACGCTGGGGCCAGTGATGCAGACTTAGACGCTGGGGCCAGTGATGCAGACTTAGACGCTGGGGCCAGTGATGCAGACTTAGACGCTGGGGCCAGTGATGCAGACTTAGACGCTGGGGCCAGTGATGCAGACTTAGACGCTGGGGCCAGTGATGCAGACTTAGACGCTGGGGCCAGTGATGCAGACTTAGACGCTGGGCCAGTGATGCAGACTTAGACGCTGGGGCCAGTGATGCAGACTTAGACGCTGGGGCCAGTGATGCAGGCTCTGATGCAGGAACGGGTGCAGGCTCTGATGCAGGAACGGGTGCAGGCTCTGATGCAGGAACGGGTGCAGGCTCTGATGCAGGAACGGGTGCAGGCTCTGATGGGGGTTCAATGAAACCCAGGGCCTCGCGCAGCGCAGGCTTCCGGGCGATGAGCAGGGCGGCTTCACGGAAGTGACGCTCCTTGCTTACCGGGTCGGTCTCTGCCTCAGCGGAGTTCAGCCAGTGTGCAAACAGGAACAGGACCGGAGGGGCGCATTGGGCACGGATCCGCAGGAAGATGCTGTCTGGGATGCCTGCGATGGAGATGGGCATGTCGTATGATGGGGCGAGAGTGCCCTCTGCTGGCGAAGGAGGCAGTCTGATTTCCGTGACCGAGTCTTCTGGAGCCTGGACAGGGGAAACCGGCTGTCGTCGACGCCGTCTGGACCTCCGACGGCTAGCTGTGGGCTTCTCTTCTGCCAGGGCTGAAGCAGGGGCTGGGACCACGGTACGGACTGGATCTGGAGGGGAGCGAGCTTGACTCGACTGAGCCGCGACAGGAACGTGAGCTGGGTTCGACTGAGCAGCGACAGGAACGTGAGCTGGGTTCGACTGAGCAGCGACAGGAACGTGAGCTGGGTTCGACTGAGCAGCGACAGGAACGTGAGCTTGGCTTGACTGAGTGACGACAGGAACGTGAGCTTGGCTTGACTGAGCGACGACAGGAACGTGAGCTTGACTCGACTGAGCAGCGACAGGAGCGCTTTCCGGTGCAGCAGGAACAGCTGATGAGACGCTGGCGGGCGCCGCGCGCAGAGCGCGTGCCAAATCCCTCCGCACTGCCTGGAGTTTCTCAAAAAGCGTCTGCACTCCCGGGTAGTCAAGCCACCAAAATTCCTCCTCCAGGATAGCGATCGCCTGTTTTATCACGCGGAGCTGCGCCTTCAGACTGGGGGCTTCCGCGTAATTCCTCGCGAGCTCCCCGAAGCACCAGCGGAGGTCCTCCGGCAGACTCGAGCAGGTAAACACCATAGCGACTCTGCGTTGTCTGAGTACACAAAACAAAATCCCTTGCAGCCCTTAAACCGATGCAAGACGCCGGCTGGGTCCGAGTGTGGCCAGATTGTACTGTCACGGACTCCGAGGTAGCGGACCCACACGCACAGCGGAGACAAGGCTCAGTGCACAACAGGGTTTATTCAAGCTCGTGGTCAGGCAGGCAAGGGTCGATACACAGATCAGGCAGGTTCAGTACAGACAGGGTTTAGACAAGCGGTGGTCACAAGGCAGGCTAGGATCAAACTCACGGCAAGGCAGGATCATAGATGAGACGAGAATCAGGGTCAGGAGAAGCGAGGTCATACACGGATTCTGGATCATGAAAATACACGCTGGATTGCTGACTAATACACATAGAGACAATCTGGCAAGGCGCTGGGCTTAGAGGTGGTGCTTAAATACTAAATGGTAATGACTAAATGACAGACAGGTGAGTAGATTAGAACCGGGAGCAAGGCTGACTGAAACTAACAATGACTGCGACAGGAAGTGGTGACAAAATAAAACCGGAAATGAGTGATTACAGTGACTAAATGATCTAGACTGTGACACCACCAGAGAGAATAAAACACTGGACCCATTCTATGCCAACACCAAAGTTTGTTCACCACCTTATCTCTCCACGGCATAGGAGCCTTGAATATGGCCCTGCCAACTTTTCACCGCCGTGGCTACGAAGCTATTTTTTTTTCATTAAAAGACGTTCTTGACTTTTTCTCCTCACTCGTATCTCGTCTTCAAACTCGGGAGCCAATCAACATCCCTCTTAACATTATTATTAATAAAAAAGTCACTTTATTAAAAGACAATCAAATATACCTTACAAACCTGAACCCCATTTCTTTAATATAAGCGGTACACAGGCAGCCGGTGGTGCCCCGCACATTGAAGAGGTGGACGGCTGAAAACAAAAAGGCTCTCAGGGACTCTTTCAACACCACCGTGTGAATGGAGCTCTGTCATCCACATGGCAAGGGCATGAACGCCATCACAGACTGTGTTACGGGTCACACCAACGTCTGCTGTGAAAACCCTCCAGGCTGGTACGGGGTTTCGCCGATAATGAGCTGTGGGTCATCCCTGATATTAAAGCTCTGTTAAATGAGAAGAAGAGAGCGTTTAAATCAGGGAACAGGGAGGAGCTGAGGAGGGTGCAGACGTGATAAGTGATAGTGATAAGTGATTAGTGATTAAACCTGATCTTGCTACAATTCTTCAGAACACCCTGACAAATACAGTATGCTTGTGAAACAACAAGTTCTTTCTACTTTACCAACGGGAGAGATTCCAGTTTTTAATAGAGACATCCTGCAGTACAGAGAATTCATCTATTCTTTTGAATACGTCAAAGAAAGTAAAACCGATGATGATAATGACAGACTGCATTTCCTTATTCAGTACACTAGGGGGAATTTGTGTGCATATATTGAAAAGGCACACTTGGCCTTTGATTAAAGAATCAAAGCGTTTGCATTGTTTCTTAGAAGTTGCTGCAACGGCAGCCAACCCAAACAACCACGTGCTGCCAACGTGTACAGACACATTAACAGCTCCTCCAGTTCTAAAACTGGAAGACCTTGTTTATAAACACAGTTCTAGATAATAATACTATACATTTATGTTCATGGTATCCATTCCATTAAGATGGGAGACACAGATGTACAGGTGGGTGAACAGGTTGAAACATAGACCACAGGGGTCAATAGAAGTGTGGCCCAGACATATGTTTGTCAGAGTACAGAATAATTTCTGACTCTCTCAAATGTTAAGTTCTATTTTACATATCTGATGATGGAGTCCCCATTGATCACCATCCTGGGACCCTGGGCAGTTGTGGCCCCCAGATCAAGAGGAAATCACTCCTGTGTTTTTTGGTGTTGTTGTTTTTTTCCTCCAGCCCTCCTTTCCTCTCAGTGGAGGGAGGTTGAGAGGTAAAAAAGAAAGAGAGGTGGCACCCCAAGAAAATTTTCAATGGGGTGGCCAGAGAGAGGCCTACAAAATTGGGTTTTAATGATCAGACTTTTTTTTTGATTCAGAGTTTTAATGATCAGACCACATGGTGGTGCAGTGGGTAGAGCTGTCTCCTTACAGCAAGGAGGGTGTGGGTTTTGATTCCCGGGGCAGCCTGGTCCCTCTCTGTGTGGAGTTTGCATGTTCTCCCCGTGTTCTCGTGGGTTCTCTCTGGGTTCTCTGGCTTCCTCTCATGGTCCAGAGACATGCAGTTAGGTCGATTGGACGCCCCTCACAGACCTAAGTGGATGATTGTGGAGTAACGTAGTTGGGAAGCAATACACCGGGATCTGCAGAGCCAGGTGTAATGGAAAGATTTTGCCTTTGTGTTATTTCTTATCCAACACACTCGTCATGTGCTGGTTAGGTGCAATACTGAACAGTCTTACACAAACAAATAATCTCTTGTGCCCTGACGTACATCAAGTCTAAACATCTGATGCTCCATTTGACTGACTAATAATTTATGATATATGTTTGTCTTTTACCCACGGACTCTGGCTCCTTCCTATCTGACTCCCCACCAGACCCAAGGCTGTTAAAGCGAATGCATCTTGTCTTGGAAGCTCGGTGTTCCTTCCTTTGGATAACAAGACATGACGATGCAGAAGTGAGAAAGCAAACATTCTCACTCATAGCGAGATAAGCTGGCACAAAAAATTCCATTGCTGCAGAGACGTTCCACCAGAGCCAGAGAAAGGGGTTAAAAGGCAGAGACAACTTGAGGATCGTGGGCTCTTTGCATCACACCTTCGTGGTGTGTGCACTGATCTCCCCAGCTGGTTTTTGGTTTGTTGATGTGTTTACGATCAACATCCATGCTTTTTATTTGCTTTCCCCATTATTTTTATTTTCTTTATTATTTCAATAAATCGCACAAAAGGACAACTCTCTCATCTGCTTCTTTATGGAAAATTTCCACCACACCAGGTTCCGGAGTAGCTCTGCTAGCTTCCACTCAGGTTTATACACATACTGTGCACATACCTGGATAGACCCAACTGCAACCCAGACAGCCCCTCCCATTAAGCAAACCAGCCCCAGCATGTCCCATCGCCACAGGCCAAGACGGTTCAAAAACAGTATCGAATCATTCATCACCACCTTGAACCATGACAAGAATGAAAAAAAAAGAAGTACAGTTTTGTGTGGTATAAATTACAGGCAGAGGCTACGAGCTACAGCTTGTCAGGAATTCCAGCTGAAGATGGAGAAGCTACTAAGCAAACAATTTATTCTGCAGAACCTTCAGTATTTTGCTGGACCGGGACCTTGCCTGCACCTGTAAAAAGCAAAAAGGGCACTGTTTTGTATACCTGCTTGTGCCACCTTGTCTAATCTGGGTCTTAATACTCTGGACACGGAAAACTTTTCTGCTAATCTGCAGAAAGTGCTACTGCTGCAAGCTTCTTTGGTTTTCTTGTAAAGACATTTTTAAGTCACTGCTCATTGGTGCGCTGAGGGTCGCTTTTGTATGGATTGATGGAGACTGGTTTGTCTGCTGTTGGAATGATCACTCCACACAAGAGACAGATCACAGTGAAGTGTAATAACAAAATCATTTGGAAGATTTATTTTTTAGATGATTGGAATTTTTTTATTGGCTGCCATAGTTGTTGTGGCAGCTCTAATGTCATGGTTTGAATGGCATAGATTATTTCAAAGGGAAGCACCAATATGTAAAAAAGACAAATGCTGTCCAAACTCAGAATTTTGTATCGCCAACAAAAATACATATTACAAAATGATATTGAAAGAGGAGCAAAATGTACTGAAAGAGTTACTGGGAGAGTCGTCAAAAAGTCAGTTGACTAAAGGAATCAAGGAAAAACTCAGAGGTGAACAATGGGCAGAATGTTTTAATGTTGCTGAAAATCTGATAATGGAACAACAAAACCAAGTCTGGAACAAGGAAAGGAGCCACCCACCCTCATTTTAAAAACCTCATGATTCCACATGATCCCAACAAAACACTTGGTTTGGAATCCTTCTCTACATGTGGTTCCTGACCTGAATGTGTTGTAACATGCAACTAAGTAATTTACTGATATACTTAACACAGGTACCTGCTCCTTAGTGTCAGTAGTGTGATGAGGACTCATGCCTGGTTCTTCTCCCACTCACCGAAACATCAAACTCTAGTCAAGTCAAGCCAGAAAGAATAATAAATCACTGTCATGAACTGCTGGGGATGAAGGACCCAAACTCACAGCTCGGAGACAGGGTTGAGTAAAAGGTTATTTTAATGACGACTGATCCAAACGTCAGGCAAACTGATGACAGTGGAACCGTGACAATCACTGGGCCATCATTTTTTGTGTGTATGTTTATTAAATAAAGACAGACTGTCCTAAGTAGGCACATGCACATCATACAGAGCCATACTGGAACAGTGAGACATGAATCTAGCTGTAGAACAGTGCAAATGCTGCTATGCTCTACACAGAGCCAAACCCAAAACAAGAATAACTAGTAATAAAAGAGACAGTCCCAAGATCACCAAGCTAATGCTCCTGTAAAGAAAGAAGATAAATTCTTGCCTACATTAAAAAAGTAAAGTTTTAAATGGGTTCTACAAACGAACTGGCCTACATTTAAAATTGATAATGGTATTCATATAAAAGTGTCACAGTCTCTGGTCCTGTCCCTTGTTTTATTTTGAGTTCCTTACTTTCGGTGGTGTCTGGTTCCGTTCCCTGGTTTTATTTTGAAGTCTTTCCTGTCTGTCAGGCTTTGGTTCTGATCTCTGGTTTTATTTTGAAGGACTTCCTGCCATAATCACTCCACAGCTGTTCCCTGCCATTACCGGTCATTATCCACACCTGCACGTCATCAGTAATCAGTTCACCTTCTACTTAAGCACCACCTCTCACCCCAGTACCTTGCCAGATTGTTAGCGCGTGTTGTGTGTTAGTCACCACCTTCCAGTGTTCCGTAGCCTAGCCCAGTCTTGTTTTGGGAACCTTGTTTTGACCACTGACGCCGAGCCTGTCTAGTCCCTGTCTGTCTTGTATGCCTTGGATTTTGATCTTGCCTGCTACCCTGACCACGATCTTACGCCTGACGGAACGGTATTGTAATCCAGACTCTTGTTTACGAACCTTGCCTGTCCCTGACACTGATTCTGCCTGAGAGCTTCGGAATGAATTCCTTTGTTTTCATATCTCAGTCTGTCTGTGCCGTGCATGTGGGTCCGCCGCCTTTGCCGCTCTGACATAAAAGTAATGTATTCTCAGACAAATTTGGTGAAACAGACAGAGTCATTTTATTGGCAAAGTGATTGAGTATGATCTGTTGTAATCTATAAGATTGGTAATAAAATTGTAACATAATAAATAAAAAAATTACATACTTCGCCGTTATTTAACGTAGTAACGTCGCCTTGCACTTAGGGCTTGGGGATATTTACCTAATTTAATGGCATGATGGCATAATTTAATGAATGTAAAAGGAGCAACTATAACTAGTTTTCTCACATTTAACTAAATGACACATGTTTTCTCACACTTAGTTGAATGTGCAAAAGTCTAAATGTTAAATGTATATGTTGGCATATCCACCAGCCATGGAGCTACAAACGCCGATGGGGGCCATGGTTACTCGGCTGACGGAATTACACCAGAGGATGGCCCCAGATGGAGGGACTAATTAGTAAGATCTGAGCCCTTTTTGGATGCCCAGATTGCAGGACTGACTAATAAGATCTTGGTCGGCCTCGGTCATACTTCTATAAACAACACTTCACTGATTCAGATACACCCCCCCACCCCCCCCCCCCCCCCCCCCCCACCTTACAATCTCACTGTCTGCTCTCTGACCTTATCTATCTGTCCTGATGTACCCGAGAAAAAATTCCAGCAAGGTTCACTATATGTGCGTTTGTTTTTGGTTTTGTACTGCAACTTGCTTCCACTGTCGGACTAGTGCCGGTCAAGGTGCCTGCTGATGGAAATTTCCCCGCTGTGGGACTAATAAAGGTCTATTTAATCTAATCTCTAATCTAATATTTTGAAAACAGTTACCATTAACGAATGGTGTGACTTCAGCTGGAATACTTTTTACTCGGTGTCCAGATCATCTGTTTAAAGTGGTATACATACATAAAATTGATGTATTGTCACTTCACAGCAGACAAAGTTATTATATTGGTAGTGGTTGAACATGATATGTTGTAACCTGAAATTGTTAGTTCCCTTTGTAAATCTTAAATAAAGCAGACACAATCATTTGAGTCCTTCTTCAGGATTTTACTTGCAAGGAGTGAGCAGTTTACAGGAAAGGCAACTTCCTCTCACTGAAGAGAAGACAAGGATTCCGCTTATAATATGTATTGCATTCTGGGAGGTGCATAGTCACACAGTACATGGGAAATATTTTCTGCACAAAGCAAGCATTGGGCTCATCACATACTGATGCTACACACAGGTACTCCCTATTTCTTGCAGAGCAGAAGGGAGGAAACTTCAGCTATAGCACAGCTAACGAGGCTTCAGCACATCAGCAAAATAATTCCAACAATGTTTCAATGATACATGCAGTATTTTTCAACAACAATATTGTTAATTAGACTTCAGGTGAACTCTTGGGTGGTTATGACACATTGAGTGTAAGTGAACAGCAAAGATGAACCAAAGAGGTAGCGACTGTATATTTAAAGAGCAATATCTTTAATTAATGGAATTAGAGTGCATTACCTAAGGGGGAGAATTCCAGGGGCACAACCGCTGGCTGACTGCCTTGCCTCCTGAACAGTGGCCCCCAACCCTATTATGTAGTTAAAACTGGATGATAACCTTCCATATCAGGGCAAGTGGGTTATGCGAGCGGGCCCCCACCTCCAGGCCCCAGTGAAATAGTTCACCCCCAGGCCCTAAATGTATGTGTATGCTTTTAAGTATGAGGAACTTTGGAAGGTCACCAGTTCCCTGAGTGGTCCAGCAGACAGAGTCATCAAAGCGAGGATTCTATCCACTGGTCCCCCAGGGACACAGCCTCCAAAGTCCTGGATGGGTGTTTATGACTAATGCAGTTACTGGAGCATATTACTTTGGGAGGGACAGTGGAGAGACCACTTCCCAGTAGCTCCTCAGTCCCTCCACCAGTAGGACGTATGGAGCAATGTAGTTGGGAAGCAATACACAGGGGTTCCAGAGTAGCTCTGCTACCCATCCCACTACCCCCTGCCAGCCCCAGTCAGAAACAGACAAGCCAGACTGAAGGACCACTACTGCCTCACAAGCAGCACAGCCAGAACCACCCTCCCTCCTCTGTCACATGTGCACGTTCTCTCACTCAAGCGTGCTCGTGCTCGCTTTGTGTCTTCCACTCTGTCTTATACACATAGTGTGCACATACTGTACCTGGATAGACCTAACAGCAACCCGGATAGCCCCTCCCATTAACCAAACCAGCCCCAGCATGTCCCATCGCCACAGGCCGAGACAGTTTAAAAATAGTATAGAATCATTCATCACCACCTTGAACCATGACGAGAATGAAAAAAAAAAGTACAGTTTTGTGTGGTATAAATTACAGGCAGAGGCTACGAGCTACAGCTTGTCAGGAATTCCAGCTGAAGATGGAGAGGCTACTAAGCAAACAATATATTCTAAAAAACCTTGGCCCATTTGGGGCCATTGTTGTGATCTTTACCTACAGTATTTTGCTCGACCGGGACCTGGAGTGCACCTGTAAACAGCAAACTGGACCGTGTTATGTATACCTGATTGTCCCATGTTTTCTAATCTGCATCTTAATTCTCTGGATACAAAAAACTTTTCTGCTATTCTGCAGAAAACCTTTTTGCCGCAAGGTTTTTTTTTTTTTGTGTAAAGACATTTTTAAGTCACTTTTTAAGTCACTGCTCATTGGTCTGCTGTGGGTCGCTTTTGTATGGCTTGATGGAGACTGGTATGTCTGCTGTTGGAATGACCACTCCATACAACAGGCACAGCTGGCCTGCAAAACAAAGGCAAACCTGACCTATGAAGACAGAGTCATCATTGCTGAGCTAAAAAATGAATCCAGGGTGAGTGTTTATTTCTGTTTTAAAAACATTCTATAAACTAAACTGTAGGAAATACCAGATTACAGTGAAGTGTAATAACAAAATTATTTGGATGATTTATTTTTCAGATCATTGGAATTAGTTTGTTGGCAATCATAATTTGTCTGCCAGTTATAATCGTGTGGGTTAAAGGATTATGTTCGTGGTCTGAGTCAAGCAAAGCAAAAATATATTACAAAATTATTTTGAAAGAGGAGCAAAATATACTGAAAGAGATACTGAGAGAGTCATCAAAGAGAGAGTTGACTGAAAGAATCAAGGAAAAAATAAATAGTGAACAAGGACATTGGACAGACTGTTTTGATGTTGCTGAAAATCTGATAAACGAACAAACAAGACCAAGACTGGATGGAGAAGGAATAAATGAAGAAGATAGAGGAGAAGGGGCAGGAGACAGCGTTCCTTTGGTGTCTTGAGTCAGCAGCTGCATTATTTTCTATATAACAGTAGATTAATTGATTAAGTGATCAATGAGTGATTATATTATAGGGTTGCTTTAATTTTCTTTGCTGATTGTTTTGAAAACATTGTGCAGCTAGAAACAAGTTTAATTAACTAAACTCTGCTTTGATAAAGGTTCAATATTTAATATTGCAGAACACACTGTAACAATGAGTCCATGAATGTATTTGTTACTTTTTTGTGTCAATTGTTTATCATTCTTATGATGGAAAAGCATATTCAACTAACAAATAAAAATAAACTAAACTTTGTGATCAAGATGCATCATATTTTAAAAACCTCATGGTTCCACATGCTCCCAACAAAACACTTGGTTTTCAGAGTCCTGCTCTACATGTGGTTCCTGCCCTGAATGTGTATGTGGCATTTAACATGTAACATTCATTCAACACAGGTACCAGCTCCTGCACAGACATTTTTAAGGGCAATGGCCCAAAACAAAAAAGGGCAGTTACACAATATCCATATAAAAGGCAAAGAACTTTTCTTTAATACTCATGAAAACATTACTATAAATAATGTTGGAGGTAGGGGATTGAACTGCCGAACAAAATCACCCCACACCCCCAAAAGGTCCACATCAACATCTAGACGGACCGGGGAGGTCCAGATGAGCCCGGTGGAAATTCGTGATTAGGCTGGCGTTCAAAATGTAACTGGCCGGGACCCATGAGTACTCCTCCGGACCGTACCCTTCCCAGTCAACGAGGTACTGGCGGCCCCGACCTCGTCGTCAGCAAGCCAGGAGGGCCCTGAACGTGTATGCAGGCCCACCATCACTGACCCGAGGAGGAGGCTGAGAAGAAGCCGGAGAAACCAACGAACTGGAGAAGACGGGCTTGAGACGGCTGACATGGAATGTAGGGTGAATCTGCATGGACCTAGACAAGGCAAGCCTGACACCAGATTAAGGACCTTGGTTACAGTAAATGGCCCAAGAAATCTTTGTGCCAACTTACGTGACTCCACCCATAACTGGAGGTCCTTGGTAGACAGCCACACGGCATACTCAGGCTCGAGAGAATGCTTGCGGTCCACCGCCTCCTCATACCTGGCCTGAGCAGGGGTTGAAGGAAGAGATGGAGAGAGGGTTGAAGGAGGATGAGGTTGCGAGAAGGAGGAGGGGATGGGAGTGTTGGAGGAGGAGGAGAAAATGGAAAAAGAGTTGGAGGAGGAGGAAATAGAGGGGGTGTTGGAGGACGAGGAGAAGGAGGAGATGGAGGGCAGATTGGAGGAGAAGCAGGGGGGGGGTTGACAGTGAACAGGATCAATGTTTTTGGATGATTCAACTGTGACTGAGCATCAAGATTTAATATATCATATTACAGAACACACTGTAACAATCAGTCCATGAATGTGTTTGTTACTTCTTTTTTGTATAATTCATATGTTATCTGTAGTCTGTTCCTTCCTGTCTGAACTGTAACTAAAACAATGATAAAACAAAGCCCCTTCCAAAGGTTAAAAGCAAAAAAGGCTAGAAGAAGGCTTAATGGATTTTTTCTTCTAAGAGTGGGACAGACAGTGCTGAGATGCCCTTGCTCATGACAATAAAAACACTCAACTGGGAGTGAACGACGACCATGATAAATCTGTGCGACGGGTTTTCCACTCAGACTCACCAGCTACTACAAGCCCTGCACCAGCATGAAAGGACTGTGTCTGAAGCTTCAGAGGCCGTGAAACTGTCATACAAGCGTGTGTGTCTGACACAGACACCGGTTGAAACAACATGAGAGGCTTCAGACGTGAATGACCCAATAGAGCTGCATCCAGGGATCCAGGAAACGTCTGTCATGGCTGTGGTCAGGAGGGGCATTGGAAGAAGAACTGGCCCTGCTACGTCAGGTCTCACATCAGACTGATGGTTGAGAAAGGAGGAAGGTGACGGTTCCTTTTCACGTGATGTAGAAGATTGTACCGCAAACACACACACGCACATTTCCACGCACGCAATGAAGAAATTCGCTTACAGATGATACACGCTCAATTGATCTACATCTTTGCTCAATTGATCCAAATTTATGCTTATCTGCTTATCACAATGAAGAATCGCTTTTTGCTCAAAACATCCCAGTAATTTTAAAATGATAACAACCAGTTAAATGACAACTGCTGCATGACTTTGCAGTCTGATGGGTTTAAACAATTTCAATTTGCAACAAATTCAGTAATAAAATTCTCCATGTTTCTAAAAAGATTTGTGCGCACTATAGGTTTGTCTGTTCAGACTATAGGAAAACAAAGACCTCATGCAGCCTGCATGACAGCTTGTTTCCATGTGATACGACCTCCAGAGATGCATCTGACCTGTCCTGTGCAGCACGTGTCTTCTGGTCCTGATGAGAGGTTTGAAGAGTTATGATTTCACACACACACGTCAACTTCCATCTTTTGGAAAGAACACAGGTCTGCGTTTGTTTTCTTTTACTAACGAACAATCAGGTTTTTTATTTTTATTCTACAGTTCCACACGTCCCTCTGTGAAAACATGATGGAGACTAATGACAGGACGTGGGTCCTTTCGTGAACAGATGTCAACAGGGTGGAGACTGGTGAACGACTTCTGACCCCATGTGACGCATTCACCTACTTTGCATGTTTTTAGAAAACTTTTTTTGATCTGCCTGTCATGCGCTACAGTGAGCTTGGTAACTCAGCATTCTAATGACACACATTACATGTTTTTGTTTCTTTTATATATTTAAGTTTTTGCAGAGGACACTCTGACCGTACAATCAGCCTTACAGGTGTCATGGTTTCAGTGTCATGTCCTGTGCTCATGCTCTTTTCCGGTTTTATTTTTAAACTTCCTGTTTTGTTCCTGTTTGGCTCTGATTTCCTCCGGTTTTACGTTCCAGTCATGTGGTCTCTCAGCTGTTTCCCATTACTCACCTCGTCTTGTATTTAATCATCGTTTCTGCCATAGCCCATTGCCAGATTGTTTGTTCATTCACCCATGACAACTCTCCAGCATCTCTCCGTAAGTCTAGCCATGTACAAGTTACCTACCTGTTGTTTGACCGTGCCTCTGCCTTGTCACCGCCTGTACCTTCACTGGAGTCTTTGAGCCCCCACTCAGGGTTCTGATGCAGACGTCTTCATCGTCCACTTCTTCTCTCACGTGGACGTTTGCGGCTAACGGCGTTCACTGCCCTCAAACTTGCTCTTCAGTCTGCTCCTACTTTGGGTTTTCCTGATCTGACCCTACGCGACCTTTCACTCAAACAGTGGATGAGAAATCAGGTTGTACAACTTCTGTTCTTTTGTCCAGTACTTGGGTTCGATTCCCGGAGGCGGCCCGGGTGCCTTTCTGTGTGGAGTTTGCTTGGGTTCTCTTCGGGTTCTACGGCTTCCTCCCACTGTCCAAAAACATGCATTAGGTTGATTGGACTCTCTCCATTGCCCATAGGTGTGAGTGCGTGTGTGAATGGTTGTCTGTCTGGCGACCTGTACAGTGTGTACCCTGCCTCTTGCCCATACCCAGCTGGGATAGGCTCCAGCTCCCCTGCAACCCCACGAATGGAATTAAGCGGAATAGAAGATGAATGGACAATTGATGGCGTTTCATTAATGTTACAGATGATGGCATGTAGGCCACAGCAAAAACAACTCTGAACCTTTATCCCTAAGTTACTTGCATTTTATGTGAAGGTGTATTTTTAAATCTTGATGACTTAATACACTCATTGTTTCATTTGCAAGGGTCTTTTGTTATTACAAAATAAAATGTTTGACTATTTTTATTCTTTTAGTGTTTGATTAATGTCTAATCAAAAGGGGAACTTTAATGGAAAATGTGTTCCTTCCTTATTCTATACGGTTATTATATGATTTATGACTTATGTTCTGCCATTAATATCTCATGTTTTGTCTTACATTTATTTATTTTATGTATTCAACATTTCACCTAGATTGTTCAATGGTTGTCTTTGCCTGATAGACTCTGGACTCTAGCTCCCAAACACCAGTGATGCAGGTGTGAGAATATAAACATCTCCACAGGGATGGGATGCATGCAGTCTGATTGGGCTACACAGACGTAGTCGGTCAGAGAGGTTAAAAGGCAGAAGCAGCTTGAGGATTGTGGGCTTTTTGCGTCACACCTTCGTGGTGTGTGCACTGATCTCCCCTGCCGTTTTTTGATTTGTTGATGTGCACGATCAACATCCATGTTTTTGATTTGCTTTCCCCAGTTTTTGTGTTTTCCTTTATTTTTATAATAAATCACAGGCCATGTGAAATACATACAAAAAAAACTACGAAAAAACGTACTCCACAAGGCACCAAATACCCTGACTAAAATCACCGACAGGCTGGGGCTGGCTGTGTCCAAGCTTGGCCAGATTGTTTTATCACAACCGGCTGGAGTGAGCAAGAGTGAAGGACCCAAATGCACAGCTCTTTAGGCATAACTTGAGTAAAAAGTCTTTAATTTAGACTAGTCCAATACGTCAGACAGGCAATGACCAAAAACAGAAGATCCAAAAACATAGGCAGAGGTACCAACAGGGAATAGGCAAAGACAACAATGAGAACGGAGGTAGATCTTACACAGACTGGAAATCAAGATGAATGCTGGATAGTGGTGACAACACGCAACAATCTGGCAACTGGAACAGATGAGTTCTGAAGACTAAATATTGAGACTAATGACAGATAAGAAACAGCTGATAAAGTCACAAGACTACCTGACAACCTGAAACTAAACATGGTTGAACTAAAACTGGAAATGAACCCAAAATAAAACAGGAACTGTCCGAAAACAATAACCAAAACTGCAGATTCATGACAATGTGCAAGCTGAGTTTTTTGCAATCCCGTGTGCTCAGTCTAGGTTTTTGCAGTGGGGGTGGAAAGTACCCAGAAGTCAAAATGAGAAGTACCCAAATTATGTCAAGTTTCCAGGTACGAAGTGAAGTTCAGGTCATGACTGTTGAAGTGTACTTAGTAGGTTGTGACTGGTTAAAAGATGTTACACCCTATACACTAATGAGTGTGTAGGGTGATGTTTAGGCTGGTTGAGCAGAAGATGCCGTGGCTGGGGAACACTCTGGACAAAATTGAGGAACAAAGAAAGGACGAATCAAATTGAGGAACAAAGCTAGGAAATAGAAATCATCAAGGGCATCTGCTTTCAGGCAGCGGAGCTTCTTCATCTGGACAAGATCAAGCATCCCAGGGAGAATCAAGTTCAAAACTGCAGTGGACGGGACGGAGACAAATTATCCACATCATCTCCAACTCAATGGCTTTCAAGTCGACGCCCAAACTACCAACAATAAAGGGGTTATGAGTAAACCAGTAAATCACTCAAAGACTGAATAATGTTTTTGACTGTATTGAGTTAAATTTTTTGATTTTTGATGCTGATCATTGTTACTAGCTGGGGAAAGCAAATCAAAAACATGGTTGTTGATCGTGCACATTAACAAACTAAAAACCAGCTGGGGAGATCAGTGCATTCACCACAAAAAGCCCACGATCCTCTAGTCACTTCTGCCTTTTAACCCCTCTGTCCGACCACGGTGGAATGTCTGTGTAGCCCAATCAGACTGCATGCACCATCTCATCCCTGTCGCTGTGAGTGTGGAGATGTTTACATTCTCACACCTGCATTGCTGGCGTCTGACTATCAGAGAGGACGGAGCACTAAGTCTCAACGGACAGAGACACAACTCCCCGGCCTTGGGTTTGGGAGCTAGAGTCCAGAGTCTATCAGGAAGAGACAAACATTGAACAAACTAGGTGAAATTTTGAATACATAAAACAGATGTAAGACAAAACGTGAGATATTAATTGCAGAACATAAGTCATAAATCATAAATCATATAATAACCGCATACAGTAAGGAAGACACAATTTTTCCCATAACACCTGTTCCACCAACCACAACAACATTTACATGTAAGCATGAAGTTGTTATAACTATTTTGTGACTCCTTGGTATCTGTAATATTCTGGTCTGTACAGGTGCTACTGAGTGTGAAGTGGGCTGGACATCAGGAGCAGTAAATGAGCTGGATGAATTAATTTGCTTCAGCCTCAGTTAGAAACCTGTTAGAAACCTTCACACCACAAGCAGGCTGACAAGTTAACCACTTTAATGTGTGAGGCCGACCTTGTCCGTTGTATAGAGGATTACAGGGTAACAAACAGCTGTTGCGGTTATTACTGGTAAATAACATCCATCAGGATACAATAACACCTAATTTATAAATTTAATGAATTCATCAATACATATAATACCAACTTGAACCATGCCCAGAAGGAAAAAAGCAGAAGTACAGTTGTGTGGTATAAATTAAAGGAAGAGGCTATGAGTTGCACCTTACAGACACCAGCTGAAGATGGAGAAGCTACTAAGCAAACAATTTATTCTGCAGAACCTTGGTACATTTGGGGCCATTGTTGTGATCTTTACCTACAGTATTTTGCTGGACCGGGACCTTACCTGCACATGTAAACAGCAAGTCACAGACTGTTGTGTATTCATGTCTATGCCAGTTTTTGTAATCTTTGTCTTAATACTCTGGACACGGAAATCATTTCTGCTAATCTGCAGAAAGTGCTACATCGGGACGTTTTGTTGTTTTTTGTGTAAAGACATTTTTAAGTCACTCCTCATTGGTCTGCTGTGGATCGCTTTTGTATGGCTTGATGGAGACTGGTATGTCTGCTGTTGGAATGATCACTCCACACAACAGGCACAGCTGGCCTGCAAAACACCGGCGAACCTGACCTATGAAGACAGAGTCATCATTGCTGAGCTGAAAAATAAATCCAGGGTGAGTGTTTATTTCTGCTTTAAAAACATTCTATAAACTAAACTGTAGGAAATAACAGATTACAGTGAAGTGTAATAACAAAATTATTTGAATGGTTTATTTTTCAGATCTTTGGAATTAGTTTGTTGGCTGCCATAGTTGGTCTAGCAGCTCTAATGTCATGGTTTGAATGGCCTAGAATATGTCAAAGGAAAGCACCAAAATGTACAAGACAAGAATGCCGTCTAACTTCAAAATGCTGTAACACAGAACGATCAAAATGCTGTAACACAGAAGGATCAAAATGCTGTAACACAGAAGGATCAAAATGCTGTAAGAAAGAAGCATCAATCTTCTTAGGCAACAAAAATATATATTACAAAATGATATTGAAAGAGGAGCCAAAGGTACTGAAAGAGATACTGAGAGAGTCATTAAAGAGACAGTTGACTGAAGGAATCAAGGAAAAAATCTGTGGTGAACAATGGACAGAATGTTTTGATGTTGCTGAAAATCTGATAAAGGATCAAACAAAACCAAGACTGGAAGGAAAAAGAGGAGAAGGGGGAGGAGGGGGAGAAGGCGATAGAAGCAGGGTTGGAGAAGGAGGAGGGGATCGGAGGGTTGAAGGGGGAGATGGAGGGAGGGTTGGAGGAGGAGGAGAAGATAGAGGGAGTGATGGAGGGGGAGAAGATGGAGAGAGGGTTGGAGGAGGAGGAGATGGTGGGATGGTTGGGGGAGGAGGAGACTGTGATAGAAGCGGGGTTGGAGAAAGAGAAAGAGATAGAGGGAGTGTTGGAGAAGGAGAAGGGGGAGAAGATGGAGGGAGGGTTGGAGGAGGGGGAGATGGAGAGCAGATTGGAGGAGAAGCAGGGAGGGAGGGGTGAAGGGGGAGAAGGGCTGGAGTTTGACAGTAAATATGATCAATGTTTTTGGATGATTCAACTGTGACTGAGCATCAAGATTTAATATCTTATATTACAGAACACACTGTAACAATGAGTCCATGAATGTGTTTATTACTTCTTTTATTCAATTGCTTCTCATTCTTATCATGTAAAACCACATTTCATTAAAAAGGAATCAATTTTAAAAACCTCATGGCTCCACATGCTCCCAACCACGCTTGGTTCCCAAAGTCCCACTCTACTTGTGGGCTCTGCCCTGAATGTGTAAGATGTAACATTTATTTAACACAGGTTCCACAGTGTCTGTGATGAGGACTCGTGCCTGGTTCTCCTCCCACTCACTGAAACTTCTTTTTGTATAATTCATATGTTATCTGAAGTCTGTTCCTTCCTGTCTGAACTGTAACTAAAACAATGATAAAACAAACTCCCTCCCACTGGTTAAAAGGAAAAAAAGGCTAAAAAAAAGGTTATAAAGTGAGAAATGAGAAAATACATAAAAACACTAAAGCTATAACTTACGATTATTTTGATAAGCGAGTATTTGTCAATAAATCCACAACATTCAGGCTGTGAGGCAACAGTGACGTCCACCAAAAACTCTTTTAATTTAGTGTCTGCCCAGTTAAAGTTCACTAGCAAGCAAGCTGGTGGCACAACCAGCTGATGTTGGCAAGTCAGCCAAACGGATTAAGTGACAAACTAACTTCTTACACAGCAGTCAATGCAGAGACTTTGAAACTGGAGTGAGGTGTTCTCTCGTTCTGGTCTTTGTCAATACTCTGGCTGCTGTTTTGTAGCAGATGTAAATGACCAATCTTCTCTTCATTGCCCGTAGGTGTGAGTGTGTGAGTGAATGGTTGTCTGTCTATGTGTTGCCCTGCGATGGACTGGCGACCCGTCCAGGGTGTACCCTGCCTCTCACCCATAGCCAGCTGGGATAGGCTCCAGCACCCCCGTGACCCCGCATTAGGGAGTGAGCGGTTTAGAAAATGGATGGATGGATAAATGACCAATGTTCTTCTTGGGAAAACCACAAAAAAGAGCATTGCAGTGGTCAACTCTGCTGGTAATTAAGGGGGTGGAATGCTTTTTTGCTTAAGGTCCTGATAAGTGGTTCATGATTAAATCAAAGTCAAAAGTAACACCCAGTTTTTTTTAGCTTTTTAGCTGTTTAGTTTCTTCATTTTAGTTTTGTGTTATTTTATTTGCAGTGGTGCTACTTTGTTTTATTGGGGCTACAGTGTCAAGAATAGTTTTAATTCTAGTGTTAAACCATCTACTATAATATCGCAGGAATAGGATAAAATACCAAGTGGAAAGTCACCAAGAAATACAACAAAATTTGCAGCCACTTCAGCAGTGATATAACGTTTCCTCAGCACCGTGGTCACAGTGGGATGAGCCTCCTGCTGCTACTGTATGTGGCGGAGACCCTCCTGGAATGCGGAGAACGTTGAGGGCAGAACACGTCCCGCAGATGGAGAAGGTCCGGAAGCAGCTGATCAGGAAGTAAAGGTGAGAGATGCGGGACGAGGAAGCTGCTGTCTCAGCGCACGTGATGGAGTTTGTCTGGTCTCCTGGTCTATGAGGACCAAGCGGTGGAAATTCCTGCTCGTGTTGGGCTTAGCTCCAGCACGGATCTGTAGAAGCCAATACGATCATGAAATGGAGGATCCGCGCTGCTCAGTGTTTAGGAGCAAAAATACCAAGCTAAGCGATGATGGGAACTTAAGCAGCCATTTATAAACCGACAAACGCAACACGGCTCAACGTCTCCATCGTGTGGTAAACAACAGTAAAAGTGAATATTCATTCAATGAGTTTTAATAGTTTTATTGAGAAAGTATTTTTCAAGTGCTGGATTAAAATTTGTTTGACTCAAATCAATACACTGCCATGAAGTTAACACTGCTTTCCTGAGATGACAATATATAATTTCTGAGAGCTAAGAGTTTGCAAACATTTACACACAAAACTTGGCATATTGACATTAACGGATGGTGTGACTTCAGCTGGAATATTTGACTCTACATCCAGAACATATCTAAAACCTAGTAAATGTGGAAATTGCTATACATGGATTGTACAACAATCACATTTTCAGTGGTATTAACATAAAATTGATCTATCGTCACTTCACAGCAGACAATTTGGGTGAAACAGACACACTCATTACATTGGCAAAGTGATTGAACATGATGTGTTGTAGCCTACAATATTGTTAATAGACTTCAGATGAACTCTTATCTGGGGTGGTTACGACACATTGAGTGTAAGTGAACAGCAAAGATGAACCAAAGAGGTAGCAACTGTGTAATTAAAGAGCAATATCTTTGGCCAAAATCAAAATTAATCCCCTTTGCTTCGCTTTCTTTACAACAGTACACATATACACCTTAGCACCCACTGAATTACTCAGTGATTTCCCATACACCTCATTAAAACGACTTATGCTGAAGTCACTCCAGCTCAGTAGAAGTGGTGTTACATATATTGTACATATGAAGCATAAAACAGTTACCATCAAGAAATATGGACAAGTACAGCGTGACAGCCATGATGCTGTGTTTAAGTGACCTTTGCTACAAAACTATGCTGTGGCCTGACTGCATTCAACCTCGTAAAAAAAGAGTGATGTGGTGAACACAGCTGAAGAGATCATCAACCCTGTCTTCTGGTCCTGGTGGACTTGTATCCCCATCACAGTTCACTCCGACACTGTACTGATCACTCATTAGACCCTGACTGCGCTGCTGTTGCTGGGCCGAAGCTCTTTATTCTCAGTCTGTACGTGACAGCATAATTACACATTTAGGGTAGTGTTCAGTTGTAAATCAGAATGGTAAGCTGCAAGGTTATACCAGTGTACGTACACACACACACACACACACACACACACACACACACACACACACACACACACACACACACACACACAGATATATAGCATTTAATTTTCAGAATCAAATTTCAGAATCATAAAAATCGTTTAAAAAAAATCTGTAATTTAAATGAATTCTACAAACGAACTGGCAAACATTTTAAATTGATAATGGTATTCATATAAAAGTGATGTATTCTCAGACAGAGTCATTTTATTGGCAAATCTATAAGATTGGTAATAAAATTGTAACATAATAAATAAAAAATAAATTGCATACTTCACCGTTATTTAACGTAATAACGTCGCCTTGCGCTTAGGGCTTGGGGATATTTACCTAATGTAATGGCACTGAAGGGGGAGAATTCCAGGGGCACAACCGCTGTCTGACGGCTTGCTTCCTGAACAGTGGCCCCCAACTCTATAATGTAGTTAAAACTGGGTGGTGATCCTCTATATCGGGGCAAGTGGGTGATGCAAGCTGGCCCCCACCTCCAGGCCCCAGTGAAACAGTCCACTCCCAGGCCCTAAATGTATGTGTATGTTCTTAGGTATGAGGAGCTTTGGAAGGTCACCAGTTCCCTGAGTGGTCCAGCAGACAGAGTCATCAAAGCGAGGATTCTATCCACTGGTCCCCCAGGGAGACAGCCTCCAGAGTCCTGGATGGGTGTTTATGACTAATGCAGTTAAAACTGAGGAGCATATTACTTTGGGAGGGACAGGGGCGAAACCTCTTCCCAGTAGCTCCCCAGTCCCTCCACCACTAGGACGTATGGAGCAATGTAGTTGGGAAGCAATACACCGGGGTTCCAGACTAGCTCCTCTACCCATCTCACCACCCCCTGCCAGCCCCAGACAGAAACAGACCAGCACGACTCAGGGACCACTACTGCCTGGGACATCACAAGCAGCGCAGCCAGAACCACCCTCCCTCCTCTGTCACACATGCACGTTCTCTCACTCAAGCGTGCTCGTGCTCGTGCTCGTGCTTGTGCTCGTGCTCGTGCTCGTGCTCGCTCCGTGTCTTCCGCTCTGTCTTATACACATACTGTGCACAAACCCGGATAGACCTAACCGCAACCAGGACAGCCCCTCCCATTAACCAAACCAACCCTGCCATGTCCCATCACCGCAGGCCAAGACGGTTTAAAAACAGTATAGAATCATTCATCACCACCTTGAATCAAAAACAGAAGTACAGTTTTGTGGGGTATAAATTACAGGCGGAGGATTCAAGCTGCAGCTTGTCAGGAATTTCAGCTGAAGATGGAGAAGCTACTAAGCAAACAACTTATTCCACAGAACCTTGGCACATTTGGGGCCATTGTTGTGATGTTTACCTACAGTATTTTGCTGGACCGGGACATTGACTGCACCTGTAAACAGCAAGACAATCTGTGTTATGTATACCTGTTTGTCCCAGGTTGTCTAATCTGGGTCTTAATGCTCTGGACACGAAAGACTTTTCTGCAGATCTGCAGAAAGTGCTACTGCTGCAAGTTTTTTTGTTTTTTGTGTAAAGACATTTTTAAGTCACTGCTCATTGGTCTGCTGTGGGTCGCTTTTGTATTGATTGATGGAGACTGGTATGTCTGCTGTTGGAATGATCACTCCACACAACAGGCACAGCTGTCCTGCAAAACACCGGCAGACCTGACGTATGAAGACAGAGTCATCATTGCTGAACTGAAAAATAAATCCAGGGTGAGTGTTTATTTCTGCTTTAAAAACATTCTATAAACTAGACTATAGGAAACAACAGATTACAGTGAAGTGTAATAACAAAATTATATGGATGATTTATTTTTCAGATCCTTGGAATTAGTTTGTTGGCTGCCATAGTTGGTCTAGCAGCTATAATGTCTTGGTTTGAATGGCGTAGATTATGTCAAAGGGAAGCACCAAAACGTAAAAGAGAAGGATGCTGTCTACCATCAAAATGCTGTAACACAGAAGGATCAAAATGCTGCAAGACAGAAGGATCAAAATGCAGTGAAACCGAAGGATCTAAATGCTGTAACACAGAAGGGTCAAAATGCTGTAACACAGAAGGATCTAAATGCTCTAATGCAGAAGGATCTCAACGCTTTGAGAAATTAATTTGCTGTTACAGAGAAGGATCAAATTGTTGTAAAAAAGAAGAATCAATCTCCTCAAGAAACAAAAATATATATTACAAAATGATATTGAAAGAGGAGGAAAAGGTACTAAAAGAGATACTGAGAGAGTCATCAAAGAGTCAGTTGACTGAAGGAATCAAGGGAAAAATCTGTGGTGAACAATGGACTGAATGTTTTGATGTTGCTAAAAGTCTGATAAAGGAACAAAAAAAACCAAAACTGGATGGAGAAGGAAGATGTGAAGGAAAAAGAGGAGAGGGGGGAGAAGGAGGAGATGGAGAGAGGGCTGAAGGAGGAGATGGAGGGATGGTTGGAGGAGGAGGAGACTGCGATAGAATCGGGGTTGGAGAAAGAGAAGGAGATAGAGGGAGTGTTGGAGAAGGAGGAGGAGGAGGAGATGGAGAGCAGATTGGAGGAGAAGCAGGGAGGGAGGGGTGAAAGGGGAGAAGGGCTGGAGTTTGACAGTAAATATGATCAATGTTTTTGGATGATTCAACTGTGACTGAGCATCAAGATTTAATATCTTATATTACAGAACACACTGTAACAATCAGTCTATGAATGTGTTTGTTACTTCTTTTATTCAATTGCTTCTCATTCCTATCATGGAAAACCACATTTCATTAAAAAAGGAATCAATTTTAAAAACCTCATGGCTCCACATGCTCCCAACCACGCTTGGTTCCCAAAGTCCCTCTGTACTTGTGGGCTCTGCCCTGAATGTGTAAGATGTAACATTTATTTAACACAGGTTCCACAGTGTCTGTGATGAGGACTCGTGCCTGGTTCTCCTCCCACTCACTGAAACTTCTTTTTGTATAATTCATATGTTATCTGTAGTCTGTTCCTTCCTGTCTGAACTGTAACTAAAACAATGGTAAAACAAACTCCCTCCCAATGGTTAAAAGGAAAAAAAGGCTAAAAAAAGGTTATAAAGTGAGAAATGAGAAAATACATAAAAACACTAAAGCTATAACTTACGATTATTTTGATAAGCGAGTATTTGTCAATAAATCCACAACATTCAGGCTGTGAGGCAACAGTGACGTCCACCAAAAACTCTTTTAATTTAGTGTCTGCCCAGTTAAAGTTCACTACTATGTAGCAAGCAAGCTGATGGCACAACCAGCTAATATTGGCAAGTCAGCCAAACGGATTAAGTGACAAACTAACTTCTTACACAGCAGTCAATGCAGAGACTTTGAAACTGGAGTGAGGTGTTCTCTCTTTCTGGTCTTTGCCAATACTCTGGCTGCTGAGTTTTGTAGCAGATGTAAATGACCTGCAAAATGTTCTTCTTGGGAAAACCACAAAAAAGAGCATTGCAGTGGTCAACTCTGCTGGTAATTAATGCAGGAGAAAAATGGGCAAACTCTTGCAATGTTTTTAAGGGGGGTAGTTTTTTTACACATTTGCTGTGATTTACTAAAAATGTTTGAAGTTGTGACATTAATTTCTCTTTCTGTGTCTTAGGACCAATGATTAAGACTTTGGTTTTGTCCTGGTTTAGCTGAAGAAGTTCTCTGACATCCATGCTGTGATATCTATGATTTTAACAGTGTGTCGATGGGTCCTGGGTCATCATGAGACACGCCAGTGTAAAGTTGAGTAGCACTGCTATGAAAGCTAATGCTGCATCTCCATGATGTCATCATCAAGCAGGAGCATGTAAAGATTAAAAAGCGTCGGACCCAACATTAAACCTTGAGGCACTCCACATTCTACCTTATAGTTTTATGATGAGCATTCATCCATTCTTATAGAGAAAGTTGTGTCTAACAGGTTTGATTTGAACCAATTGAAAACAGTTTCAGCGAGGCCAACACGCTTGACTGTCTGCCTAAAAGAATTCTGTAATCTACTGTGTCAAAGGCAGCAGTAAGATCCAATAAAACTAGAACAGATTTTCTTCAAGATCATTTAAAACCCTCAACAGACCTGTCTTTGTACTGTGACCAGCCCGAAATCCAGACTGGTATGGTTTAAAGATATTATTTAAAATCATAATATTATATAGTTGGTTGAAAACAATCTTTTTTGAAATTTAATGTAAAAATGTCAGGTTGGACACTGGTCCTTAGTTACTGGGGAGTGAGGCATCTAAATTATTTCTCTTCAGGAGGGGCTCAACCACCGCAGTTTTAAGTGCAGCAGGAATGAACACTTGTCTGAAGAGAATATTTTACAATATTAACAACATTGTCAACTAAAAAGCATCTCAGCATCAACCAGGACAAATCTCTCTAGTGTTTTCTTACATGAAAAAGTAAAATCAGTTTACTTCTCCTTTATTTTTCTGTTATTTGCTTTCTTTTTCGCTTTTTAGTTTCTTCACTTTAGTTTTGTGTTATTATATTTGCAGTAGCTCTACTTTGTTTTATTGGGGCTACAGTGTCAAGAATAGTTTTAATTCTAGTGTTGAATATATCATAATATCACAGGAAGAAGGTAAAATACCAAGTGGAAAGTCACCAAGAAATACAACAAAATTTGCAGCCACTTCAGCAGTAATATAAGGTTTCCTCAGCACCGTGGTCACAGTGGGACGAGCCTCCTGCTGCTACTGTATGTGGCGGAGACCCTCCTGGGTTGCGGAGAACGTTGAGGGCAGAACACATCCCGCAGATGGAGCAGGTCCGGAAGCAGCTGATCGGGAAGTAGGAAGCTGCTGTCTCAGCGCACGTGATGGAGTTCGTCTGGTCTCCTGGTCTGTGAGGACCGAGGAAGCGGTGGAAATTCCTGCTCGTGTTGGGCTTAGCTCCAGCACGGATCTGTAGAGCCCATTACGATCATGAAATGGAGGATCCGCGCTGCTCAGTGTTTAGAAGGAAAAACACCAAGTCAAGCGATAATGGGAACTTTAGCAGCCACTTATAAACCGACAAACGCAACGCGGCTCAACGTCTCCATCGTGTGGTAAAAAATAGTAAAACTGAACATTCGTTCAATGAGTTTTAATAGTTTTATTGAGAAAGTATTTTTCAAGTGCTGAATTAAAATTTGTTTGACTCAAATCAATACACTGCCATGAAGTTAACACTGCTTTCCTGAGATGACAATATATAATTTCTGAGAGCTAACAGTTTGCAAACATTTACACACAAAACTTGGCATATTGACATTAACGGATGGTGTAACTTCGGCTGGAATAATTGACTCTACATCCAGAACATATCTAAAACCTAGTAAATGTGGAAATTGCTATACATGGATTGTACAACAATCACATTTTCAGTGGTATTAACATAAAATTGATCTATCGCCACTTCACAGCAGACAAATTGGGTGAAACAGACACACTCATTACATTGGCAAAGTGATTGAACATGATGTGTTGTAGCCTACAATATTGTTAATAGACTTCAGATGAACTCTTATCTGGGGTGGTTACGACACATTGAGTGTAAGTGAACAGCAAAGATGAACCAAAGAGGTAGCAACTGTGTAATTAAAGAGCAATATCTTTGGCCAAAATCAAAATTAATCCCCTTTGCTTCGCTTTCTTTACAACAGTACACATATACACCTTAGCACCCACTGAATTACTCAGTGATTTCCCATACACCTCATTAAAACGACTTATGCTGAAGTCACTCCAGCTCAGTAGAAGTGGTGTTACATAGATTGTACATATGAAGCATAAAACAGTTACCATCAAGAAATATGGACAAGTACAGCGTGACAGCCATGATGCTGTTTTTAAGTGATCTTTGCTACAAAACTATGCTGTGGCCTGACTGCATTCAACCTCGTAAAAAAAGAGTGATGTGGTCAACACAGCTGAAGAGATCATCAACCCTGTCCTCTGGTCCTGGTGGACTTGTATCCCCATCATAGTTCACTCCGACACTGTTCTGATCATTCATTAGACCCTGACTGCGCTGCTGTTGCTGGGTAGTTTGTTTCTTCTCTCACTGTCCTCACGGAGCTCTTGCTGATGGCCAGGAGGTCTCGAAGCTCTTTATTCTCAGTCTGTACGTGACAGCATAGTTACACATTTAGGGTAGTGTTCAGTTGTAAATCAGAATGGTAAGCTGCAAGGTTATACCAGTGTACGTACACACACACACACACACACACACACACACACACACACACACACACACACACACACACACACATATATATAGCATGCAATTTTCAGAAACAAATTTCAGAATCATGGAATAGTTTAAAAAAAACAACTGTAATTTTCACCTCTAGTTGAGCAAGCCTCTCTTGAACAGTGCAGTAGCGTTGATCATCTACCTGCACCGCTCTTCTCATCACCTGGCCCATCTCGCATATCCGCTCCAACTGGCTCTGCACTTCCTACAACAAAGCAAATCACCGTTATCGTGCCCCATAAATGACTAATTGAAATGTTTAAAAAAATGTTAATGACTAGCGTACTTTTGCATGGTCTTCGTGGAGGGTAAGCACAGGTTTGGTGTCCATCTCTTTTTTCGCCATCATCAGTTGGAGCATCTGCTTGCGGTATCGGCCCATGATCAGCTCTAGTGTGTACTGGTGTTCTTCAAGAGATAACCATAGCTCTGCAAAGCCAGTAAAAGGTGAATTAGAGATAGAACACTAATCATACAATTAACAGAATTAACTAAGCTGTATTAAACCTTTGTTCTCATGCTGTAGCTCCTTGATTTGAGTGTTTTCTTGGGTCAAGAGGACATGAGGTTTGTATTTGGTTAGCTCATGAATCTCAGAGCTGTCTTCTATATGCTAAAGGGACAAAGAGAAATGACAAAGGGACATAAATGTAAGTAAGTAAATCCACCAGCATTAACACCAGTTTATATGCATTCAATTTGTCTGTAAACGTGTTCAGGTGCTCCTACCTTGTCTGGGAGGGCATTCCCCACCTCTCTCATGCTCTGTACTCTCTGACCGAGGGCCCCGGTTTGCTCTATGAGTCCCTCGGCGGCCGCATCGTGCTCTTTAAGCCTCTCGAGGAGGGTCAGAGCGTCGCCCAATACTTTCTCTAAAGTGCAGGCCATTTACGGTGAGCTGACGACCCCGGTATGCAACGTAGACGATACCCCACTGTAGCAGCTAGCCAAAAGGCCTCGCACTGTTAGGTTACACGGGTTATTTAACCTTAAACAGCCAAGACAGATCCAACGTCACATTTAAAACAAAGTGCACATACTAGTGTGAGGCTTTAGATCTACTGTTTAAAAGATACAATTAGAAGAACACAAAATGTTGTTATCAAGCCTATCACTTCCGTATGAGACAGTTCATGACGTCGCTTCCGCATCTTCTTCTTCTTCTCAATGTAAAACACGTTTGCTTTTAACGCCCCCTACTGGAGAACTTCTATTTATTTTATTTTATTTTTTTGGTTACCTTGTAAATTATATATCAAGTCGTATGATTACGCTGTAATCGATGTTATCATTGTTCTGTCTGTGAAATGTAGTTTAAAGCAAGAAGAAAGAGAAAATAGAAAATTGTTTTTTAATGGAAGATGGATTACTTTATATAGAGGATTTATGTAGTTGTACTTATCCAGCACTACAAAAGAGAAATAAGAAATCAAGAAGAAACAATAACAGCTAGTATCTTGAAATTGCCTTAAGTTAATACAAAAAAGGCCAGTCATCAGCCTTGCTGTCTAGGCTTTTGCCATGATGGATTTGGCAAAGCTCAAGTCTATCGCTATCTCCAGTATGTATCAACAGTTCATGTTGATGTTTGGTCTTCTATGTCACAGCAGCACCTAACAACAATGACTGTGTGACTGTGTTGTGTATTTAAAGACCTTCAGACCATATTGTCTGACTTCTGGACACTGGTGACAAGAAGTGGCGAAATGTAACGACGGCCACGTGACGTGTTCATTTGTCTTGAACTTCCTGACTTTTATGATTGCTCGTTTCTAGGTCGGGTAATAAAATTGTTGGTAAAGAAAGAGCTATTACGCAACTGTTTACAAGGTCTCTCACCGCGGGTCCAACTGTACGGTTACACAGCGGGATACTGTTTTATTTAGACGCTTAACGTGACGTCAAATCTCGCGATAGCCGCCTCCCTATTCACTACGTAATGTGCCGTGCTGCTTCTAGCGGCGCTGGTGACAGTGCTGAAAGCTGTTGGGGTGAGTTTTTAATATTTTCCTTCATTTATATCACAATTCGACCATTTTTATGTAATGTAAGATTAGGACATATTATTTTATCCATCCGGTGGCTTTGTAGAAGTTCACGCTTTAATCAACGCTTGGTCGTACGCAGAGCTCGGGCCTGGGTGGGGGCAGCCGTGTTTTTTCTCATCGTAAATCACCACACAAGCACTAAGCAGCATGCTAGCTAAACGTAGCGGCTCATAGCAACTTGCCGTACTCACCGCAACGTCCTTGCTACATTGGCGCCTGATAAAACAACAGCACTGTCTTTCCAAAACGGGTCCTGGTGTACAAGTACTTGGCACTTGTGTGAAACTGTTGTGTAGAACAAAACGGAGGACGCGATAATTGAGTAGATCTGCGCTGTAGCACACGAAAGCTTGTTGTGCGTGGCTAACAGTTAGCTTCTTTGTTATCTCATCCGCGTGCCGTTAGCTCAAAACGTTAACCTGCCGTTATGAAACGAACAAATTTACTCTTCTACTAAATTAAATGAATTTGTAAGTTGTTATCGTAACGTGTTTCCATCTCCACCTAATTTTAGAACCACCAGACGGTTCAATTTATTAGCATAGCGTTAGCAATAGGCAGGAATCCACTTTTAAAACATATTAAATACTGATCACCCAATTTGTCGACAAAAGGAACTGTTGTAAGAACACACAAGTTTATACAGACAAATAAACACTCGAAGTCACACTCAGTTTTACGAACGGAGTTTGCCTAGGAGCAGATTAATTCCGATGCTTAGCTCTTACTTTCGGTCAAGTTTCTCAAATAGCTCTAAACATTTAATGTGCTAACTATTTGAGCTGTCTTGTGAATTATTCAATCGCAATTTCCAGTGCCGGACATGCATCGGCGCTGTTGGTTTGCTTCGCCAGATGTGTCAACACAGGGTCATTAGGTTGAGTTAATTGTATAGCTACCTTCTATTATGGCGGTTCGGTATAAAATATGCTGTAAAATCAGAATCGTAGCCCACGTGCGATTTTTTTTTTTGGGGGGGGGTACATCTGACGTGGCCTTGCATTGAGTACGCAACGCGTATCAGGCCTTATTAGTTATTCCAGCTGAGGATGGTGGATTGCTAGGAAGTCACATGGTCTGCTCAGAATGGTTGTTGTTCGGGCCCACACCAGGCTAGCCCCATGTGGCTAAAGCTTCTAGGACAGAGCTGTATTTGAACTGTGTTCTGTTTTTTCTATTTTGTCTAATAACAGTCCTGAAAGTGCAAAGGTTCTACTAAACAGCTGCTTGTTAGGCAATATTGTTACAAACGCCTCAAGAATTGTTTAATGTCAGCCATTGCTCTTCACCTCTAACCCACTTATCCAGTTCCTTTAGCAAAATCCCCTTTTTTATTTCTACAGCTCTATTTCCTGTAGTTCTGGTATACATACAGCACCCTGTTGTTGTAATCTACACTTGACGTTTGTGAGTGAGGTGCATCTCATTTTTTTTATTTATTTTTTTAAGGAAAACCTTGTTCTGAAAAATGGAAGAAAAAAAATAGGCCCAATGTTATAAATTAACCTTCCAGGAATCACGAAGTCATTGCAACACAGCCACAGCAGAATAGATATCATGTGTCCCTAGGCTGGCTCACCAAGCTTGTTTTGAAACCAGTGTATTTAGGTCAACAACACTGTGCTCTAACCTGCAGATAGAGATCACTTTCTGAGCTTCTAAAAGGACTCTCTTGTGTATATACTTTCAAACACAAGTGGTATTCATCTTGTTTATAAGGCAAGCCTCACCTCAACAGTTATTTGAATGACAAAACACAGGGCCCTGGTCAGCAGTTGTTCCATAAATATCATAGCCTGAGCTGAAGGTATGCAGAAGGATTTGTTGATCCACAGCCCTTGTTTGCTAGTCAGCTGCTTGACATCGTGGACTGTATCTAGAGGCATTTGAGGAAAGCCTATTTTTATACTGTGACTCTGGGACTAAAGTATCCAGTGTTCTCAAAACATCATGTCACTGGTTTAGACATTACTGTTTTTCTTTTTGTTTTGATACTTGTCTGCAATTTATTTAACTTATTGTATAACTGCTTTTGTCTCCTGATCCATTTTCTGTAAGGTGAAGTGCTAAGGTTTGCCTAACCAACCAAATCTTTGTTTCCGCCTACAGTATGAAGTGAAACGGAACTCAATTTTTGTACCATCCGCAACTGCTTCAAGTTCAGATCATAACAAAGAAACTGAAGATAAGATTCCAAAACAAGCAACGTTGCAACACTGAAGATGTGTGGGGGAGAAAAAAGGATAACTTCAAGAGTTTAAAACGCAAGAAGTAACCAAATCCTCAAACGACCAAAGACGACGCACATCTACCCTATTGAAACACCGACAAGAAGCAATTCTATGCCCAAGCATATTCGGAGAAGTCAACTGATCTGAAACCAGAAGTTTGTGCCTACTCAACAGCTTTGACAAAGCACACGTCCCAACGCTGCTCCTAGCCCTCCTCATCCTCACCACACCACTGACTCACCACTGGGGTGTGGAGTGGGCTGCTATCTGCTAGTTGTTCCTCCCCATAGTCCCCTCACCTATTCTCGCCCCACTGTTTTCATTGTAGCTTTTTTCCAAGCAGCGTATTTACACCTGCATTTGCCTTTTTGCGCTAGTTTTGTCCCCGTTTTTTTCCTTTTATGCAACCATCTAGAAGTTGTGCCAGAAACCTGTAACAGGTGTGTGTGTGCGCGCGTGAAGAGAACTACAAGATCTGCATAAGCAGAGATTCAGAAAACATTCAAGACTGCAAATAAAGGTGGGTCTCAGTTGTAGTTCAAATATATGACCTATGTGGTTAACAGAAACTGCCCTTTCATATTTAGGTCACTTTCTTTCATGTGTTTGAAAGAACTTCCTATTCCTAGAATGCTGAAATGGTTCAAGAAGCTAAGCTATAAGTTGGATTCAATCAGAGTGTAAATGGTAAATTTGCACGTTATACAATGACCTGATGTGCATGTGCTGGCTGTCTAACTTGGTTCTGATTTAGTCTGGCTAGCATCACTGATCATGGGCAGCAATGCAGAGGGTTTCTTGCAATTGGAAATGTTTCCTGAAAGTGTTGAAGAATTTGGAAAAGAAAAGTGTATTCCTGATGCTTCTATATCTGGATATGTGGCCTACATGGTTACTATTACCAATTAAATGAAGCTGCTGTCTTTGCCGGTTACAAAACCTCTAACCAGTGGAAACAGCTCGGTTAGACAATTCACTCTCTTCACAATCTTGAACGCCTACATAATGTGGAATGACTGTCGAGGATGTGATACTGTGTTGTCACGTCAATGACCTTTCTGTTGCAGTTTGATAAAGTAGCTCTTAAGCCACCACCTCCAAAAAGTGGAATTGGTTGTTTTAGTTGTTTCCTTTTCACACCCAGCCCACACCTTTTTAGCCACTCTTGATTTTTCGAGCCCACCCCCCACTATGTTTGTCTTTTCAGCTCACTCCCTGGAAATTAGAGCCCACTGCTATTTTCCTTTGTTTGTGACACACGGCACACTGGCTGACCTGTTTGCCTTACCCGTTATGTTTGTTCCTTTCTCCACCCTTGCAGACCTCCAGCGGTGTATCATTGGGTTGTTGCATAGAATAGTCATTAAAAATCAAGCAGAAACATATTAATCAAGTTCAGCAAGTGCTCAAGCAAGTGTGCTCCGGGTTTTTGGGAAAATATGGGCAGCCCCTGGAAAGGCTTTGTTGAATTTACCTTGCCTGCGTCGCCACCCACCGCGTTTGTTAGCGCTGACCTGAGCAGCACCTCCCCTGTCGGACTCAGCCTGTCACCATATGGCCGATCCGTAAGTTTCACCATCCCGCCTCCTTTCTACGTGCCCCACCCCATCGAACACCCATCCACCCACTCTGCCCTGCATTTCTCTGCTGTGAATGGCCTAACCTCTTTCATCCTTTTACGGGCTCCTGAGACTAGCCTCTACTTGATTTTATCACTGCAGGGTGTGGGGTGTTCTGAGAAGTAACTTGCGAAAATTAAATCTGCGTTTTTGGTTTTGTTTTTTTTGTTTTTTTTTTGTTTGTTTTTTGAGAAATCCTTTAGGGACTCCCCCCATTTGAACTTTGTTTCAAAGTTGGGTGGGTTAATTGGGTGGGCACAAGCTTTCCAACATTATTTCCCATGTCAATGCAAAAGGACACGAGATGAATGAAAATGATAGGAAGATTGGTATTATAAAATACTTAAACATTGGTTCAAGACCTAGAATGTCAGTTATCAATAATACTGCATCATTATATAGAACTTGACTGATTATTCTGTTCTCAGGTGTTTATTATTGGGTGAAAAGACTAGCTCATTAGGATGTGCAGTACAGAACACAGAGAAAGAGGCTGCCCTGGGATCCCTCTCATAACCATCACCTCTGTTCACTGCACCGCTATTTGACCTGTCTCTGCGTCTCCTGATTATCTACTTTCAGTAGCCCCCCCCTTCCACTGTACCCGGCTGTTTTAAAGCATTTGGTTTCTTTTAGTGTTAAGTCTGTGTTCTCTGCACTCCCATTTCTGTTGGAATGCACAGTTTATTTCCTTTTTTGGCCTTTTATTGCTCTTTATTCATGCTGTGACATTGGTTTGGTGGTAGATCGTTTGTCAGGTTTTCCTACAGGTCTGGAGTTTTAGTGGTGGATGTGATAAAGTATAACAATGTGGCTTTGGAGACGTCTTTAGTCTTGTCACCTAACCTGATGTATTAAAAGGAAAAAAAAATCAGACTTTCAGCGTCAGAACATACAATACACCTTATTGCTGAATAACTGGTTTGCGTAACATCCTAAAACCTCTGAATAAAGGTAACACTGTCCATGACTGCTCGTTGTCAAAGTTGTTGCCTCCTCCCACAGCACATCCAAGCCATATCCCCAGTGTCAAAAATGGAACGGGGCTCCTCTGAACCTCCAGTGGCTCGCAGCACTGGCTCTGCCCCATCTGCCTCCACCGGTTCCATGCCTATCCCCCGCTCCTCTTCTTTGTCTTGCCGTGTCCACCCAGGAAGTAAAAAACACAAGCGAACCCCCTTGTATCAGAGATCCGTAAGAGGGCATGTTCAGTTGTGCCCATACTGACCTAACCAGCCCAGTGGGATGCTGTTTGGTCATGTCACTGCTAACCGCATGGTGTGCATTCACCTCGGAAATACAAATTTAACAACGGTGTATTGGCAGTTACTGTGGTTGTTCCACTAAAGTCACAGGTTTGGTTGGTAGGAGCTGATCTGTTGGGAGAATAAAAACAATTGCATGAAATATTGGCTCAAATCATCAGTCATTTGTCAAGAACTGTATTGAGGGCTTGTAGAGTATGAGCGTTTGATGCCCAAGTAGCCCTGGGACACTACTTTACTTTTTACTTTGCTTTTTTTCCTACCCCACTACCTCAGAAGTGTGCTTCTATCTGCATGCATGTTTGTTTGTTTAATTATTTTATTTATTTTTTTGCTTTATTGTGACCAAAAGATGGATTTTAACATGTGCTCAATCTCCTCTCCAGATGAGTTTTGACCCAGGCATGCTCCATAACAATGGCCACACTGCATATGCCAACGGCACAGGGCCTGGTATCCGAGAGACTGGTGTGGTAGAAAAACTTCTGACTTCCTATGGGTTCATCCAGTGCTCTGAACGTCAGGCTCGTCTCTTCTTCCACTGCTCCCAGTACAATGGCAACCTGCAGGAGCTTAAAATAGGAGGTGAGGCCTTGGATACAAATGCACAGCACAAATGTTGAACCCCTTAGTTTAAAAAAAAAAAAAAAAAAGTGAAAAACGAAGTAAATTTTATTTTTTTTTATAATGTTGACAGTTTTCTTTGCTTTGCTCCACAGATGATGTAGAGTTTGAGGTATCCTCTGACAGGCGCACTGGCAAGCCCATAGCAGTGAAGCTGCTTAAGATAAAGCCAGAGGTGCTGCCAGAGGAGCGCATCTCGGGCCAGGTGGGGCCAGACCTGCACGCCTATCCCTTTACTGTGCTGCATGGTTATATTCATCCAGTTAAGGAATACCATTTTATTTTTGGTTCTGTCCTTGTTTGTCAAAGTAACGTTTTATATGCCCGCTGTGTGTTTTCATATTCAGAGTTCTCTCTTCTAACTTGATGCATAGTCTATACATAGGCTTGAATAAGGTGTTGGTAATGTGCATGTATGCATGCATCAGTGTAGTTCTCCAGTGGAAGGATTACATCTGTTGCCTCTGTTTAATATACACTCAGTAATTTATATGATTGTGTTGGCTTACTTGACACAGAACAATCATGTACATGCAACTGGTAACTGGTTGCTCAGTTGCCACGTGAACCTTGGTATACATACCTCTCTGTGAAAATTTAAATTCAGCCATTCCATTCATCACATGTTGTGAAATAATAATAATTATACTGTATGAAAACAAGTGCTGTACAAGCGTCTACTAATACCTTCCTGTAATTTCCTCCTTTTCTGTAGGTTGTGTCATCCATACCACTACATTTGGATGGAAAGAGTGCTCCCGGCCAGATGCCTACTGGCAGCGTTTGTTATGAAAGGAACGGGGTAAGGAAGCTTTTCTTACAGCATTCATTCTACACTGAAGTGTGTGTGTAAAATGTCTGTTCATAGCTACCTCTAATTTTATTATAACATAATGTCAGTGATGTGAAAGCCTCAGCGTGTCCATGTGTCTGCCTGTCCGCTTTTTGAGTTAACACAGTTAAACATTAAACCTTTACCACTGGTTTGACATTTTTACAGGAAGTCTTCTACCTTACCTATACTCCTGATGATGTGGAGGGTAATATCCACCTGGACACGGGTGACAAAGTCACCTTTTACATGGAAACTAACAAGCAGTAAGGCTCCAAACACAATGTCAGTATTGCATAACAGTTCCCCATTTGGCGTTTGTAACAAAAGGTGTCACTGTTGTGTTTTAGTACTGGTGCCGTCAGCGCTCGGAACATTCAACTTGTGAAGAAAAAGCAGACGAGGTGCCAGGGTGTTGTGTGTGCTACAAAGGTAAGGTCAATTGTTTAATTTTGAGAAAGTCTGCTAGTGATCTAACCTTTTTATCCAGAATATTGACAAAATGATGGGTCATCATTTCCAACGAACTACCTAACTAAAAGTTGTTAACTGCGTCTGCATATGCCATTGATTTCAGGAGGCCTTTGGATTCATTGAAAGGGCTGACGTTGTGAAAGAGATATTCTTTCACTACAGTGAGTTCAAGGGTGACCTGGAAGCTCTGCAGGCTGGAGATGATGTTGAGTTCACCATCAGAGATAGAAATGTAAGTGTTTTGAGCGTATCCTCCTTAAACAGCTAACTGAGCACTAAGCAGTGGATAGATTTCTTTGATAAGACCTGTGATGCCACTTTTGTGTGTGAGACATGTTCTGCTTCTATACGTTTTCCAGGGTAAAGAAGTAGCCACAGACGTGAGGCTTCTCCCCCAAGGAACTGTCATTTTTGAGGACATCAGCATTGAGCAGTTCGAAGGCACTGTCATCAAAGTCATTCCCAAGGTTCCCACCAAAAACCAGGCAAGTTTTACAACCACAGCATTACTGTAGGCTTTAAGTGAGTGTCTTTAAATCAACAATCAAGTATCTTAGTAATCGCTAACAAAACCTTTGCTTCTCACTTTCACAGAATGACCCTCTACCAGGCCGTATCAGTGCCCGCATTGGTTTCGCCGACAAGGATCTGCCATTTGGTGAAAAGGACACGAAGTCCAAGGTGACCCTTTTGGAGGGAGACCACATTCAGTTTAACATTTCCACGGACCGCAGAGACAAGCTAGAGAGGGCTACCAACATCGACCTCCTACCAGACACGTTCAACTTCACCAAGGAGACTCGTGAAATGGTGAGTGTTGCAAAAGCACGCGTCAGTGATGTGATGCGATGCAGTGAATTAGGCATTCAGATACTTCTCTTCTTTCAGGGGGTGATTGCAGCGATGCGCGATGGGTTTGGCTTCATTAAGTGTGTTGATCGAGATGCTAGGATGTTCTTTCACTTCAGTGAAGTACTAGAGGAGAGCCAACTGCACATCTCAGATGAAGTGGAATTTACGGTCGTACCTGTAGGTTCTCTAAAATGTTTTATAAAAAAAAATATATGGCCGTCATGTAATTGTACATTTCAGTTGTTAATGCCAAATGTTTTTTATGCTAGGATATGCTGTCGGCGCAGAGAAATCATGCAGTGCGCATCAAGAAGCTTCCCAAGGGCACAGTGTGTTTCCATACGCAGTCTGAGCAACGCTTTATGGGTGTGGTGGAGAAGGAAATTGTGTCAGTCAATACAAAGAATGCAAGTCCTACCAAGGGCAAAGAGAAGGTAGGCCACCAAACACAATACAAATCCACCCCCTTTAGAAAAGTAATACTAGCCCTAGCCGATCCAATCGATTCCCTCTTCCAAAGGTTTTTTAGTTCTAATTATTATCTTTGCCTTCTTTTCCAATGACCACCTCCTGGTTATGCTCCTTTTGGTTAGAAAAAAGACAAGGTAGGAGTAAGACCTACTGCATGAAGCACATGAGTGGCTCACAAATTATTTTCTATTTTACAATAGCACATAGATGTCACTAACAAATTATTGAGCAAGGAATTTATTATTCCTTATTATATCTATTATATTTCCAATGTTAGACAATTGGCAGATATTTCAGCGTACGACTTGACGTGATTTAACGGAGAAGCTCCTCTGACTAATGGGAATCTTTCTCTTTTATTTTTCAAGGGTAAAGTTGTAGGAAAGGTTAGTGCTTGCAGGCTGCTGATCCACTGATTGCCTTGATTACATCTTTTGAGGTGGTCACCAGTTGACCCTTGAATATAGAAACGTATCAGTAGTAGCGCTGCACATCTAGTGACGAAAAACTAATCCCAATTACTAATATCATTGAGAACAGCCTGTTGACCATCTTTAATAATGGTATATAATGGATTATGTCCATAAGACAAACATGGACATGTAATAAATTTGATTCAATTTCATTAAACGAGATGGAATCAATGAGGTTTTGCTTGTGCTATTTGTGTCATGTTCTTCCTCCTCAAAACAACTGACTTTTTTCAGATTATGAAGCAAACTTATTAATTGAACTAATTGAACTTATTCAATTAGAGTCAGACCGTTTAATTATTTTCAAATTGCTTTATCTAATCAATTACAGTAAGTATTTGTATTACAGAGCTGTTCTCAAATAGTTTAAACCGCAGAACAAACAATAGGTTGGGTAGAAATGGGCTGTAACTCACAGCTGCTACTGTAGTCTAGGTTAATGCTAACAAATGCAGAGTGATGCCTGGCATCCTACCTTTTCTCTTGGTAGTTGTGGTGACTGAATTTATTTTGTGACTGTTGTCGTCTCTGCAGGAATGTGAGGAAGGTGTGATTGCATATGAAGACTGTGGAGAGAAGCTCACTGTGCCATACTACATCAAGGATCTGGAGGGAGCGTCTCACCCACAGGTCGGGGACAAGGTATGTGAATGTCTTCACTCTGCTTAAAGTTAGACAGAGCACAGGCACAGTCAATATAAAGAAACATTGTTCTGCCAGGTGGAGTTCTCAATCAGTGAGGTGAAGCGAACTGGCCAGCAGAGTGCAGTCTCTATCAGGCTTCTCAATCGTAACATCTCCAACCCCAAAAGACTGCATGGATTTGTTGCTACACTTAAGGACAACTTCGGCTTCATTGAGACTGCAAATCATGACCAGGAGATTTTCTTTCATTACAGGTAGAGCATCATGTTCTGCAGTAACCTTTGAGGATGGGTTAATGTCTTACAGCTTACGCATAAGTGTATGTTTTCCCTTCAGTGAAGCGTGTGGGGACCTGGACAACTTTGAGCTGGGAGACACTGTGGAGTACACGCTGTCTAAGGGTAAAGGAAACAAAGTCAGCGCTGAGAAGGTTACCAAAGTGGCGGCAGGTAGCGTCTAAGTGACTTTTTTTGTCTTTTAATCTCATTTAGAAAACATGTAAACATTTCTTGAAGTGATGCCACTTTTTTCTACTTCTAGTAAATAACATTGCAGAGGATATCAGTACAACGGTGATCATGGGGAAAGTCATTCGTCCCTTACGCAGTGTGGACCCCTCACAAACTGAATACCAAGGGCTTATTGAGCTGACAGAGGAAGGTTGGTACTGGGTTATTATAGGCCTTCCCCTTTTTCCTCATCTTTTAAACCTTATTGACTCCTCGCTGTGGGTTAGGATGACAGTATCTTATTCTTTTATTTTTTTCAGGTGGTAAAGGCCAGACATATCCTTTTGGCATCATGGGTATGTCAAATAAGGCAGACTGTCTACAGAAAGGAGAACTTGTGAAGTTTCAGGTTTGCACAATAGCTCAAACTGGACAGAAGATGGCGTATAATGTAGTTCCTCAGCGTAGAGCTATGGTGGAGTGTGTCAAAGACCAGGTAGGAATCAGTTTTTGTCAACATTTTAACTCTTAATACATGACAGCTGTTATATTTATGCCATATTAGCAGGAGGGATTTGCCTTCTCAATTTGAAATATTTTTTTGTTTTCCCCAGTTTGGTTTTATAACATATGAAGTTGGTGAGAGCAAGAAACTGTTCTTCCATGTAAAAGAAGTGCAAGATGGCTTGGAGCTCCAGACTGGGGATGAGGTGGAGTTCTCGGTTGTTCTCAATCAACGCACAGGAAAATGTAGTGCCTGCAACGTACGCAGAGTCAGGTACAGACTCTAGTTAATCACATGGACTGAAAATCTGTCCGTTTAAGGTGGCGTAGATGTAAACATTTGCTGTGTTTTTATTCTGGCTGGACCTTTACAGCGAGGGACCCAAACCTGTGGCGACTCCTCGTCCTGACCGTCTGGTGAACCGACTGAAGAGCATCACTCTTGACGACGCCAGTGCTCCTCGCTTGGTTGTTCTAAGACAGCCTCGCGGTCCCGACAATACAAAGGTGCAACTGATTTTCAAATGACGGTTTGGGATTATTTACTGGTTTATGTTGTGTATGAAAGTGCTTTCTCTCTTTGAGATGTAAACGTTGCTACACCCAGCCTTCTTCACTTCTACCTAAGACACATATGCCCTTAAACAAGCAGCCCACAGCAGCATGAAGCTAAAGTTTGTCTTTTCCTCCATAGGGCTTCAGTGTGGAGCGCAAGACTCGTCAACCTGGCGTCATTGACTGAGCAATACAGAGTCTGCCCCATTTGGTGTTCGTGAGATGTCCCAGAATACGAGAGCAGGGGAAAAGGGAATTAGATATGACACATGCTTGTTAACACAAGCTCATACATTAAAACATGTGCACACGTACAGTATTTGACATGTGGAATCTTCGTCCCTGTTAATACATGGAAAGGGAACTTTTCCACCATTCCACAGTTTTCTGCCTCCCATGTGCTAAAGTTTCACACTTTAAGGAACATGGGATCTCTGAGCGTGTGTGCGTGTGTCATGTATCTAGAAGTGACTATAGTATGTACTGAGGTAATTGTTTCTGAGGACCATGTTCCTCTAAATGAGTGACTGTGTGGTTGTCTACGTCGTTTCTTTTGAATCTGCTTTGACTGGAATTCTGCACCTGTAACCTGTCCAGTAGTTTGCCTGGGTGAATGAGTGTGACTGTTAGCATGTCTCTGAGCTTTCTGCTCTTTCTTTCCTCATATTTGCTCCTTTATCCTTGGAAACTGAAAATGATTTCACAGCTAAGTTTCCACGACCGTATGCTTTCCTACAAAACGCATAAAGCAAAGTTCCCTCCATAAGGAGGATCATATTTCTCATGTGCAAGCTTAAACTGAGGATTCTTCTCTGCTCGGTTTTTTGAGCAGTTTTAAAATGCTTTATTGAAGCGCTGAAGTGGAAGCATGGTGTGTGATGTGAATGTCAAAGTAGTTATTCTAATGGGATTTCCCAATCTGGAGCCTTTAGATACCTTTTTGGTATTCGCACGCTCCATGTAAGCAATTTTCCCAGGTGCAGAATTCCTTGTGGCATCTTAAATCTGCAGTTCTTTTTATATTGTTTTTTTTCCCTTGCACACAACTTTGCTCTTTTGTTTTTCCATTGAAACGCAATCTGCTAATATTGAAGTAAGAATAAGGTGCCTAAAAAGCTACAACGAAAATAAAAGGGGGTGGGTCAACAAATTAAATGAATCCTGTTTTCAGCCAACCACCGAAATACTGAACAATCCTATGGTGGCTTTTTCTAATAGAAATAATACTGATATGCATCCCAGACCTGTGGGTTGAACTGAATTATACTGTATAATGTATGTGTGCTTTCTTTTTCTTAGTGAAAGTCCGAATCTCAGATATAATAAAAAAAAAACTTAAAGAATGAAAAAAAGGTAATGTAACAATAATTCTGTTTAAAAACATGCATTAAGACTCAACATCACTTCCAGTGTTATGGAGAACTGGTGGATGAGCTGTTGTGCCTCTGCACATTAAGTTACAGTCAACATTATTTCAACTTTGGATCACCGGGTTTCAGTTGAACCACGTACAGAGGTTCTCATGTACTTTTGTTAATGGTCTTGAATGAAACAATTGAATTAAAGTTTTATGAAAATCACAAGCTGTTTGGTATTTAATTCAATGGCAGTCTGCAAGTCTGTGTTGAGACTTGGTGTAAAAGGGTTCAAGGCATAAAAAACGAGCAGGAAAAAGTTGTTACAATATGTACATCAACTGTGATTAGGAAACTTTACAGTCAATAACAGTTATTCATATACGTATAAATAGGTTTTATGTCCTGTACATTATAAACTATCAAAGGTTAAACTGTCTGGCATCTGGTGGCATGTAAAAACGAAGCCAGTTTGACGTCCTCAGCTGATTTCTTCTCTCGTTTCCCGGCTGCTGACCACGTTTTTTAAGACTTTTATTGAATTACACAAAGAACATACTTTGACATGATTCAAATTTAAACCCTGCTGCTTCCCAGATATATCGTAAGCTCCGAGCGGTGAACCACCTTGGCTCTGGTCTGTGACTGGCACCTCTGGGCTTCGGACCAGCGTGTCCACCACTCCCTCAGCTCAGTGGGTCCGGTCAGCCTCCGCTCCTTGAGCTGCTGTGGAGGCACCAGAGCCTGAGGAGGAGGCTGCCTGCCAACACTTACGTCCTCTGGATCGGGTCCTTGATTCGCATCCTTTGTCGTGATCTCGGTAGCAGCGTTCACGCCAACGCTTGCGCCCACCTTTGAACTGTCATGAGCGACGTGCTTTTTGCTGATGTAAACCTCCAGCTGCGCCTTACACTCCGCTGCCTTCGTCCTCATCTCCAGGAACTGTCGTTGCAACTCTTTCTCGTAACCTTCCTCTCCCTTTAGTTCATTTTCCCAAAACCTCATTTGTTCCATTTCCTCTTCGACCTTTCTCTGTTGCTCTTCCTGCTCAGCTTCGTGGGCTCTCTGCTTTTCTTCGAGCTCAGAAATCTGTGTGTCCATGGCTGCGATCTGGGCCTGTAAATCCTGCAAGCAACTCAGCTGATGCATTATAGTGGCTCTCAGTCTGTTTTTCTCCTCCTCAGTTAAAGAACACTTTGAACACATCAGGTCGTCAGGATTCGCCTCCTGACTGTTCTTGTGTTTGCTTCCTTTGTCTTTTGTCTGATTCCCAATGCAGCACGACGTTTGATGGTCTAAGTCTGACTTGGGGGTTTTCTCTCTTCCTCTTGCTTTGCCTTTGTTGCTCCGACCTGTTGTACCTTTATCCACACTGAGACAAACGTTCAAAGAGGTACGGTTCCTTTTCTCGGCCTTCTTGCTGCCTTCTTTCTCCGAGGCGGTGCTATAGACGTTGCCTTTCCCCAGGCTCTCCAGCCACTCCCGGGCCTCCTCCATCAGGGTCAGAGACTTCCTTTTGGGTTTCTTCAGGTCATCTTTCTGCCGCTCTGCCTCTTGCCTGGAGCAGGACAGAGGTGGCAGGCTCTGGCGATGCAGACTTCGTGAGCTGCTGCCCCGCCACAGTCGAGGGCCTGCGTCTTTCCTTCTCAGCGGGGGGCACGGCTGGTACCTGCCTACTTTGGTCCTGCTCATCTCATCACAGACCGAGGGCCCGTTGTGGATGAGGGTGAGCTGAACCTCCTTAGCCTGCTCGCCGTACCTCTCCAGAGTCTCCAGGAGGTGTTCGCTGGGAGTCATGCATCGTTCAAAGTCCTTGAATTTCTCCCGTAATGTGTAGCGTCCGGACTGGCCTGGAGAGACATAAGAGGGTGAGCTCCCTTTCAGATCAGGACATAGTTTTATTTATCATAGAGCCGAGTACAGCACATACCCAGAGCCTGAGCCAGCGCTATGACCACTTCTTGGCAGGTTGTGTCCTCTGTAACACCACAGACCACGCGTGGGACCTCGTCCACAAACACCTTCACCTCCATCGCACCCAGTCTGTGTTGAGAGTGAGATGGAGTGCGCTGTGAAGGGGCTCTCGCTGTCTCTGTAAGCGGAAGTGAAGCAGACAGCTAAATAGCCTTTTATCATTATCTCTGTAATCTGTTTGTGTGGCACAAGCCAGGGGGCAGTTAACCATGTCTGAATATTCATCCGACAAAGGCTCAACAGAGAGATGAACCTTAAGAACAGCTTTTACTGAAGAATATTCGTTGCTATATATTTATAGGACGTAGCTTTTTTTTCTCTGTTGTACAAATGTTCAAATGTGTCTTCTGTGGTTGAAAGGAACAGTGGAGCAATTGAGTCCAATTAAAATTCCTGGAGGCATCCACCACTGGAGGACGGTTCATGAGCCCGCCCAGCGTGCATTCCTTCCATTTTGCCTGAATAAACAGCAACGTACAGTAGATATGACAGAAGAGAAAGAAAAGTTTTACTCAAACTGGCAACGTTCCACTATGTTACAGGGAACTGGGCTGTTTGGAAGGTTCGGTTAGAAAATCAGTGAAATTGGGAAATGGTAAATAGTGGATCCATTTGAAACTAGTTATTTTTTATGTTGGGTAATTTAAAATTCAAAAAGGAGCCTTGAACTAATTGCTAATATTGAGTTCATGTCTAATCTCAGCTGTAACAACAAAATTACACCAACACTGAGACAAATCTGTTATATGTGGAAGGGTGTAAAGAATCAGAACAAATCAGTTTACTTAACTTTTAAAATACATTTAGCAGTATATTCCTTTGCTATTTGAGGCAGCGCACAATGTCTGTAACTCCACAGTTTCCCCCTATTTGACATAAAGGCAAGCTCTCTGTGCAGACGGCAGTGGACTCTGCAGCCGTGCTGTTTTTAGATCTGGGTGTTCCTCCTAATCTTTGCAACAGGAAGACAGATTACAGTCAGAACATGTAAACACGGTGAACTGGGCAGCGTGGAGCTCACAGCGCCTCATTGCTCCGTCTGCTGCTCCAAAGCCTCCGACCAACTAGCCCAACTAGACCCGGGCTTGGAGCCGGACGGGGCGACACCTGTTGTAATTCGGTAGAGTCTGACAGTTCAAGTAATGATGACAGGAGTAATATGAGACAGGGAAACTTGGACTTTCTGTCCCCACACGCCCGTGTAAACCACCAGTTAGAGGTTAGAGGTTAGAAATAGTCAGATGGGTTCATGAAGAAGAAATCTTACATTAATGTTTATTGACACCACATTTAATATTTATGACGATCAGAAGATCCAGTGTGAGATTCTTGTGTAACAAGCGGCTTCAGGTTCATTTGTCAGAAAGCTCAGTTTGTAGGATGTAGGATGTTTACAAATGTCTCTCTTTTCAAACCTTTCAGAAACTCAGTCGTCGTTGGCCTTTTTTATGTCAGGAATGAACTGACTTGCTGCATTTTCTAACCCGATCGGTTGAACCGGTGGCTCCTCAGGAGGAACGCTGACATTTAGGGTCACGTTCCCTAAAAATAGATGCGCGTTCTCACTGCCCAGTGTCCTGGTACCGAGGCAGAGACTGTGTCCAACCTACACAGCTTATACATGACAGAATGTGGGTCTCTCCTGCTCGACAAAAGGTCGAAGGCTTGTTTTTTCTGCAGGACTCGCCTGTTGTCTGATCAGAAACGTTCGATTTAGTGAGTTCACCGTGATCGACCCACCGACACCACCAGCAGTCGCTTCCGACGCGCAGAAAGAACTTCACACAACTGTCAGTTGTGTTTGTCTAAACACCGTGGCCGTCGGTACAAACCCCTAAAATAGAGCTGGACACGCATGAGCTCCTACGTCTATGCATGTCCGCGTGGACCCAGCAGATTTGGTTACACGTGAGGCGGCAGGGGCTTAATATTACACAGGCCGAGCTCAGGGCTCCACTCTCGTCCACTACACTGGTCCAGTGGCTGTTCCGGTCCTGGGAGCGTTGTGCTAGGAGAGCGTCACCATGCCTAAAACCTTAGTGCCAGGTGAGTTTGGCCACTGACTCTGGGCCTGAGAATAGACAGACAGTGGGGATGGATTTGCTCTGACAGTGTTTAACTGTGCGAAGGCCTGAGCCGCTGACCTGCGCCGAAGCCTCGCAGCCGGCATGATTAAAACTCATCCGCGCAAACAGCTTTTTCCCTGCGGTTCAGCTTCAGCGGGTTACCATGGCAACAGAACCCGCCAGCAGATTCCCCGGGTTCGAGCCCGACGTCGATCGGCCGCTTTGCTTCAGCGGCTCCCGTCTTTCGAGCTCCAAATGCTGTTTAATGGTTGCTAATTATAGCCTCCATCCACTGGCAAGTCTCGTTACGCCTTAAGAGGGTGAAAAATAGCATCCGGCTGCTGACTGATAGATCGGGTTGTGAACATTTCGCAGGTACGGTCCGGGAGTGTTTGCACTCGGTTGTGACTTTCTGCATTAGTGGGAGCAGTGAGCTGTCAGAAGCACAAGTAACGTCCTCGCTTCAAAAAGTATCTGACCACACGGCTGGTTTTAGTTTCAGCTTCCAGCTTATGTCATCAGGTCACGGGATTCCAACTGTTCTTTGACACATAACCGCACCTGTCTTGTTTCCCTCCATCCCGGACCGTCCCACCCTGACTGGGAACTTTATGCTAACGCAGCTGAGGGTGGAAGTAAGTATGGAGCTGGGACACACCGTAGGCGCTTGTGGAGGATGTGAAGCATTGACACAGCATGGTTTACAGGGCAGATGTGAGTCAGTCACATCAGCCAGTATACTGTATGTCCTTGACATGCACCTGAATGCAACCCAAGCATCAGGGTCCTGGTAGATGAATAATGTGCAATGAACTGTGGAAACAGACACCATTTATTAATAGACTGTTCACATTCAAAGTCAGTTCGATACGGAGATTTTCTAAAATAAAGTCGATATACAGGATTTAAAGCTGAACTGAAAGTGAACATTTGAATTAATAAATGTCTTCTTCCGGGTCCCAGAGCCCAAAAAGCCCCTTAGACTTGTTTGATGTACCAGTAGGTTGAATGAGACACGTTTAATGCATCTTCATATGCACAGGGATGGAACATTTAATATCTTGGACTTCCTACATGCTTTAGGCCAGAAACTCCCCACGTCTGTCATGAAGATGCCGTCACCACCACTTTGTACTTTAACTTTAACTCTTCTGTCATCATCCTCCCTCACAGTGTCGGTTTCCTTTATCCCACTTATCACTCTACTGTTATGTGTTTGCATTGGTTCATTCATTTCATATCTTTCATATATTTGCAACATCTGCGAGTGCACAAATATTCTCTGTGTATTTTATAATAGTATGGACTTCCAACTCAATCTGTACAATCTAATGAATCTAGTAGCTCATATAATGTTTTAACCCTTGTTTCCCTGTAACTTTTCCTTTTGGGGTTTTACTCTGGATGTTGCTTCCCTCTTGCTGCATCATCAGGTCCGCAGAGTAAGTACGAAGGGACAGCGTGTCTGCAGGCAGCCGTTCTGTTGATTGTGACACGTCCCTGTAGTTGGCGGCGGCTTGCTTTACGGCTCCATTCACTCTTTTCCTGTCATTCTTTGCAGCCTAAACTTGAGGGGCGTGATCAGAATTGGCTCATTTTCACACACAAATAATGAATAAACGTGACACAGACAATGAAAGGTGACAAGAAAAGTGATCCCGAAAAGCTGAGTCGGCTGAATGTCTCTTTTATATATTGTATCTGTGCATGGGACCTTGTGTTTGCAGCCCAAACTGGAGGTCAGGGCTGCAGACCTGCAGTGGCTGAGTCTCTCTGTGGTCATGTGCATGTGTTGGCGTCTGTGCACATCAGGCTGGTTAAGGTTCATGTTTAGTATGTCGCTCATGCACCATCCTGGACGTGGACCATGTACGAACCAGAACGCGTTCATGCAGTGTGAAGTAGAACTCAGAAAGCCCTGCTCGCATCATCACCTACAAAATATTCTTCGTCTCACACCACAGAGACCGATGATAAGATACGTGCCTTCGCGGAAAAGGTCTTCGCATCCGAGACCAAAGATGAGAACATCCGGGACGAGATCTCCATCTTTGACGTGGCTGAGGACTGCCCCATCCTCCACCATGAGATGGCCCATCACCTGCACACGGAGGATGATGCCGAGCGACGGTGGGGATGATGTCACGCGTGATCTCGCGCTGCGGTGAAATCCCCTCGTTAACACATACCGGCCGTCTTGTCCACTCCACAGCAAGCGGCACCTGCGCTGCCGCACCATGACCGTGCCCACGGCCGCCGTCCAGGTGGCCGCGGCCCCCGTGGTGTCCGTGGAGGTGGACACCCCCACGTACCTGGAAGTGCCCGACTTCCAGAGAGTGGCCATCGTCGGAGACTACGCCGCCGGGGTAAAGAGGCCGGTCTGAGAACCAGACTCTGGGTTTGCTTTGCACTGGAGGCGTCTGTGGCTCAGGAGCCCAGGACTCCCCGTCACTCGCTAACAGAGGCCGGGGTTTAGGTTTCACCGCCGACGGTTTGACATTTATATAAGCAGGGGAGCTCTCTCTCAGCTGTTTCTCTCTGTTTACTCACTGTATAACCTCACATTTTATGAATGCATTACAGATTATGCCACAGTTAACTTCCTATCAAAATGCCTAAAAAAGCATACCCAAACTAAAATGAACTACTTATGTAATGCAAAAAAAAAGGATGTAAGCCATATTTAGTCCTGTACTTAGGACGTTTTGCACGTTGGAGGCACCTACATGTCCTGCCGGTGTCCATGTCCACCCAGGTGACCATGGATGACTTCGAGCTGTCCTGCAAAGGCCTGTACCGCGCCCTGACCATCAGGGAGAAGTACATGAGGCTGGCCTACCAGCGCTTCCCGCGCACCGCCTCACAGTACCTGCGCGAGATCGAGGGCGGGACCTTCAAACCCGAGGATCAGCTGCAGCCGGGTGAGGAGGGAGGCGGGCGATTGCCTTGAAGTCCAAACGCCCCGCTTGGTTTCTCTGATGTTATTTTGCACCTATCCCCAGTTTTCACACCTCCTCCGAAGAGCGGGGAAGACCCCTTTGATGCCAAGGACCTGCCAAAGAATCTGGGCTACGTGGCTCGCATGAAGGACGGGGTCATCTACGTGTACAACGACGCCGCCGCCGCCGACAAGCACCAGCCCAAGGACCTGCCCTGCCCCGACTACGCCACCTTCATCGACGACATGAACTTCCTCATCGCTCTCATCGCACAGGGCCCAACGTGAGGGTTTTCGATTCTACCTAAATACCTACATGACTAATAATCGCAATAATCCTGAATTATATCTTATCTTTAAGCATGTGGTCCTTTGCAGTAAAACCTACACTCATCGCCGTCTGAAGTTCCTCATGTCCAAGTTCAACGTGCATGAGATGCTGAATGAGATGGAGGAGCTGAAGGAGCTGAAGATGAATCCCCACAGGGACTTCTACAACTGTAGGAAGGTAACGTTCACATACAGATACTCTTAAAAGTGGATTTCCGGTTTTGACAGTAGTCGTGTTATCATCATTTATTTATAAATTACATCATCTTTGGTAACGTACACATTTTAATTTCTTTGTTGAGTCCCTGTCTTTATCCCCCTCTGGTGGTCAGGTCACGTTACTACATCACATTCACTAAATCCTCTTTTTCCAGGTGGACACTCACATCCACGCGGCCGCCTGCATGAACCAGAAGCACCTGCTTCGCTTCATCAAGAAGTCGTACCGCGTGGACGCCGACCGGGTCGTGCACAACCTCAAGGGTCGTGAGGTCACCATGAAGGAGCTCTTTGAGTCCCTCAACCTGCACCCATATGACCTCACCGTGGACTCACTGGACGTGCACGCTGTATGTTACCAAAACGCCAGATCTGCGAAGTTACAGTCTCAGTTTGAATACAGCACAGAAACAAACGCCCCATTGGCTAATTTTTCAATTTCACTCAGTCTCTCGTTTCCTGTTTCTCTGGTGTTTCTCTCCAGGGTAGACAAACCTTCCAGCGCTTTGATAAGTTCAACGCCAAGTACAATCCTGTGGGAGCCAGTGAGCTGCGTGACCTGTACCTGAAAACAGAGAACCATATCAATGGAGAGTACTTTGCCACTATCATCAAGGTTTGTCTCATGAAAACAGGTCAGGAAAACATTGGAGTAAAAATAGTTAGAAATAGTTAATATATTATGTATTATTCTGCAGCAGAAGATCAGTATTCTTTAATCTGTACTTCCTGTCATGCGATTCTGTACTGAATTGTGCACCAGGAAGTAGCCAGTGACCTGGAGGATGCCAAGTATCAGTACGCGGAGCCTCGTCTGTCCATCTACGGCTGCAACGCCAACGAGTGGAACAAGCTGTCCAGCTGGTTTGTCAAGCACAGGGTCTTCTCCCCGAACCTCAAATGGATGATTCAAGTTCCCAGGATCTAGTAGGTGTTTGAGTTCCTGTATCTACAACGTGAAAAAAACGCTGGCTAAAGTTTGGGTGTAACTGAATGCTTCTTGTCCCTCTCGTGCCTCAGTGACATCTTTAGAGGAAGGAACTTTGTGCCACACTTTGGAAAGATGCTGGAGAACATTTTCCTTCCCATATTCCAGGCCACCATCGACCCACAGTCCAACCCAGATCTCAGCATCTTCCTCAAGCATGTGGGTCCCAAACTACAAGTTTCCAACAGACACTATTAATCTATTATAAATGATAAAGTGCTGAAGAAACCAGATGAATGAAAATCCTTCCCACTTTATGTGTAGGTGACAGGTTTCGACAGTGTGGACGACGAGTCCAAGCACAGTGGTCACATGTTCTCCACTAAGAGCCCCAAACCCGAGGAGTGGGACATTGCCAAGAACCCGTCCTACACGTACTACATCTACTACATGTATGCCAACATCGCTGTCCTCAACCAGCTCCGAAAGTGAGTCGTGCTCTTTAAATACAGGTGCATGAATGTTGAACGTTGCCGGCGTTTCTTCGGACCTTCTCTAGAACAAGTCCCGAGACTTGTCTTGTCTTCTGCGCTCTAGACAGAGAGGAATGAACACGTTCCTGTTCAGGCCTCACTGCGGCGAGGCCGGCGCCATCACGCATCTGCTGGCCTGCTTCATGACCGCCGACAACATTTCTCACGGCCTCAACCTCAAGAAGGTCAGAGCATCGTCCTGCATGTGTAACACGTCACCACCGGGGTAGAACGCGTGGTCTCAGAGTCTGATTCTGTTTGATTCAGGGCCCCGTGCTGCAGTACCTGTATTTCCTGACCCAGATCCCCATCGCCATGTCCCCCCTCAGCAATAACAGCCTGTTCCTGGAGTACGCCAAGAACCCGCTGCTGGAGTTCCATAAGAAAGGCCTGGTGGTTTCTCTGTCCACTGACGACCCCATGCAGTTCCACTACACTAAGGTCTGCGTTATTTAATTAGAAGTATAATTAAAACAATTAGTTTTTGTACAACTGTTTCTCTTGAGAGCATCTAATTCCTGTCCCTGCCGACCACAGGAACCTCTGATGGAGGAGTACGCTATTGCAGCGCAGGTCTTCAAGCTCAGCACCTGTGACATGTGTGAGATCGCCAGGAACAGCGTGCTGCAGAGCGGCCTGTCTCATGAGGTGAGCGGAGAACACTGATAAATCAAGTCCAGATTGGCTCAGGAGTTGCACGTGCATCGTTACAGGAATGCATCCTGATAGACTGTAATAAATGCGTAATCAGTTTCCCTCTGGGAGCTGTTGGAAGTTCGTTTTGCGCTCTGATGTATTTCTGTTCTCTCGATCGTAATGATTATGCGTCGTGGAAGAAGCAGAGGTCCTTTAAACTCACACTAACTAAATGCTGCTGACTCTCTGTGCACCAGGAGAAGGTCCACTTCCTGGGTAAAGACTACCTGAAGGAGGGTCCGGAGGGCAACGACATCCGCAAGACCAATTTGGCCCAAATCCGAATGGCGTATCGCTGCGAGACGCTGTGCTATGAGCTCAATCTCATCAAGGACGGAATGAAGATTGACTGAACACACTCAAGTCCAGCGTAACTTGTGTCAAAGACGTGTTCCTACATTTGTTTTCATGGTAACGCGTAAACGAGTGAATAATATAGAAGCCTTTTCAGACACTGATGTCCTCTCTACAAACTAAAAATATTTGATCATTGTATTTAAATGTGGGGAAGCATCGTGTATAAGAATGACAATAAAGACAATGTTAACAAGTTTCCTTTTCTGCTTTAAGCTGCTTAACACATTAATTTCTCATTTAAAATGTTCCTCATTGCTATGGCTTTTAATTGACAGTAGAATCTTGTAGAGCTATGCTTCTGTCCAGTTTATCTTAACTGACTTTTTGCACAATTGACTTAGTCAACTGAAAAGTGTAAATTACTCATGCAAATTTAATTAGGATTATCCCAAGTTGATCCACAACCAGTTTATGGCAGAGTTTACATAATATATATATAGTCTGATGTTCATTTAGAAGTGGTACCTAAAAATACACATCTTTATAAACATATTGTTATTATTCCATGTGTTTTCATATCAATTTCGAAGATATCTAGCACATACACCCCTCGGTTGCGCCACTCGTGCAGTGGCGCAGGTGCAGCTCATAACGCGGTGGCCATATTTCCCAGGACACTTGAAGACAACAGCGTTTATTCACCGTTGACAGCTGCAGCAGTCGGTGCGATGACGTCACCCTCGCTGGATCGCGAAATTTTCTCACAGTCGCGGATTCGCCAAGTTCGGCAAAAAACGCCAGTGTGTAACCGGACGTGATTCACGCAGTAAATGGTTTTAGGTTGCGTTGTTGGCAATTACAACATTTCTCCATCTCCATATAAGTAAAAAAATGCTCTGTCTTTTAGAACAATGTTGAATCTCACAAAAACATACGCAAATGGTTATTAGCAATCAAGAGAAACTGCTAGATACTACAAATTAATAATGTATTATTAGTATTTAACCTCCAGCCCTCATTCATTATCACTTAAAATGAAAATGTTGGTATTTAGTTTGTAACTAAAGGTGTGATACTAAATACTGTGAACGCCAAAAATTGAGGTGGATAACGACAGCTTTACTTTGGAAGATCACACCGGAAGTGATGTTTTTTTGTCGATCTTGACGTTCATCGTCCAGATAGAGAGGACGAGGGCTGCCGCTGCGCCGTCCTTTGGTCTCTTTTCTTTGTTGATGTTGTGTGCACTTATCAAAATAGACAACACATTTTTGCACCATGCATCGTGGTTGTTTTAACAGTTTAGCAACTTGCTACATTGGGTGAATTGGCGTTATCTTAAACTTTTTTGCCTAACCGCTAACTTCTCCAGACGGAACGATGATCTGAGCGGATTCGGACTTAATCTGTGTTTTTCCACTTTATCTGAAGGACCACGGGGAGCGATCATGAATCTGTGTCACCGTCTGAAACTACGAGGGGTGAGTCACGAGAAGCGTGGACTGTGGCCCTTTCTCTGTGTTATTCAAACGGTATCTTGTTTAAATTGCGTGAAAAACCACCGCCAAACTGAAGCGACAATATAAGCAGTTTAGACTCACTTTAATAAGAGCAACTATTTTGACGCTTTTATAAGAGAATAAAACTTATTTCCGTATTATCAATTTCAGTTCTTCAAATCGGCGCACACTCATTTAACTTTACGATGCTTTGCGGACCAGTATTAACTTTAACAGCCAACCTGTAGCCTGGCTAACGTTCGGTTAGCTTCACCGTTCTTCTTCTGCGTTACGGTACGATAAAAGACGTTTCGTTGTGGGGACAAAACAGCTGCTTTATCTTATTTAGGCATTTTGTCAGAGCCGAATTAAAGAGTAGTTCGTGGACTCTCAGATGAATAAATCTCCGTGGGATTGACGTGCGTGTTACTCAGCGTTAGTCACTGAAACGGTTAATTACGCCTAAACCAACACCTATGTGAGTTTAGCAGAATGTTTTCGTCATATCACACCGAGCTTCTCACATGTCCGTTTATTATAGTCCATCAAGGAAACGGGGTTTTATCAACGTGAGCAGAAAGCAGCCGAGTTAATGAGTAACTGCACTACAACTCAAACGATAATTCCCAGTCACATTCACACCAGGAGCAAAAGGAGTTTAATACATTTAGTGTCGGGTTCAAAACAAATGGAATCATTGCATTAGTTGGTGAAGCCCTTTTCATTCCCAACTCCCCCAACCGTAAATTACACCGAATGATGAAACCTGCTGTCACTACTTCACTATATCTCTGTAAATTGATGGCTCCAGACGTGGCTGATGATGCACCAGTTGTTTAATGGCTCATTTTAGTGTTCATCCCTTTATTCTGGCTTTTACCAAACCCACAATTTTCCTTTATCATGGCTTCAACTGTCACTTTTGATGACTAACCACAGGGGTATACCTCACCTACGGTACAACGTGTTGTGTCATGTCGCACACTTTGCTCAGAGGGCGGTTTGTTGTGTAATTTAATGTTGCTGCCAAGAACTAGATTCACAGCCTGTCCGTCTAGATTCTAGAGGCCTGATCCCCCGACTTTTCACTCAAAATGATGCGTTCCTCCATAGCTGACGGCCCAAAGGAACCTTGTTGGGGTTTACTGCGGCTCTCCCGGCGTCGTCACTTGATATTGCAACGCCTCACAGTTTGCGTCACTTGCAACAACAGCATATAATTTTAACTGTACCGTACACAGACGGAGCTGACGGTTTTGCATCTCTTTTTAAATGTTGGGGGCATATTTTTGAATTTGCTATATTTCTAAGGGGCCGTTTGAATTGCCATAAGTGAGGTTGAATCTAGTTCATCTATACATAGTTTAAATCAGTGGTTGCAGCAAATCTCTCTGCACCATAATTATGGACAGTCTGCTGATCCGTCTTCCTGCAGCTCAGGAAACGCAACTCATGCCTTCCTGTACGACGTAGCGCACACAGACAATGCCAGTGGGTGCGTTTGGCAGTGGCATCGTCACAGCGTGGTGGCTGTGCCATTGAGCAGCGTTCCACTTCACATTAGGACACATTTGATTGAGGTCAAACCAAACAAAAGTCTCTGTCTCTGGTTAAACACCCCCCCCCTCTTTATACTGCTCTGTAGGAATGCAGAGTTATTAGAATCTTGAGCTGTGCAGTGGAATTTTACTATGTCTGTCCGGGTCCAGATTCTTCAGAGCCTCCGGCCCTGATGTGCACGGTGTCCCCAGGAGTTGCTGTTGCAGAGTGCACAGTCACTGCATCGATCGACTCGGGGAGTACGCGTAGAAGCTGCTGCAGAATTTAACCTGATTTAATGAAGTTGGTCAGTGTTGGAGCAGTGACTGGGCGTTCCGATGTACTGCAGCATAGTAGTAGAAGGATGCTTCTACAAGAACACAACATTGTAGAGTATGTGAAGCTGTTTTGCATTATTGGTAATTTATTTAATCACAAACACAGTACAGAGCAGCAAAAGGCTGCACTAAGCTGTTATCTGTCAGTGATTCCTTTTTATTGACAGAAGCCTGTCCTTCCTGAGCATCTCTCTGTCCAAGCATGCAGTCCGTTCATGCTCACCAATGCAGAATGGCTGATGAGCATTTTTTGTGTTTTGTCTTCTTTCAGGTTGTTTACAGCAGGAAGAGAGGTGGAAATGACACTCTGCTGCCACGTGGACACGGACCAAGGCAGATTTAGGGAGAAGCACTGTGGTGCCGCCGTTTTTGCTGATCATCTGCGGATTTATTAATACCAGGGATCGTGTGGATTTTTCTGTTCATCTTTGAAAGGAGCTCACCGTTGCATGTATTGATGGAGGACTGAGGCAGAGCTGGTACTTGCCCCCTCTCAGAATGCTGGCTCTGACGGTGGAGCAGGGCAGGCGAGGGGGTGGTGAGATCGATCGCCTGCAGAAAGGGCCCAGCGTGGCCTGGCAGCGTCGGCAGCCGGGGAGGCCGCCTTCTCACGAGCAGAGTCTTAGCATCAGGGAGAAAATCTCCCAGTGGGAAGGTCGCAGTCAGGATGCCGGCGTGAAAGCACACCCCCCGACCGTATCCCGTACTCTGTCCGGGGACCTCTTGAGCAGGGCATGCTCCGATGATGCGGCGAGAGGAGGACTTCACACAAAAGCCAAGCTCACAAAGGCCAATGGCCACAGCATAGATTTACAGCAATCTCCTGGAAAAACTGCACACGGCACGGGTGGTAGAAAGTCAGAACCTTTGCAGACATATTCCACTGAATTCTCAGCCCAGTCTTCAGAAAATAAACCTGCAGCACAGAACTCCACCGCCAACGGTGACCAAAAACCTAATCGCATCGTGTCCGGTGACATCTTCTTTAAGCCTCTACCTCTATCGGACGATGACCACGAAGACATGCCTGCTGGGAACTTCTACACCTCGCGGGGTTTCTGGCGAAAGCTTGAGGGGGACCGGCTGCTCTGGGAGAAGGGCAGGGGGTCCTCGGGTGACGCTCAGCCGCCCCCCAAGCCTCAGCGCACATTTCAGTACCGGGGAGGCAGCGTGCAGTGGGAGGGCAAGTCTCCTCATACCAACCACTCCACCGGGAAAAGCAGAAGGGCCCACCCTCCCAGTTTCCCACCTCCTCCATGTCCGGTTGGAAAGAGCCAGGGGCTGTCAAGACACAACAAGAACAGGTAGGAAGATGTGAGCACTGGGCACTTTAGGGGTTAAAACTGTATTTATCAGTCCCAGAGTTGGAAATCAGAAGCTTATTGCTTCCCTTCATCTAAATGATTGGATGCGATTAATGTCTCCTGCTTCAAATCGCCCTAAATACACGCATTGTAACCTGAAATGTATTTAGGGCGGTTTTGGGGAGGGCACTGGTTCTAATTGTTGGCCGGGGCCCAGTTGCAATGTCACATGACATCTGTTCGTATTGTTCTCCATTGTCTGGACATGGCCTAGTTCCTCAGCGGCCGGGGGTCCGGGGTCATGAGCTACAGGCATGCACACACACTCCCTGTCCCATTTACTCAAGGCCAAACAAAACAAGACACAACTGTGGTCCTGCACATATTCAGCCTTCGACCAGTGAGCTGACATGGTTCTCACTTACAGGGTGAAGGGGAAATCTACATAATACTCAGATGCGTAGTTCTAGTAGCTTCACCCCTTTGTGTGGGTCATGATCAGTTTTATAGTGGCTTATTTTCTCAGGTCTGATGCTCAACTTCCACTTGCTTTCTTGTGGTGTAGTTAGATCTGTGACATGTCAGAGGTCACAGTAAATAATGATTTTAACTCATTGTACCAAACACAGGATATTAATTGGGTTGGGCTGGGCTTCCTGTGCTGTTATCCTGTAGTAGTGGGATGTGTCTAAGCTAACGTTCCATGCTGTACGTCGCCTGTGCAGACAGTTACTGTTCATATTCTGTCAGATTGCCACACAGATAACATACTTGCTCGAGGCTCCTTCAGAGGACTTTATTTACCGTCAATCATTCTTGTGCATTATGAAATTCCTCCGTGTCATGACATCACACATATTGTGACTCCACAGTTTCTGTTCGTTGCAAGCATTTTGGAAGCTAATCAAATCAAGTGCCTGTTTAAAAACAGAAACTCGTCTCATTGTTCGACTTATCTGTTAAGTGGAAAACTAGATAATAGGTGCAGCTTCCTTTTTTAGGCCTTCAGAGGAGGAAAGCGTCACGTTAACTTCATCTTTGCTGTGACAAACATTGTCATAGCTTCTGTCACGCTCCATGTTTTTTAGTGTCTGTGTTAAAATGCTCAGTCATTTCCTTTCATGGCAATCGGCCTCTCTCTGCCCATGTGTTTGAGACCAACATGAGGAATTTTGTGGTGACTTGTGGACTCAACTCGAGACAATAGAATGAAAAAAAATAAGTGATGGTAGCTATCTTTAGGACGGCAGCCTTACTGCTTTCTCCTCCCTCACTGCTGCAGGAAATCTTTTGAGTACGAGGATGCGGCGCGTCTCACAGTGAAGGAAGACCCTTCCGGTGGCGAGGCCGGGGACTCGGGGCTGTACCATGCGTACTCTGATGATAATATTTATGAGGACATCGTCTGTAAGTCGAATTTCCATCATCATAAAAAAGCTGACTTCATCCCCCAGCATTACATAAGCATTAGCTTTAGAAACATGAACTAATGTTAATGGCTGGTGTGTATCATCATGTAAGTGCAGTAAGGGAAAAACACTTCCTGATATAATGTGGACAATTAATAGTTATAGTATAATATCTATGTTTAAAAGTAAATAATTACACCCCACTTATCTGGTGTTACCCCAGGTAAAAGGCTTCGGGCTGTAGTATAAAGTTTACCCTGTGTACACGGTATAAACCATCCCTGGTCTGAACGTTCCCCTCTTCCTCTCATTCCTGAGGTGAGGCGAGCAGAGACAGCCCCTACGAGGACGTTAAGCTGTCGCCCATGTGCCTCCCAATTTCCAGGCCTCAGGTCCTGAAGGTAATCAAGGATATGTCATTTATGGACCTCCTTTATTTACTACTATAAAAATATGATCAAAGTTATTTAAGCCCAAAGCTGATATTGCAGACATCCATTTAATTGATAATCTATAACTCCTCCACTTTTCCTTTGCAGCTGTCTCCTAAACCTCAAACGTTGCACGGCTACGCTAGCAAAGGGGAGAGGAAGAGATTCCAGTCCCTCACACCTTCGAGATTCACGCTAGCCGATGCGTCCAAGCCAGCGGCACCCCGGCGCGCCAGCATTCAGAAGACACCCCAGGTATATGATGGAGAGCGTCATTTGTTTTCAAAGATCATCATCTGGAGCCAGTGTGATGTACAGTCAGGACTGACCCAGCACAGAGAAATCATTTCATGCTCAGTGTTGACATGACGGCTACGTCCAGGTAGAGCTTATGTAAATGCACTGTTGTGCGTTACGTTGGAACTTAAGGAGGCGGTGACTTGTTGAGCAGGAAAGAGGACACCGGAAAAAAAATGATAGTGGCAGCGCAACATGTACAACAGTTTCTTGAGAGCTGAGACGAATCGCATGAATTTAAAATAAAAATAAATGGCAGTGGGAATTTGGACAGGGAGGAACTTTACCAATAAGGTACAGTAACCAAACTGGCTTATTGACACCTAATGCTTGTACAGTATCTGCTCACAGCATTAACAAATACCAGTGGAGTGTATTTTTAGACTGTAGTTCAACAAGTTGTCTTGTTAACGTTTGACTTAAACTTGGACACAGTAGCTCATTAAAGTCGTCACAGGCATAACACCTCATTATGTATGTCTAGTTAGTGGCAGTAGTATTTTCTTAGCAGAAATAGTTTGTGTGTCTCTTAAAGATAAGCCTGGGCTTCCTGATTATCCTCCTGTCAGATATTCTAGCAGAACAAAGGAATGTGAGGGTTAAAACGGCTGAAAATATGACACAATTATCTGCTTATCGGCTGTTACGAACCTGTATTCCTGATTATGTAATAGATATTAAAGTATGGCGCTGACAATTGTGTGTTGTACAATGCAGTATGTTAACAAGATTGAAAGCGTCTTCGACGACAAGCTTGGGAGGAAGAGAGCAAAGAACCAGGGATTGTCAGCTCGAGGTAAAACACACACACACAAACACACATCAACACGTCAGTAGGATTAAGTTTAGCCTCTTGGTGGAAATACCCAGCTTCTGATGCTACACACAAGGCTAGCTCCATAAAGCATGAAACAAAGACTGACTGTCTGCTTTCATTCTTCTGATTCCCCCTAATTCATATCAGAGGAGACCAGTGGGACCGAAAGTGACCCAGAGGACAACACCAAAGGTATTGATCTGAAGTTAGAACCATCTGTAATGTCTCATGTTATGTCTGAGGTTAAACAACACAGAGCTGCATGGCAGAAAGGCAAACAGGAATATATAGCAGCCCTGAAGCGTAAATGATCTTCTGTGCACCTGTTTCTCATATATTTCTGTGTAATCATGTGACATACAGCTACAACGGCCCTGATGAGTTGTGACTTTGTTTATCTTTTTCTATAATTTAAATCAGACAAAATCAACAAAAGGGAACACAATTATAATATTTTAAAAACAATGTAATGATTGAAACAAGACCACAGGATTGAAATAATGCCCTCTAAAACTTATTGATGGTGCTAGTGGAGGGTGACGGGTTCAGCTATTAGTAACGTTCGTCATCAGGCTACTCAGATGTTTATTCTGCTAACGCTTATTGTCAAGCCGTGTCTCATCTCGCTGTTTGTGGTCCAACAGGCAGATCAGTTTACATCCAGTCCACGCTCAAGCGCCGACCGGGCTACCGCACCCTAGAGAGAGACCTGATCCAGCTGCAGCAGCAGCAGCTCCTGCAGATCTTCGTAGTGGTGTCGCTGAGAAAAGGCTCATCAGGAAACACGTATTCCCCAGAAATTACACAGCAGTTTCCCAAAATGGTGAGACACACGCTGTGCAGTCAACATAGCTCCTTTCCTAACTCCACTCTAAGGCTGTGGATTTAAGTTAATCTAATTTAACGATGTTAAAGGAACTTGATTACCATCATGTATAGCTGGACATATACAAGGCTTTTCACAGTATTATATATATTTTTCATGTATTTCTATTATTCAGAGACTATAATATTGTGTAATTACAGTATAACTAAGAACCTACTAATCCGATGTAAAGAATTCAGCTTTTTTGAAAAAAAAAAAAAAAAAAAAGAAAGTCTATGACAAATATTGTTTGTCTTATTATGAGGTGGTTGTGGGAAATTATATTAGTACAGATTTGTATTTAAAAGCAATTGAAGCATCAGTTATTGCAGCTGGGTTTGTTGGAACCATTAAAGAATGCCAGTTGGAGAACGGTTGCTTTACTTAGCTAGAGTCCCACTTTTTCAGTTTGAGAAGTCCTCCCGTCTCTCCAGAGAAGCTGAGGATCAGCTTAAGGTCATTCCAAGGTTCTGTTTCCCCGACTCAGAGGACTGGAGGCCTACCGCACACATGCCAAGGTCAGTGAAATATATACATTTTTCGATTTGTTCCTCAAATCAGTTGTAAAATTGTTTCATAGGTTATCTAGAGATAGATTTAATTTGGTTGGATGCTGTTCAGCAGACATCAGCTGCCCGAAACTGACAGTAACGGTGGATTTTTCTGTTTAAATGCCGCGTGCTCTCCTCTGCATCGCTCTGGATGACAGTGAGACCTTCTCCTTCGTCCTGACGGGAGAAGACGGCAGCCGGTGGTTTTGTTATTGCCGTAAGATCCTGGTGAGTGTGGACAAGTCAAACATTTGAGTCACTTACTGGAGAGCTTGTGTTTGTGTGCGTGACGACATGGCAGCTGGCCACGTGCTTACTCAACATCTCTGAGGAGATGTGACTCACAGACCATACCACTTCAGATTCTGTGACAGAGCGCAGCAAGAATGTCATGGTTTTCCTTCTCCCCCCTTTCTTTGGCCTCACAGGGAGCGCTGCCTCAGATCTTTTATTTACAACACACTTTCTAGGTTTTAGTTATGATCCATATCTGCATGTTTTGTTTGTGTTTGTGTCATTGTTGTCCTGTGGTACTTGGCCAGAGCCCATTTATTTGATAGATAAGCTGTTCAGTATGAACTTTAGACTCTGGCCAATGTAATCATATAAAAGCATTTTAAATGTTTTGTGTGTGCAGTATTATGTATTACAGTATTTAATGGCGTCACCTCTGTTGTTACTTGTGTGTGACATATGAAACTGTGCTCGCTTTCAAGCCCAGTGGAAAGGGGAAGAGGCTTCCCGAGGTGCACTGTATTGTCAGCAAGCTGGGCTGTTTCAACCTGTTTGCAAAGGTAAGGTAACCACACCGACCTCTATTATAGGGACATGAAAGGAATGAGTTGGGTTTACTAAGACGCAGCGCTAATCCTCCTGTACCGCTGGATGGAATGAGGCTCCACTTAAAGATAATCTTCACCGGGTGAAGTTGAATTCATGTAGCAGGGACCCACCCGTTTTACAGTCAGCCAAGTTAAGTGTGAATAGGTCCAGGAGGAGAAGTGCATTTACATACAGAGCTGCCTCTGCTCTACTGTTCGGACTGCGATCAGCGTAAGTTCATTCAGGACACACAGATGTTGCTTCATATGTGCAGATTCTGGAGGAGGTTGAGAGGCGCAGGGAGATTTCCACGGCGCTGGTTTACCCTTTCATGCGTAGCGTGATGGAGGCCCCGTTTCCAGCCCCGGGACGGACAGTCACTATCAAAACCTTCCTCCCCGGCTCTGGGAATGAGGTAACCCTGGAAACAAAGAGGAAACGTTAATGAGTAGTTTGGTTCCTCCTAAGCAGTGCTTTCCACAGACGGGGCTTGTCTGCTCCAGCTTTGAAGGGTTCATGTTAGGACAGCTGTATGCTGCCTGTTGTAACAGTCATCAGTTCAATCATTGCATTGCTGTTTACCGGCACCAGATAAGTAAAGTAATTACCCCTCCCATAAAACTTCAGAGGAAATGCTCCGAAGTGATTGGTTCCTTCTCAGGGTTTCACTTGTACGTTTTTTACATTTTTTTATGTCCTTCTTCAGCAACATTTACATCAGTGCATGTAACCAGCTTGTGTTTTTGCTGAGCTTCAAGGGGTAAATGACACCCGCCCTCCTCTGCTGCCAACAGGTGCTCACTCTGTGTCGACCCGTGGACTCCAGATTGGAGCATGTGGACTTTGACAGTCTCCTGCAGTGTCTCAGTGTCGGGAAGCTCCTGCAGGTGTTCGCCTCCCTTTTACTGGAGAGAAGAGTCATCTTCATCGCCGATAAGCTCAGGTACAAAACACTCACTACACTAAGCGGTTAAAAGTCGCTTCGACTTCACAGGTACAGTAACAACGTCTGCTGATAAACGACAAGCGTCACGATTGAACGCTGTCATCCGATCTGTGTGAGAACTGAACTGTTTTTTGTCTGTCCTGCTGTCGGCGCCGCAGCGTCTTGTCTCGCTGTGGCCACGCAGCACTGGCGCTGCTCTACCCTTTCACCTGGCAGCACACGTTCGTGCCCGTGCTGCCAGCCAGCATGCTGGACGTCAGCTGCTCCCCCACGCCCTTCCTCATCGGGGTGCTGGCCCCCTGCCTGCCACAGCTGCTGGAGCTGCCCATCGAGGAGGTCAGCACGGGTTCTATCAGAGGAGTCTGTGGAAGCAGCTCGCGGTTGGTTGCGAAACAGGCAGTAACTGTCACCGTTTCTTCTCCCTGTCTTCTCAGGTGCTCATAGTGGATTTGTGTGCCGACAAGTTTGTCATTCAGGTTTGTACACATAGCCAGATTGGGAATGACAGGCGTGGCCTCAGTGGGAGAGATGGCTTTGCCCACACTTGTCACTTATTTGCAAGAGACTGTTGTTTGTGTCCTTAATATCAGCACAGTGTAGTTAAACAGACATGCACAGCAGATGTTACACGGTTTAGGAGGGAAGGTGCCTTCAAGTCATGCTGTAAACTTAAGGCTGTGCTGCAGCTGACTAATCTTCAGGTTTGACTTGATTTCAATTTGCTGTTCTATTTTTGCATGAAATTGACTCACCGCGATGGTACAGTATGTAACAAAGTGCGGCCCGTGGGCGTGGGCAGCCGAAGCCTTTGTTCATTTCTCTCTAGGGCAAGGGTGACTAACCCTGATCCTCCAGAGCCGCAGCCTTGCTTGTTGTCCAAACATGAGGCCTACAGCAGCATGGAGGGCGGCACAGTCTAGAGCCCTGGAGGAGCAGGGTTGATTTATTCATCAGCGCATAGACAACTGATCACCTTTCAGTCAGAAGCACATTTGTTAGACCCAGCTATGACAAGCATCTCCAACGAGGCCACAGAGGACAGATTAATAGGAAACTGCTTACGAATGGCACCGTGGCTGCTTCTGACCTTTTCTATCATCATATTTGACAGCTGGGTGATGAGGACTGCATCCTGCCCAGCAAACTTCAAGCAGCCCTGCAGCAGATCTTGGAGGAGAGAGGAGAAATCCTGAAACAGGAGGCTGGAGACAGATGTGGAGGTTGCTATGAAACAGCTGTTGCACACAACTAATGACCATATTTTAGTCTAGTGTTTCAGAATCAGTCTCATTACCTGTTCTTGGATTTATCACTCCAAATTCACAGTTTTAAAAGGAGAAAGCATCATGTATGTACTTACTGTATTTGCTACATATCTGACATATTTCTGGCAACAAAGATGGAAGCAAATAATGGTAAGAAGTGTTTCAAAGCCTGAGTGACTAAGGCACGACAGGTCAGAGACAATCAGTGATGGGAAAGTTTGCAGCCAGTGACCTACTCAGCTGAGTGGACCATGCACTGCCTCTCACTGTCTCGCTTGGTGGCTGCGTGCTTGCAGACAGTTGTGGTGTAGCTCCATCCGCCGCCGCAGGAAGAACATCTGTGTTACAGAGCATGTGTTATTGTTTAAACGGTGCCAAGAAAGTTAAATTGACTTCACAGCTGTGACTGGAGAGAGGCAGTGGGACTCCTGAACTCTCAGCTCTTCTCTTATTACTGCCCCAGAATGTTAAGTTGCAGATTAAAAAGGGTTTATTGACACGGTCTCCACATCTGTATCAGTTGACCTGAGGCTTCAGGAGTCCCACTAAACTGAAACATTTCTATCTTGAAGGTTTCTGTCCATTTTGAAATGTACCCTTTGGCCATTAGATTTTCTTAACATGTAACATTCTTTTTATTAATCTAGTCTAATTACACCGTAAAACCAGGTTGGGAACAAACTGTTCATGTTGCAACACTCCTTGTTTTCTGTAGAACTAGTTGTTAAATGAACAGATCCTATTGTCGCACTGCGCTAGGATTAACATTCTACCTCCACCATCTCTGCGTCCAGGCCAGCAGAGCGACCTGAGCGCCTTGCTGTCGGAGGCCTTCGTGCGTTTCTTCGTGGAGCTGGTGGGCCACTACCCCTTCCACATGGTCGAGTTTCCCAACGGGAGCAAGGAGCTGCAGCGGGACAACTTCCGGAAAAGCCATCCGTCCCGCGGCGTGCGCCAGTTCCTGCAGCTTTTCATGGACACCCAGATGTTTGCCGGCTTCATCCAGGACAAGGAGCTGCAAAAAGGAGGAGGCCGAGGTAACGAGACACGGCAGCCTATCACATTTACTGCTGAGTGGAACCCCTTTCTCTTTAAACATAGTCTATTAAGACAATTGAAAAGATTTCCACAGTAGAGCACATTAAACCAGTTTTTCCTGCTCCTGCACATATTCTGGATGAGTGAAGGAACATTTGCTCTTTTCTCTCAGGTCTTTTTGAAGTCAGAGTGAACGAGTATCTGGGCTCGTACCAGGAGCCGGAGTCAAGTGGTGTAAACAAATTTCTTAAAGGACTGGGTAAGCTTCGTTCTAATTGCCAAAACCTTTCACTTTTAAATCGGAATTCTCAGCAGCTGATTGTCCCTCCCTGTTTCTAAAGGAAACAAGATGAAACTCCTACAAATGAAATGAAAACCGCGCCAACGGTCCTTGCTCTCGTCCATAAGAGACTGACTTATAAATAACAGAACACTTGTCGCTGCGCAGCGGCAGAGGAATGAATGTAGGTCCGTTTGTGTCTGGATGTGAATGAGACGGTGAAGAATCGGACACGAGACCAGTCTCGTCTTCCAGCCACGTTCGTACGTTTCATTGGATAAAAGCTGGACACACTTACATGTACAGAAGAGCCATGTTGGGGAGAGATCGAATACATTCCGTCTAATTAACCTCAGTATCAATGTAACTGTTTGTTATTGTACAGAAACATTATTTTCTAAGTTGGATTCAGTGCAATTTTTATGTCAAATTTCAATGTTTCGTATTAACTGAATATAAGGTTGCAACCTGATGCATGTTTTACATTTTGAATATTAAAACAAATCACATCTTGTCAAACTGTAAAAAATGTTTACTGTGCTTTTATGTGTTGGCATATAGAATTAAGTTGAGGTTTATCAACTCTGATCAGAACGTCTGATCTGTGATCAGTGTTTGAACCTCGGTTAAAATGAGTATTTAACATGTTGTAAAACTTTTGTTTCTCTCTTAACTGGAGTTGTACATTTTATATTTTGCACAATCTTTGTCACTCTTGTACGCTATTGGGAATATTTTTGTATTAAAGCATGATGTCTTTTGTACTTTTTAAAATAAATGGGTTTACAGGACAGTACTTTGTTTGCGACTTTATAAAAGAGGCTGCATGATTCTGTTGCATTGAAACATAATTCAGGCACCCATAGCTCTGTAACAGGTTGCTGTTGTTTATTCTACCTCAAAATGGACCCTGTGAATGATGATAGAGTTCTTTAGTAAAAAGTAGTTCAAATAGGTTTTATGCAGTGAACTGTGGGCTTTAACGGAATTAAGCTCATGGCAGGTCTGGACAGGAAGAAGTGTTAGAGCAAGCCGAACCTGACTGACAGATCAGAAGCACCTGACATGTTTACAATCTATGATCTATGATTATGGAATCGTTCCTGTTTCTTTTGCCGTGAGAGAATGTCCATGTTAAAAATCAATTTGTTTCCTTTGTTGGAATTGTACCCTATTATAAAAATATTAATATTTGTATTTTAGTTACATTTTTAGTTTAAACACTGACTTCATGAAAACATATATTAAAAACAACTAAAATCTCTCACTTATCATGCAGATTCATGAGTTTCTTGGCCCTCAGCTGGTTTCTGTACTAACTTTTACTTGTACTGACTTTTTGTGGCTTTATCTTCGCTCCTGTCAAATCAGGACCAGTTAATTCAGTGCAAGAAAACAGACACTGAAAACACTTCTAATATTTATTTTTATATGAATATGCAAAACCTACAAAATTATTTATCCTTATACGACGTTGCTACCAAATTGATGGACAAAATGTCAGCGTTATCTATTTAAATACGATTCTGCAACACAAACATTTCTGGTCAGAAGTCTTGGTGCGTGTGAGACATTCACTGCATTACAATTGAAGTGTAATTTACTTTTCATTATTTCCAGTTCATAGACTAACAGACACCAAAAAGGTTTTACCTAAATAATTTAGATCGACTGAGCTGAGCAGCTCTGTGCAGACAGCTGCGTGTCAGCACTGTGTCCACATGGGGGCGCTGTTTCCACGTTAATCCGCTCACCGTCAAAGCGTTTAGTCTTTATTGTACATCAGTGTTTCATGCGTCAACATCAGCATCACAGATGTAATGCTTGCATTATAAACAACGACTATTTTGGAAGAAGTGCCTGTCAGTTGAAAACTCTTGCCCTCATGTGTACACCACAATAAATCACGTAACATTGTTAGCTATAAAACTGCCAAAGGATCACATGTGAGCGGTTATAAAAAACCTAAACTTGTCCGTCAGTTTAAGGATAAACGTGCTGGGTGTGAACTGATGCACAGCTGGAAACCGTCTGTGGCATTTAAAATATCCCCGATAGGGACTTGGGTCTGACGCTGTGAGCCACAGCCAGGTTGGATATAAAAACCCAGAGACTAAATAAAACAGTTAACGGGTTTCCCAGATTGAATGTCACAAAAACTACTGTGCATTTATGAGTATTTTTCTGTCCTAGATGAGGTCAGAGTTATATTATATTATATATATATATGACCATTTTTCACCACATACCACACTATGACACTTTTTCATCACATTCTATATTATACCTATTTTCAACACATACTACACTAAGGCCTATTTTTCACCACATACTATAAAAGCTGAGGACCCCATGATCAACAACATTTTTTCTCCACATACTTTTCTAAGGCATACTTTTCATCACATACTAGAGCAAAGCACATTTCTCATCAAGGCTTTGTTTTCAGCACATCCTAACACAAGGCCACATCACAAGTCCAACACGAAGGACACACCCAACACCCAACAACCTTGTGATGGTGGAAGAGGGCCCAAGTAGTTAACAGTTTACGCCTACTCACTACGCCCAGCCCTTTGTTCACACAACGAGCCCATGGTTTACGGGTCAGAAGTGAAACCTCACTGTGAGTTAATGTGTGGCCTCAAGCCAAAGTACCTGGATAGGTGGTGAAGCATTTCTACTGAAAAACAATAAGTCCTTCTGACATGACGCAACCTTATTTGGTTTGTTTTAGTAAAGTGCGTGATGAAAATATGCCTTATGCAGTGAATAAAGGGGTCGTAACATAGTATGAGTGTTGCATTAACTCTTTAAAAGCCTGATGTTAATTTGAAGCCATTTCTAATTTAGTCTCAGAGAGATCCCACTTCTCCTACAGGAAGTTTTTCTTTACAAAGCAGAGGCTTGAAACCTTCAAGATTGTTCAGGTCACTTTAAAGCGAACTCTGTGAAGCAGACCATAATTCGCACAACTATGGTAACTTAGCAGTGAAGAAGGAAAACGCAAATGAAGAAGACGCTGCGACTGGGGAGGCACGAACACCTGAACACACCTGAGGTCAGAGCATCAGAGGAACCTGGAGCCTCGTCGCACACGTGACCTGCTGAGACCTTACTGCAAGATTCAATCATTCTCACGGCCTGAAAGCTTCACGCTTTGACCCAGTGGTTATTATTAATTTATGGACTGTTCAAAAACACTGTGAGGAGCTCAGAGGTTCATAGGAGACTCGAGGCATTGTTCTCATGTTGTCCCTCAACCTCAGCTAAGGCCCGTTCCCGTCTCAGGCCCACAGATCTACAGCATAAGTGACCGAGTGGCATTCTCGTAGTCTCCAATTAACTTCTCCTGAACACCGTGTGTGTTTAAGCAGAACACCGTGGCTCTGCTCCAGCTCCTCCGGTGGGACAGAACAGTGCGATAGTCAGCCTGTCCTTTAACAACTCGTCTGTCACGGCAAAACTTTCATTTCTGAGGAAAGAAAGTCAAGGGTGACATTTTTATTAAAGTCAACGCGTACTGACAGATGATAAATGGCTTCCAGACGTGGCACCGAGGTTTTACACCCACCGCGACTGTGGAAGTGCGACAACAGGCGCTTTTTTACGGCGCGTCATCGTTTTCCGAGGGTTTGTGTTTATGAATATAATAGACACAGCGTAAACACATCCATTAAAGCCACGTGTTGACAGTGAAGGTCGGTGTGTTGGAAAATGCTAATCTCACACCAAACACACGGATATTGCTTGAACTCGCTTCAGATCTTTGTTGTGGGAAGCGGTTCTCGGAATCGGCAGCAGCGGGAGGTTTTTTTACCCACAGCTTTAGTTCGCGTTTTTTTCTAATAATGATTTGAAGTGGTGGTTAAAAAAACACTAATAGTTATTTATAGTCTGTACAATTACAGTAAAAAACATGATATTGTTTTTTTTAGTGAGATCATTTGAACTTTCCACCTGGATGAGAGCTCCGGCCCGTCGCCTGTTGACAGTAAAGAGCGGACGCCGGCAGGAAGTGCGATAATCACGCGCCGCTACACTGTCGCGTTCGAGCTTCAAATCCTGCGCCGCCGTCACGTTCCGCCTGCGATGCTGGTAGGAGTGACGTCATGCTGCCGGTGGCGGGCCGAGGCGTGGAGAAGCAGATGGGCGCTGAAAAAGAAGGTGAAAGGGCACCAGCAGGTGTCCGGTTTCCTCACGGCGACTCCGCCGTCCCTGGATCAGCTGAGAGCGGGGGTTTCGAGCGTGGAAACAACACGACAGTGGGTATTTGGCCCATGCGAATACAGAGATGGTGTAAAATGCGACACATCCGTCGTCTGATGTAAACTAGAACCACACAATGACAACGTTGTTGGTTTATAAGTGCACGTGCTCGGCCCGTCGCGTTATCATGGATGTGCACCCGTGTCATTGGTACAGGGAGTTTACGGAGTGTCGTAAATGACTGGAGACATTTCCCAGTGTTGGTCAACGCAGTAAGTGTGTTGAGAAACCAGTCATTCGTAAAAAAAAAAAGGCTGGGTGTCACGAGCCTCCGCGCACGTCAGTCTTCGGATTTAAAATCAGTCCATGACTTAATCCTTTTATTGCTCCAGCGCCTCCATCATAAACACCCCGTCCCAACGCTGGCCATCGGGTGTGATTTGACAACACAACTTGAGGATATGAGCTCCTCTCCCCAATGCTTGAGCATCAGCATCATCTTTTAGTCTGGACCCCCCCCCCATCGCCTCCACCCGGGCCTCCTCTACAAGAACCTGCCGCAGCTTATTACTTTGGCCTCGCCGAGCACCGGATCACTCACGTTTATTATTCCAGGCATGGGAGTAAAACAGCTTTGATCGTGTACAGTCTCCTCCTCAAAGCCCTCACGACTCCACGGCCAATAAATGACTGCGCTGATACGATTGAGCCGTATTTGCCGTTGGGTTACTAAATAACTGAGTCAGTCAGGCGGCTGTCGTTGCAGACGCATGCTATGCTAATGGACTGGAGATATTAGTCAAGACCACAAATGAGGAAAGTAATCTAATAAGAGTGGCCTCTTCCTGATACTGATACGTGTTCTTTCCAATTCACATGGGAGATGAGTGACGTATTTAAAGATAATGGTCCTGTCATGTCCTCCTTAGAATAAAAGTACCCCCATGTTATTTTAATAGCCAAGTTTACTTGGTGGAACAAAGTTGTGTAAGTGTATCTAACAAGGTTTGACACAGTGAGTAATTAAAGTGAAGCTTGTGGGAGCAGCCGGGCTCCTGCTGCTGCGTCAGTGGGAACATAGACCTCTATCAGCACCTGCTGCCTTATCGAGCAGCTGAATGGAAATGAGTCCTCCTCGTAGCTGCTGACCGGTGGCGGAGATCGTTCCTAACGTTTAACATCCGGCTCTGCGGCTTCATACGTCTTCAGTTTGCATTTGCTCGTTCTTCATGTGCATGTGTTTGACCAAAAACCTGCTGGATTTACATTGAGTGTGTGTGTGTGTGTGTGTGTGTGTGTGTGTGTGTGTGTGTGTGTGTGTGTGTGTGTGTGTGTGTGTGTGTGTGTGTGTGTTTTGTGGGAGGGGCGAGACTGACTGTAATACAGGTGAGAAGGAAGATATCAGCATATAAAGAGGCAGGGAAGGGCCAGTGTGTATCAGTCTCCTTGAAAGCTTCAGCCCCCCCCCCCCCGGGGCCCAGAATGACTTCATTTGCATGAAGGACTTTAAGGCGAGCTGAGAGAGAGAGAGAGAGAGAGAGAGAGAGAGGGAGCGAGAGCGGGGCAGGTGATACCGGCCAACGGACGCAGAGGGAGGAGGACTCTGACACAGCGCGCTCTGACACACACACTCACACACACCTGTGGCTCCAGAGGAGGAAGACCCCTCGGCCCCCCGCTGGGATCCCACACGTCCGACCGGACTGCGAGTCGACATCAGGGAGAAAATGCAGCTTCAAGAGCAAAGGGAGTGAAGGAAGCGGGACCCGGAGGAATAAAGAGGAGGATCATCTGACACCTTCAGCTCACAGGTAAACTGAACCTGTACTCTGAAAGCTGCTCCGTTCAGTCTCAGGCCGGGACGTCTTTACTGAAGCATCAGCAGGCACCGAACTGCGACGACGCGGCTCTCGCCTTTGTCTCACCTGCAGTTCGGCTGTGGACGCTCGCCTGCATTGTCTGCTGTGTTTACACACGTGCTGCCTGCTTCAGTTAAACGGTTCGCCACCGCAGCAGCACCCCCTACACACATACACACACATACACACACACACACACACACACACCCTGCAGCCAAACAGCGCGTAGATCCAGTTTCAACAGGTAGGGCAGCATTCGCGGACGGCGGTTGAGGCGACCGTTTAACCGATAGACAAAAGGCACAAAGGGGCCAGAAGGCGCCGTTTGACTGGCAAATCAGCTGCTTTGTGTAGTAATGGGGGCAGTGGGGCAGGTGAGGTGTGACCCACTGAGACACCACCATAAACCAGCGGCTTATTCGCTTTGTAAAAGGATCTTTTCCATCCTCTGCCCCCCGGTTCTTCTGGACCCGCCACACGCTGCACTGCGAACCTGGACCTTATTTAAATGTTTCAACCGGGTCGCTGGACAGAGATGAAAGCTACAGCTGAGCACGTGTGGGCTGGACTGGATCTGGGTTTCGAGGTTGAAATTTAATCTCACCGCTTTCCTTGTAAGACAAAGTTCAGGCGGACGAGCAGTAAACACCGTTCGGCGCTGGCCCGGTTTCTGTCCAGACGCCGGGTCCTGGCGTTTGCTCAAGGGCTGCTCCGTGAATCATTAAGGGCACAACAAAGGACGGCTCCTCTCGCCTGCGAGGCCGCTGGGAACGTGAAACCGCTCGTCGCTCAGCTGCTTGCTGTTTACTTAGTGCCGGTAACAGGTAACGTAGCCCGAGGCCTCAGAAAGCGCTTCCTTCTTCGCGGGCCGATGGCGGCGCAAGGACAAACACAGCTTTTATTTCCCTGGCACTGAACCAACGCCGCCGTTGGAAGTGGAGCGCAGCTCTGTTATTACTGATTACAATACGCTGAGTGCAGCATCGCAGGAAAAGAGAGCGCCTTAAGATTGACCTCTGACCTGTGAAAGGCATTTACACGCATGAGAGGGTCGCGTAAATACTGAGTACGACAACAAAACCATCATAATACCAGAGAAAATGACGTGACGGTAGATGAGATCCAGACCGCAGTTCATTTGTTTATGAAGCGAAGCAGCTACAAGAGACGATTAAGACAAACTGTCATCATGCTAGATACTGCAGCTATTATACTGTATTAAGGTCATTCTTTAGATTTTTATAAGCTCCACTTAATATTATTATTATTATTATACACAATAAGCTACATGACTAAAAATGTCCCTCCTGGAAATTAATTTTGCCGAAGCGTGTTTTTGTTCCAGTAAGTGACCACAACTGATAATGAGTCTCAGCAATAAGGAAACTGAGTCACGGCCAGTGGGAAGGAGGCTTTAAACCGATAAGGTGTGTAATTATACAGAAAAATGTGTTCCCCCTCCCGCCAAAGCGTGTTCGAATTCAGCCGAGATGCAGAGCGAGACCTGGCGGTGCAGGAATTTCCAAGGGCAGATGGAGCGATTAGCCGCAGAACAAGCGGGGACTTTGTGCGGGCGCAGGGACCGGGGCAGCACCGGCCCCGAGGGCGCAGAGAGGAGAACACCTGTGCTCCAGCGGTCCCTTGTGCCCCTGCGCACACGGTGCTCTTCACGTCGGCGGCCTCCAATGCCGTTAACAGACGTGTAATGTTTGTGCCGGGCCTAAAACAAGCCGGACTGGTTCAGGTGACCCAGAGAGACCCGGAACCTGGCGTAGTAGCTTCTGTACTGCCACTGTTGGTATCGAGTTGGGTCACGTACTGTACATTCAGCTTCACAAAGCAACAGGAAAATCGTACTCGTTTGTAAAAGACTCATCGTTTGCAGCTGCTTAAAATCTATACACGTGTGCACGTTTGTTTTCGCTCCTCCACTTTTAAAAATCCACTCTCACACATTTGACCCATTTCTGCAGCTGACCTGTGATTGAATTACTCATTGACTGACCCAAATCTTGTCAAGGGTGTATTAATATGCATGCTCCGAAAAACAGCTCACCTTCCCACATTCTGTATCAAACGTGCACCGAATGAACTCATGCGACTTCGTTGGGATGATGGAAAAACTAATCTCCGCGTTTCCTAAAATCTCTTTCAGGATCTCGACATTAAAAAGGAAAGAGCGTCTTACGCAGGCCGGTCCAAGGCTGAACATGGAGCAGACGCCGCAGATTTGGCACGTCCAGGACAAGAAGGTGTCTGTGGTGAGCCAGCCCGAGTGCTCCATCTGCTACAACACCTACGACAACGTCTTCAAGACGCCCAAGCTGCTGGAGTGCACGCACACCTTCTGCCTGGAGTGCCTGTCGCGCCTCATGGCGCTGGCGCCGGCCGACCCGGAGGGCGCCGACGCCGGCGCCGGCGCCGGCCCCTCCCTCTCCTGCCCCTTCTGCCGCCACCTGACCGTCCTGCCCAAGGAGGGGCCCCCGGCGCTGGCCACCAGCCGCGAGCTCCTGGGCAAGCTGCCGCGCCACCAGCAGCAGGAGCAGCCGGTGTGGCTGGAGGGCGAGAAGCTGTGCTACAAGAGCGCGGGGCGCGGGCCGGGCGGCGCCGGCGCCGTCAGCAGCCCCGCGCCCTTCTGCATCTGCATCGACATCGGCTCCAGCAAGTCGCTGGACGCGCCCATCCAGACGCGGGGCCGCGCGCACGGCCTGCTGGGGCGCCTGTCGCACTGGAAGAGGGTGCTGGTGTTCGTGGTGCTCATGCTGCTGCTGATCGTGGTGGTGCTGTGGCCGCTGCAGTGCGTGTTCAGCACCGGGAACCTGCGCTGTATGCACCCATCGCAACCCGCCCCCACCACCGCCGCCTCCCCCGCCACTATAACTGGACTACAAGGCTGAGTGTAGTGAACTTGACCAGACAGGCGACCGTGTTAAGGAGTGAACAACAGGAATAAGTTAATTTTTCAACCCTACAATGTTCTTACACAAACAGTATGTGGTTACTGGACTGGGTCCATCGAAGCAGGATCCACCTGATGAAGGGACATGGACTCTGACAGACACTGTGGCTTATTTATCTGAAACATGGACAGAAGCAACGCTTTTGCACTTTAATTAACTTCAATCAACTGTCAGTGTAAAATTGGTCGTTCTGGTTTGCTTGAATAGTTTGGAGATGATCAGATAACACACGTCAGTGGTTTGATTCAGGACAGTCTAATCTTTTATTTGACTGAGTACATATCACGTGTTTCTGTTAATTCTTGGTAACGACGCCTTACCAGTATCTAACAAACAACAGATCAGTTCAGATTGACTGGTAACAGGTCTGTGATAATAGAATAAATGATGTGCCCGTGTGCCAACAGGAAACGCTTGTTGTGTTTGGCTTTGTTTACAGGCCTAATAAAATGTCAATCATCATGTTCATCCTTTTTCCATTGGCAGTTGCTCGTTAAACCCGTGTGTGCCCAAATACCTGACTGCTCCTGAAGTATTTAGATTCCGAGCTGTAAAACAATCAAGCCATTTACTGACCATTATTCGTCACTTGCTCCGTCTGAACCTTAAACCCTTGACTTCCAAAACAAAGTCTGGACAGGAAGTTGTCTGTTTATGGATCACGGACTGGATTAGGTGTGTTGCACTGAGGAGGAGTGAGTGTGTGGCTTTCCCTGAACTGATAAGACAGTTACATTTCTAAAATCTTTAAGGAGTGGCTGCAATAAAAGCACAGCTTCCCGAAGCTGCCTTTGACCGGTCAGTAAAGGCATGCTCAGTCACAGTTACCTGAAGTAAAACAAAGCCTCCATGACCCACTTCCCAACATCTCTTCGGGAACTATTATATTGGACGTACGACAGCCTGGAACAATATAAACAAGCTCCAGCAGGTCCACTCTCAGCGGTTTTCATTTTGAGTTCATTTTCAAATGGCAAACACAATGAAGAGAGGCAAAATGTGTAACGTTATAACCTTTTATTAAACTATATAATAAACCATTCTTATGCCATTCGTGGCAGCTCATTGTATCAGCAGGTGCAGCCTCAACAGCAACAAGGCAGAGCCAGTGCAAGAAAGAGAAGAAGGGGCGAGAACCTCCACTGAGCAACGAGGGGACTCTGCAGCACAAGTCACTGCAGGCGTCCTGCAAACGGCGGGAGCAACGAATCCAAACGTGTTCAAGTAAATGTAAAGGACAAGCACAAAGAAGTGATCATGTTCATGCTGCACAGCTCTGTGCACATCGCTCATCCATGGTGAGGTCACACCAATAATAATGGGACAAAACACAATGCAAATTATTAATTAAAAATGTACAATTTGAACAAAATTGAGCTAGAAAAAAAACAATAAAATAGAACACTGATAGCGAAAATCTAGTGCACCAACAAAAATAATTCCACTCCCAGTGGACGTCTGAAGAGCCTGAGGCCAGAGATTCAGCAGTTTCACACTTTCAAGTATTAATGTTTCACTACATCATCCACAATTTGACCCAAATAGGCAAAGTGAAATACAAAAAAAATAATAATAATTCTGAATCATCCACAGTGCAATATAGTTCAGAAACAATACGCAGAAGTCATTTCTCATTCATCGAACAAAGATCACGGTTCGGATGACAAACGGAAAAAAAAGAAAAGGAAAAACCAGAGGATTCAAATCTCCCTGACGTTCAAAGATCACGTGGCGCAGCAAATTTGGCCTGCGAGGACACAGGCCAGCAACTACTCAGTTCATAAAACAGCTTTGACTCAGAATCAACCATTAAAACACAGGACAGCAACTTACAATGGGAACGACTCACGGCCAGAATGCATAGATGCTCACACAAACTCTGTGGAAACTGCTGGGGGCCAATAACTATTCATTCTAACTGAATAATATCACATTTTAAACATTCTCAGACTGCAGCAGCCACTGAAGAGAGTGGAGCCTGTGACTGTTTGCTTTGGACTGAACGCGTCACGACGATCGGAGCTTGTGCAACCAATAAAAATAAAAATCACCTTTAACGCTTTAAACAAGCTACGTCACATTTCACCAGTGTATTTTGAATTCGAGCACGATGGGGCGGTGCTGATCCCGCAGGCTAAAAATAGTCGACAATCTGCCAGACAGCGCCGAGGGCTCAGTGCTCCGCAGCCTCGCTTATCGCATCAACGACGTCAGTTTACTCGCCTCGCTATCATCAAGCCTGGATTACAGCCATCTTCTAAATTACTTTTTAGAGACAAATCTTTTCTTCAATTTCGGGCAGATGGCCATCTGGCCCGCCGTAATCGGCCCGTCTCCCCCTCGTCTCGCTGCGACGGGCTCCTCCGACGGATGTTGGACGGCGCCAGACCTGCCGATGAACCAGGAGGACGGGTCACGGGTCGCTGCGAGGGGGCAGTAAACCACGTCTGACTGCAAACACCCATTCAGGAATCCTCCCCGGTGACATAAGCACCGACAGTTACTATTTTATTTAAATTAAGTAACTCTCTCTCTTTATTATACTGCTTATAAATAACAACTTTCCATCCCCCAAATTCAATATAATGACCACAGCTGGACACACAGGAGGAAGTAAAAGCGAAGGCGAGCGGAGACGAACAGAGTGATTTCTGGCAACGAGCGGACAAACAGCCAAGCTTCGACTTCGATAGGTCCCATTCAGTTCAGTTCATCACAGGGCAGGACAGGCTTCAGTATCTGTCGCCCTATAGAAATTAAAAACAAAAACGGTTGTTTTCCAGGATCTGGAAAGCAGGAACGGAGACGCGTCCCGTGGCAAGGCACTTGTGCTGGTTCAGAACAGGAGAGGCTTTGGAGGCTGGGAGGAAGGAGAGGCAGGGCGGGACAGAGACCCTGAGCTCAGGCGCGATGCTGCACGGTGCTCCTCTCTACCGAGGTTTCGCTCCAGACAGGAAAAGCCAGCGACAGAGGGGTCGACTCGCCACCATCGGCCCAGACAGCGAGGGCTGACCTGGGATCAGCGCACCCGCTTCCTCCCGCGGGAGGCCGTCAGGCGCCGATGAAGTGACAGCGCTGCAGCTGCCGACACAAACAGGATGAGTTACGCTGGTGTGAAGAGCTGACGTGATTACGCGTGAAAAATATAAAATATACACAAATAAAGGTGAACACGAACGCGCGATCCCATATATGAATTTATTTTAACATGCTTTTCATTAAAACCCTGCTCACGCTTTAGGCGATAACCCCAAACTACAGGTACAGAATCATTCACTCACTTTTTGTCCCCGTCTGCTCTAATTATCGCTCGGAGAGAGGAAACAAGGAGACGGAGAGAATCCAGTTTGATTAGAATTTCAGGCTAAATTGAATCTTTTGTTGCTGAGGGGAGCTACAGTACGGCGTCTTTTAAAAGGAAGCGCCGCTGACACGCTGCAATTTAAGAGAACTTCAGCCGTCCACTTACATGTGGAAAATGAATTTTAACTCACTGGAAGAAATTGAAGTGTGGAAAAGTTTTATCAGCACATTTGTAGTATTTCTTATTATAGAATCGTATTCCATCCACACAAGCTGTGGGTTTAGGGCCGAGTCTGAGTGGGCTGCGACACATGCAGTGTTGTTTATGGATCAGCTGTAATACAGCAGTCTCTGAGAACAGAGGCAAACAGGAGGACGCTCTTATTCACCCTTTTCAAATTCAAACAGTGCAGTGTGACTGAAGGCAGTACTCACAAGGGGCAGGCAGAGAGGCGGAGCTCCAGCGGCTTTACCTCCTTGTGTTGCTGCTGAATGACGTCTGCGGACTTTTAAAGTTTATGTTCTCGTAAACACTTGATGAGTCATCATTCGTCATCCTACAAGAACACAGAAAATGTCACTCTTGAGTTTGACTCATTTGTACAACAGAGTTGACAAATCAGACATTCTTCCACATTCAGCAAAAGGACCCCATATGTAAATATATAAACCTGAACTTAAAACAGACGCCTTGAGCTTCTACTCACACAGAAGAGGAGCGCGACGATGCCATGTTCAGTTTGGACCTTGAGTTGGTCATCGGGGGATATTTAATATTGGAATACTCCCTCTCCTTCATTTTATTCCTCTGCAAAGAGTCAACATGAACAACAGACTCAGTTTCGAGGAGCCCGTGAGGCATCGCGTCTCCCCCGGAAGCGGACTACGGTACCTGCTCCTCCTCCAGCCTCTTCTGAGCCGTGTCGATGTACTGCTGCACAGCCATGTAGATGAACTTATACTGGGCCTCCGTCTGCACCATGCCCGACCTCTGCTGCCGCACCCTCTGGATGGTCTTAGGGATGTCGATGTCACAGTCTAGACCTAGAACACACACACACACACACACACACACACACACATAAGGAGGCAGTACAAAGACGTGAAGTAATACACAGAGCGGACTCGTACCTTGGCGCCCAATAATGTCGATGAGAATGTCGATGACGATGATGGTGCCTGTTCTGCCGATGCCTGCACTGCAGGGAAGACAAAGTGGAAAGTCACGACATGCAGGTGAATCACTGGTGAAATTATGCATCAGCGTCAAGGAGAAAAATCTAAATTATTTGTTTTTATACAGTTAATCATTAATAAGTTCAGCGCTGAGGGCTGTAAAGCATAAGGTCGTGAATCGCAGCTGTGTCACATAGAAAATGCTGTTAGATCTCCAAGAGCTGAAAGACAACAACAACAATAATTTATCAGCAGCCTGATCTGCAAAGCTCTAATGGAGTCGTAGTCGACTTGGGGAGCAGAGCACGTCAAATGATGAATAAAATATAAAAATATGTTGACACTTATCAGTCCAGGAAGAAATTATTCATGATGAACTAAATCTGTCCAGCGCTGGGATAAATCTGAAACACTGGCGTTCACAGCTACTGAATGTTATTTAGCGACACTTGTCACCTCCATCTGCCAACGCTCGTCTTGTGGCCGGGGACGCGGACGCGTGGAGCCACAGTCGTCCCAGTTCAACAGCAAAAGCTAAACCACTAATGCAGAAGCAAAAAAGTGTGCCATTCATTCGCTTGTAGGTTCACAGTCAAACGGGTGCCAGACTCTGTCCAGTACAAGTTTATAACCTTAAGTATAGCGCACCCAAGTGGTCAAATTCAGTTTAAATTTCCAATTTATGGAATACTTGGTGAATTTTATCATCCGATGAGAAAACAAATTCACGAAATAAAACACCACAGACTCACAATGACCCACACACAGATTAAGTTGAATGGGAAACCCCCTGAAATTCTAAATGTGTGAGCGCATGACGCGTGTGCTGTAACTTGATATTCTAAAGGCGATTAAACTATTATTCCCTCAGTTCTTTCACTGTGCTTTCCTGACTACAGCATGGTCAGTGGCGTCTAATGACATTCTCCAGTGCCCTTGGTGACACGGACCCCCTCTGCTGTCTCCTTGTACTTGAACTGTACCTGCAGTGGACGACAATGGGCCCAGTGTCTGGAATGCTGCTCTGGGTGCGGTTGACCTCCTCCAGGAACCAGAGGACGCCACCGGGCTCGTTGGGCACCCCGTGATCTGGCCAGCTCAGGTACTGGTAGTGCCAGATGTACCTGGGACGCTCCTTCTGCTGGAAAGACACCGCGGAACAGATCAGTCAGAGGACGTTAGCTTTTACGGAGCGGATTTGACATTGTGTGTGTGTGTGTGTGTGTGTGTGTGTGTGTGTGTGTGTGTGTGTGTGTGTGTGTGTGTGTGTGTGTGTGTGTGTGTGTGTGTGTGTGTGTGTGTGTGTGTGTGTGTTTGTGTGTGTGTGACTATCAGCTCTTCCCACCCGGTCCAGACGGGTCACCTCCAACTTCCTCAGGACATAATCTTGTGCCGACCGCTCGTCCACGTTCCTCACCAGTACCTTCCCGAACTCTTTAGTGGCATGGAGGTCCGGCCAGTAGCGGACGCACTTGTTCTAAGCCGGAGGAAGAGAGCGGAGGAGGGAGGGCAGCGAGCGTTAGACAATCCGAGGAGCGAGCTCCTCTCAAGCAGCTTTCCAATCAGCTTAGCCGTCATACTATCCACGTTAGCCTGCCCCCTCCCACGCGAACCAACATCCCTATGAAAATCCACCGCTCTCTTGGAATCACTTAATGCCATCAAGTGCCGTCCTTTCATCTGAAAATAGCAAACTCAATCTCAGCCGTTGGTGCCGCTTATCATTTGCTCTCAACTTGAACGCTGCTACACGTTTAAGGATGTGTCGCTCTCTGAACCCTCGGGAAGCTAATCAGGGAACACCCTGTAGTTCATGGAGCTCTGTAAAAAGCAATCAGACCCAGAAACTGAACGTTTGAAACAAAAGCCAGACCAAATTTGAGTCGACTCTGCAAAAATTTAAACAAGAATAACTGGATGCTTTAAAAGCATAAAAATCAAGACATAAAACAGGGTCAAAAAACACAAAACATTTAATTATCTTAATAGCAGGCAACTGCAGCACTTCACACTACTGAACTATACCCGTCCTCGCTCCATCTCCTTTGTTGTCATTACGATCACGTGTGTGTTCTCCTGATAGACCATCTTCCAGAAGTCGATGACCGTGTTCTGGAGGCAGCCCTGGGTGGCGATGAACACTTTCCCGTCCTCCACGTGGCGCCCTTCCTCGTGCATGCTCTGTGTGGGGCCGAAAACATTCACACAGTTTCAACATTGTGACCATGAACAGTGAAAGTACACACACTGCATGTTGTGTATTACAGGTACTTGATGATGCTGATGCGTTATCTTGTCCAGCGCTAAAAATACTCACCCTGATGTAATTAGCATTGATGTAATCTGAACCGAGAACATCTGGATCAGCTTCCCTGATCTCAACGCGAGTTGTGTCAACTGAAAACAAGATCAGCCATCATCAATGCACAATGTAACGTGGACACGTTTCTGAGAGGATGCAGGTTTGTGGAGTAAGTTGTGACACTGCTCTGAGGCTCAGTCTACGCTGTGCGTTGTACATTAATGTCACTGTTTCCACAGGAAGCTGGAGAGGCAGGAAATGGCAGGTCGCTGCGTGACTCACAGGGCAGGATATTCTTGTATCGGTTTTTACTCTTGTTTTCTGGTTTCTGGCCTTCTTTCCGGGGATACAGCAGTTTGCACTCTTGTTGCTGAAGTACCTGATGAGATGTAAAAAAAAAAAAAAGTGTGTAAGAAGAAGTCGCAGGAAGTTAAAAAAAAGAAGGTAATGTATATAGAGCAGCTTTATGTCAGCAGGTTTATGGCTCTGATAACCACTCACACATAAAAGTATTTGTAAACACCAAACATTTTGCATTATGCACAAAAACTATATAAACTATTCCCATTCATGCCAGATGGACACAAACAAATAAGCAGGGGACAGGATTTGGTCTGCATCATTATTCAAAGATTAACCAAGCATAAATAAATGTGAATTCTCCCACTGGAAACAACAGAGACGTAAGCCTACGCAAAGCGATGCCAACCAGATGAATAAATAGAGGCTTTAAGAAGCCCGGCCTACATGATGAGATTGTAGATCGCAGCTATGTGACAAGCTACTGTTGCGGAAAATAGTATTTACTTAGGATAATACTGTGGCATTAGAATCGTAATCTGTTTGTAAAAGAAAAAAAAACACCAATGGAAAAAATTCTGCATCATGGGGGAAAATGGCACTTAATGATAATTTGCATAACAACATTTCCCTAATTATGTCTCATACATATGACTCAAGTCATCCACTTGTTCAGTGAAGGCTCATTTAAAAAAAAAAAAAATCACTTTAAAAACCAAGATGTTCCTAATTGATTGCGGCTTCACCGTATTGTTCCGACTGTAAGTGTCCCCATAGTTTTTAAAATGCAAAAGGAAGAAACGTACAACTCTGAGGCGACGTACCTCAAATTCCTCCCAGAAGCCTTGTTTGGGCTTCTCCGAGTTGTCCGCTACTTTGTTGAGCTCTCGTACCCGGTTCTCGATATTGGCGGCGTTGATCCTCGTGGCGTTGAAGGGCTGCGGTGAATCACAAACAGCTTCACGCACGGCTCCGCTCCGCCCGGCGGCGCCCGGCGGCTCGCTCCGTACAGTACCTGCTTGAGATGCACGACGATGCCGCTCTTCTCCACCATGGGGTTCTTCTTGTAGTGCTCCACCAGGTCGGCCAGCGTGTCGAAGCGCTCGCCTCCGCCCACGTCGTACTTCCCGTCCTGCTGCGGACAAACGGGCCTCAGTCCAGCGGAGGAGTCAGGTTAAGGGTTCCGTACAGGCCGAGGGCCCGCGTTCCTACCTGATAGCGGATCATGACGTGCGTCACCTTGGTCTTGCGGTCCACGTACTCGTGCTTCTCCTCGTTGGTGAGGACCGACAGGACAAAGTCGCCCGGCTTACTTTGGCTCTCCCGTACCAGGAAGCTGCCGGCCTTGCCCTTCTCTGTGAGCAGCTTCTCTGCGTCTCGCCCAGAGAGGTGCCCATGGTACCACCTGGTGGGACGGGAAACAGCAGACAGGGACAAAGGGCTCGTTGATGACAAATGACTCGAGGAGCAATACAGTACAAAAAGTTTTACTGAAGTATATTATATTAAACATCTCATAATTACAGAAATCACCTTGCTGTGTTTGCAGACCCTGCCTTGGGTAAAATCATTATTCTAAATTATGTTTGACATTCAGGGTTAAAATCATTTTCTGAGAGTATCACAATCTGTAATATATACGAAGCTCAGCTTCAGGGTAAATGAGGTTTCAAGGCAAGAGAATTATCAAGACGAGTGCGAAGACGAACACTTGACCAAATGAGGGGGAAGATGAGCTTTATGCCTCCAGCCTGAAGGGGAGGAAAATCCATAATGTAGCTTTATGCTTTAACTTAATGACTGCCTGTGATTGTGAGCACAGACACCTAAAGTGCCTCTTGTTTTGTTGCAGCCTCACTCAGCTGCTGCTGTTTTTTTTTTTTCCTGTGTGGTGAGCAAGAGCATGTAGGAGGCTCTGACAAGAGACGCATGTAGAATGGAAAAACCACATGAACCAAAACCATAGATCAAGTTGTTCTAAGACCTAAATAGAAGCTAAGATACACACAGCTCGATGTGCAGATGTCTAGAAAAAAAGAAAAAAAAAAAAGTACATAACTGGCTCAGAACGGGTGCGTTTGTGTGTGCGGACGGCTGAGAAATGATGCTTTATTAAACGGAGCCTTCCAAATGCGCTTCCTCTGAGCGAGAGCACGCACGGACCCCTGGTATTAACACACCAGCTGCTGCCTTTCATTTTAAAGTGTGGAGGTGTACGTCTGTGTCTAATCTGTGCGTGCAAATGTTGGCATGTGGATGCTTGAGCATGAATAAGAACAGCATTTGGGAAAATGCTACTATTTGTGTCCGTAAATGTAAAATACGAAAAGTGAGGTTTCCTTTGAGTTGCGTATTAACACGCAATGCACAAAACAACACTATCATCTGACTTTACACTTCTCTTCGTTAGTGACTTAGTGCCGTCATGCACCGATGTGGTCCAAGACGAGGGAAGGATTCTTGTTAATTACACACCTTTGTCTGACATCAGCAGTTTTACCACCGGCTCCAAATGCTGCCTGTGGCCCTAATGGGCTCAACATGCATCACAACAGCGCTTTCAACTATCGCCGGGAGTCGAATCAAGACCGAGAAATCACAAGGACAGACTCGTGCCCCGAGCTCCGCAATCTGTAGCGTGAAAAAGCATCAGGCCGTGCAGGACACACTAAGTGCACAGAGAGTCCCGCTAATAGCATTTCTCAGGTGGTTTACTGCTTCTCGAGGCGGGATGAACCTTTACAGGACGACACCCCCGAGCTCCTCTGAATAAAAATAACTAATGTGGAGGAAACTTTCACGGACTGCGAATAAATGTACAGTAAATAAGACAACAATATACTGTGGTGACCTTCAATGAGTCCACTTGTGTTACCCACACAGTGCTGTGCAGGAATAGCCTGCGGCCTATTTCAGCGTGTGGCTGTGTGAGTCTGCCGGCACCTCTCAGACGTGGGGTCCTTGCAGTTGAGTGGGTACTTGAGCTCTATGACATGTCCGTTGCGCTCGCGCAGCAGGTCCTGTTGTTCCGTGTAATACTGCACCAGCTCTGCCAGCGTCGCGAACTTCTCCCCCCCGTACAGGTCATAGTAGTCGCCCGAGTTCTGGATCTTAATGTGCGTCACCTCATCGTTGCGCCTGGAAAAAAAAAAAAGAAGAAGAAGAAGGAGGAAATGTGTGAGCAGAGGTGGACTCGCTCCAAAGAAGCGCTCTGATTTGTGTGTGTGTGTGTGTGTGTGTGTGTGTGTGTGTGTGTGTGTGTGTGTGTGTGTGTGTGTGCGTCGTTCGCCTGCACCCTGCAGATATCCGAGCGCTGAACCCACACAGACGCAAAAAGCCGCCCACACGTGCACGTACGCTCACAAATACTAAATGAAAACCATACACACGGCGTCGTCCGGCTCATCCGGCCATCTGCTCTCAGCTCCTATATAACTTTAAGTAATGAAGGAGGATTTATCCAACCTGTCGACACGTGTCGTCCGTCTCCTGTTATTTCCTCGCATTAATTAAACTGTTGGTGAAACAGAAGAACAAATAACCTTTTTCATATGTGCCAACAAATGATTTGAAAAAAAACAAAAAAACAAAACAATCTGCTCCGTGTTTTTGACACTGGGTAGTTTTCATATCCGCCGTGTGCCGTGAGTGCAGAACAGCGGAACCAGAAACCGACGCCGATAAGCCGGCCAGCATTTGGTACCGGTTTGCATATTCAAAGTCCGTCGGCCAATTCGCTCTGCAAAGCGATGATCAGCCGACGCTCGACTGCAGCGCCACGGATCCCGTTTCCCTCCATCGCTCTTTCTGGCCCTCGTAAATGTCACCTCGCTCGCGTCCGTCCTCACACTCTACATACTGTAAATCCTTTGCTCTGTTCTCGTACTTATCCGTCCCATAATCCATCTCTCGCAGCGTTTCCTGGTTATTGCTTTATGGCTCTATTAGAGGCTACCAGTCTCTGGCCCCATTAAAGGCCCCTCAACTCTCAGACCAAAGCCCCGTTTTCCCCTCAGAGTTTAACACCATTAACTCTGGAATGAGCCAAACATGTCCTATTAGATTTACATTCATCCAGACCCGGCCTGTGTCAGATACCCCTCATCTCCATGGATACTTCACCATACAAGATAAGAGTTCAAGAAAGTTCAGCATCAGCTCCGCTCTGAGTCACTCCTCGTGTTCCAGCACAACATTTGACATCACTCCGTCTTTTGTTATGATTTCCTAGCATTTACAGTAAAAATCATTCGCCTCCCGGGGAATTTGCCATCACAACTGATTTATCCTCATGACCTCATGCTCACTGCCGTGCACAGGTTTCCACGATCAACCTCTGGGTCAATAATGCAAAGCGGAAGAGCAGAGTAACACTACTCAATACTTTTATAGCATTGATGAAATGTCTTAATATGGTGGAGTGAAACTGCTTCATTTTAACTAGACATACATTCAATAACAGACGGCCCCAAAAAATGCAATACACACAAACCAAAAGGTTTGTGACAATTATAATATTTATGATTACAGGCTAAAAGACATCAATTTGGATTTGTTTGTACAGTGGTGACTGTGTCACAGAAACCCAAAGCAAAAACCTCATACTCACATATACCTCCTATGATTAAACTGTGAAAAAAAAGCCGTGGCCAGTGTTTAATCTCACGCCGCTAAGATACACATGCACAACTGGGGAATATATTGTTCAGAAAGCACATTAATATGTATGTGCAAAACCTACAATGTATAAATTATTGCTTGTTTTGCCCTGGAGCTATTGCAAGCAAGATGTTTGAGTCAGAACAGCCTGAAACCACTGAGAAATCCCTTTTACAGCTTCCAGTCGACTTATCAACCTCGGTTTGATAAAGTTCTGGCCTCCATTTCTCTTTTTTTTTTACATTTCTACATACTGCTAGACTGCTTTTCAACCCAACTCCCATAAGAGCAGTGGTAAAACCTTCAGATAAAAGTGTCTGCTGTATGAATAAACCACCACAGCCTGACAGAGCCTTTCAAACGTGCTGTCAGGCCAGTGCATTGGGCATTTCAAGCAGCCGCGGAAAGAAAAACAGCCACAGACCGAGTGTGACATCTGCTAAAAAAGCCTTTTTGGACCGCGTTCATCATTTCGTCAACGCGCTGCCTTCTGAAGGCTGAGCGGCTTGAACGAGTGCTTCCAGCTGTACAAACGTGTTCACGCGCAGCGAAAGCATCTCAAAAGGCTCAAAGGCAACAGGCAACGCATTAATAGAAACAACTGGGTTTAGAAGTCCTGCAGACAGTCAGGGGTCGGCGGAGCTGGACAAATAAAAGCCTGAGAACTTCCAAGAAGCAGAACGGGAGAGCAGTCAACAAGCCGCATGCTTTTATGCCATTAGCAGATGCATTTATATAAATAATGTATCCACAATGATGACAATAGAATGTCTGCAGTGGAAATACATTTAAGTAAATCATGACATTATTCAATACGAAGAAAATTCATTTGGCAATTTTCCCCACGTAACTCTCGCCCTTAAAAATCCTCACCAGGCTGTTAAGTGTATAAAAGAGCATGAAAAATGACGGGGAAACTCGTTCAGACTGCTCCTCTTAACAAAGCTGGACTTGGTTATAAATTATAGGCAAACTTTTTCTCCAACTTCCCTTTTTCCGACTGAAACTCCGAGTTGATTACTTTTTCAAAACCCGCAAAAAAAAAAAAAAAGCAGCTCTTATTAGCATCTCAGACTTCAGTCCTCAGATGCTTTTGAGCAGCAGCTCTGCCCGACTCCCCCCTCCTCCCCCTCACCTCGCGGAGCAGAGAGGTGCCGCCGATAAGAAGTGGAGCCGCCGAGAGGGGGAGATAAGACGGAGAGAACGAGCGCCGACCGGGTCCCCGGGCGTCCGTCGCAGTCTGAACATTCGCCGCGACGGTCTCGCTAATAACAACCTTGGAAAGGAGAAACCTGGCTAATGACGAGCTAATTAGCCTCCCCTCTGTTCTGATAAAACGCCGCCTATCTGCACGCGCCCGCTGTGTGTGAAGAGTAATAGAGAACGAGGGGAGGTGGAATAACGGCCCCACTAAAAATAACCTCCACAGTAATTACCTTCTGTAGTTTCTTGTCCGGACTATTTGGTGGAGGGCAAATGAATCTCAATAGGTTCCTCAAGGTGTACGAGGTGTGAAAGGTGTGAAGCTGAACACTGTGGCAGGACGCTGCGAGACGTCTTGTGGTTTCAGACCCCGCGCTCCGCTCGCTGTTCGGTTCAAAGCGACGCTCCTCGCGTGGCAGGTGCTGAGGTTCTGCCCACTTGACCTCACTGTGTGTTTAAGTCTGTCAAATCCACAAACTGTGGCTTCAGCTTACCCCAGCGGACACACACACAGGGTCAAAGCCTCAACCGCTCTCACTCTAAAGTATAACTTAGCCACTTCCCTTCACACACACACACACACACACACACACACACACACACACACACACACACACACACACACACACACACACACACACACACACACACACACACACACACACACACACACACACACACACTCCCCTTCCTGCGCCTCTACCCGCCGACATGTCCAGCACGCACTCATCCTCTGCAGCAGGCACTCGGTGGATGGAGAGACACGTCTGGACAGAACGAACGGCGGTTTGACGCGGTGGCGGCCTTGGCGCCGCCGCCGGGCTCTTCTAGCGGCGCTACTCCAGCCCGTTCGTGCGAAAACGCTACTAAAAATCACACTTTCCGCGCGGCGGCCAACGCGTTCCTAGAAATACTTGCACAAACGACTTCTGTTTAAACGCACCTGTTCACCCACAGAGAAAACGTTACATCACTCCATGAAACGAGAGCGGAACCTGTGCGGACGGAGGCCTTCCCTCCTGAACTTTCCACTTTAGTCAAACAGCGCAGCCACTGCTAATGAACCCAGTCTAATGGCTGGAGGGACCACTGCAGTGTGTAACGATGCCAGTGCAGGGGACCCAGGCACCCACCTGACTGACAGGGTGAAGTCCCCTGGGTTGCTCTTGCTGGGCCGGGCCAGGAAGCTGCCGTGGACGCCCCGAGTCAACAGGAGCTGCTCTGCCTCGATGCCGGTGATGTTAGGGTGGAACCACCTGAAAAGAAGTGGACACGGAAAACAGAGAGAGGCCTGTTACACAACAGAGCAGAACTGGGTCATTTCATACGCATCGGTCCGGATGGAGGGAATATTAGAGGTTCATTTTGTGTAGCATCAGATTCTCTCTTGTTTAGAGACAACTATTTAGACCCACTAGTTATTAAGTAGTGGATGCGTGACCACACTCTCATGCATGAGAATCAATTTGCAGAGTATTAGTCACGATGGTTGTGGTGGTACACTGTGTACTTCCCGTGAGTAAAACCAAGTGACAAAACACTGTTTGGTATACAAACTAAAGTACATGCGTGTCACGGTTTTGACTGGGAAGTACCTTCAGGTACTTGTAGCACGAAGCCAAAGCTAACAAACGCACGCTACTTCCTCTCTTGCAAAACACTCCAGTCAAATATTTATCCCCTCACTTCATCCAGGATCTGGGTTATACACCAGTTTTCTAATGCCGCCGCTTACATGAGAGAACCTGCGCTGACGTCTCACAAACAGTCACAAGACGCAAACCAGAGATTAAAAAAAAAAAAAAAAAGGAGTGGAGTCAAAACTGTGCTTAACGTATGAGGGACAGCATTAGCCCCAAAGACGCGGTGAGCGGCTGCACCCGCCCAGTCAATGGCTGTGTCAGCTGCACGGATTTAGAGCTCATGTTTAAGCAGGGATCATTGGGTTAAACCTCCCTAACTACCGTGCGCCACTGCTCGCTAATCCGGAGCACCATTAGCCATTCAGGGCCTCTTTGTGTCAAGACGGGACTGACGTGCACGAGCCCTGACTGCACGCTAAGTGACACAAATGAGATTTTACACACGGGGACTGCAAAATTAGCCAGTTCTGCGGTTTCTAATTGCCAACACTGTATGTACTATAATCATGTCAATAATATCAAAATAAAAGATGATATAATCATGCATGATCCCGATTGGACAGGAACACGAACCACCTGCAGCTCACGGGCACTGACCTGAACCTGAGACGCTGTCACTAGAACGAAACCTTCAGTTTGCTCTATAGAGTGTTAGAGATCAGAAAACAACAGTTGGTTTGACAAATGAGTTAAAAATGAGCCCACAGATTATTCAAACACCAAAATAACCTTTAGCTGAATCCCTCGACTTTGAATGTAAAACGAGAGTAAATGTCAACGACTCAACCAGAACGGGAAAACAGCCTTGTTTGACACATGGATCAAAACAAACCGGGGAAATGATGCATTTCACACACGCCACCGGCGCCTTTTCTACCAGCGCTCCCCTCCACACGCCACAAAGGCTCATATTGATCAGCAGACGCCGGCTCGGCCCAGAGAGCAGGCAGCGGAGCCGGGGAGATCATATCTGGAAGCTTCAGCAGCGGCCCAGCGTTGAGCCGCTTCTGTTTTGGTGCGGTGGATGACACAAACCCATGACCGTGGGATAAAAATAAGACTCGTGTGTCAGCGCAGCAGATCTCGTGTCACTTCAGCGCAGCGAACACACACCGGGATGCTGTTCGAATGATGGGATCGGCTCCCAGCTAATCACCTCTGCAGGAAACTCCTCATATAATCGCTGTGTAATAAGGAGACGGAGGCGCGCGGCTCCTCTCAGCGAAGCTCGGGGTTTTTGTGTTCGTAAGAGCGACTTTGTTCAGCGCACACGCCGACGTGACATTTAATAAAACTAAAAAAGGAAAAAAACGCTCGAAATTGCTTTTCGGGAACTAAATGTAAATGTCAGGCGCGCGGTGCGTGCCTTTTTGGGGACGAGGCGACTGTCACCGCGTTCCGTTCGGCGGGCGAATCAAAGTGACGCCGCCTCTGCTGTGACAGAGAGGAAACGCGGGAGCGGAGGACGCGGAGACGGGCGCCGTAGCGACGCTCGATGCAGAGGGTCGCGGCACCAATGCCAGCTCTTTTTCTATATAGGTTTCACTGAGGGGAGAGAACTCTGACCCAGAACGGATCAGCAGCACTTTCTCTCAGAGCCAAGAGGCGGGAGCAGATGAGTGGAGGATCTTCGCATAGTAAATAGTAACTGATTACAAGTGGATTAGTCATAAATACGACCAAGAGCTGGGGTGGACACGGTCCTGCCTGTGCTGCAGGAGAGTTCTCTGAAAGTCTGTTTGGGACTTGACAGGAAGTGACTCAAAGACACTGAAGGAGTGATAAAAGTATTATCCATGAGGCTCGGGATCCTGGTGACACGTCATTCAGCACAATACTTCACCTCAACTGTCTCTATTTGGATTCAATTTAAAAAATAAAAGCATGTCACTGGGCCAACACGCCGTGCTGTGGAACCACTGATAGGTCACGGGTGTCAGATGGTGGACAGATTATTTGTGGTATTGTTTTTAATCCTACACACAGTCACACGGAAAAATAATAACAGCAGGGCAAAATGCCTTATGTCACTAATCCATATCTAATCCCGCGTCAGTGCTGCTGTCCCTCGTCAAATCATCAGGACAATAGCGGCGGGCTGGAGGCAGATGCCAGCGCCGGGACGGTTTCCAGCCACAACTCTTCCCTTCACAGGAAGCAGAAAGCAGCAGAACTTTCTCCTCGGTGCCGTGGATGCACAAAAAGCACACACACACGTCGCCGCCTGAGACTGAAGCGGCTGCTACTGCTTCTCCAGCCGGGTCTCCACGCACACACTGCTTTTAGTTCACGTGACCTTTCAGAAGGCTCTGTTTATTAAACTAAGCAAACTCTAAGAGGAGGGGTTCAACATTGACGCAGAAAGAAAAAAAAAAAAAAAAAGAAGTGGGTTTGAATGGAATCGCGTGTGCCCTACCTCACCATTCTGGTCAAAGCCTGCCTCAGCCCCTCGCTTCAGCAGCCTCAGCTTGGTAATCCACCACTGGGCACTGTTACACAAGGGAGGGTGGGAGGGAGTGAGGGAGATATAGAGACGGGGGGTGGGGGGTCAGATAGAGTGAGACAGAGACAGTGACAGAAGCGATAGAGAAGCGAAGGGGGTGCTTTGTAAGAGTGTTAGAGAGAGAGAGAGAGAGAGAGAGCGAGAGAGAGAGTGTGCAGGGGCGAGCGAGGGGGCGGAGGCCTTTTAATCTGGGATTTGGACCAGCGTGAGCGGGCGCTGATACCAGCGCTCGCCGCCGCTATCAGCGCCCTGCTGCTGCGGGGGGGGGGCTGGCAGACGGTCCTCCATCGGCCTCACCTCACCCGCTGCAGGAGGTCAGCGGCCACCAGAGCCCACTGAGCGGCGGCCGGTCCGGGCTGGGCCGGGCCGGTGCTGGCATCGCTAGGTCCCTGTCCGGGGCCAACTGCGACAGCTTGGTTAGCAGAGCATGTGGATTACACCTAATCGCTCGTGGCGTAGTTACACCGGATAATAGTTAGCTCGGGCTAAGCCGCCAATCTAGCCAATTCAGCACTGTGCTATTAGGCTATCCATTCAGCAGGTGAGCATCATCTCCCCCTCATCAAAGGCAGGCGCGGTCTCATTTCATCTACTTAAGTTCCATTGGAACAATAAATATGGTAAATACAAAAAAATAAACAATAAAATGAACTATTTTACGCCCGTGATGGGAGGATCATGTCATGTTCCCACCACGCATTGACCCCCCCACCCCAAGAGAATCTCTACAGAACCAAATAACCACGCGGTGACAGACTTCTTACACGTTGGTAAATTACAGTACTTCTCTAGTACAGCCTGATTTTGGCTGCAACTCCAACGCTGTCCTCTTTCATAGACGGCGAACGAAATGAGAAATTTTATTTTTAATTCTGAAACTCATTTCCCCCAAATGTCACTAACGCGCGGCCGGCTGCGGGGCCCTCGATGGCTTTGGTGGGAGGCCGCTGTGAGCCTCAGTGACACTATTATTTGGTAATCTGGCTGTCTGTGCAGACCAACGTGTTTGCCCTTTCTCTTCCGGTGTGTGCTGCTCCGTTTAATGATTACCTTTAAGGCCATCTGTCACCAACTAAGGCTTGTGGAAACAGACTTCATAATTATAAAACTGTGAAATAGAATGTCGTTTTAAACGAGCTGCATGCAAATATGATGCTTGCCATTAGTGCATTTGTAATAATTCTTTGCTCCAGTGTAAAATAACGCACATTAACTTTTCCAGTATTGATTCACTGAAAAACTGCCTTGTGTCCTGTTGCCCTCGTGGCTGCAGGGAGCCAATTCTAAACAAACTCTGGGTTAATGGTGCGTTTCAATTTCAGGATTGCAATGACGCAGTATAAATTATTTTAATTTTCAAAATTATGCAAACCAAAAAAAAAAGTTTTAATGTCTCTAAAGCCATGTGCTGCTTTTACCTTCACCTTGTCTGTGTGGTTCAGCCCACATCATCCTCCTCTACTGCCCTATCCATTATCCCCCCTCCTCCTCCTCCTCAGATCACGACTGCAGAAGCAGGAGTGACTCACGGCTTTCCAAGAATAGGATTCCCTTTGACGAGCACCAGGCGCCCCGTTTCCCTGCATCTGGCCTTGGGCAGCGAGACGCACAGAGGGGGGGGAAGACAAAAAGACGGGGAATCCAAATGGCCCGGTTTTATCTGACAGGACGCCGGCAGCGAGAAGGGCGAAGAAGCTGGGCGTAATTTAGGCTGCTGCAGCCTCGGCCTCTGGCTGGTGGAGGGGAAACAGGCCCCGTGTGCATCCAGACTCTGCTCTGCCCACTTACATAACGTCTCAAGTTCAATTTAGCCCTGGTCGGCTATTTAAAGTGTGCCTGTCTCGGCCTGCTGACAAGAAGGTGATATACTTAGCGTCCAGGGCGCAGCATGAAAGCTGCTGCTGGCGCTATACTGGTCCCAGACGAGCCCGGGGGGTGGATTTGGGCGACGTGGCAGATATTTTTAGCGCCGCTGACGACCCGGGGTATTTACATGAGGGGCGACACGCGCAGACCCGTCCACGGCTGAATACTTGACCTCGCCGCGTACCAGCAGGCGGCCGGGTCGGTGGAATGGGCCGAATGACTGGGGTCCATGCAGCACGGAATCCACCAAACGCTGAGTCACCTGAGAAACGGGCCAAAAACCGCCTCCAGCGTTCATCCTGCATGTTCTTAGGAGGAGGACAGCTGACCGTGAAGCGTAACCATGGCTCGTGGTTGGTCAAACACACGGGTGAAGTGGATCCAGGCATTACTGGTTAATAAATGACTGGATGTCCACGCACACGTTCAGGCGGCCGCTCACACAACAAGGGGTTTATTTTACTGCTTTCACCAACATGGGAAAGATCTTTACGTATGCGTAATATTAAATAATAAAATGAAGGAAAATAGTCGACAGTAGTAAAACTAACAAGAAATGTGTCATTGTTTTTTTATGTCCAGCCAAAACACAGACAAAGCAAATGTCCTCAACAACAGACGATGACTAGGACTGCGTTGGGTTCCCCCCGACAGGAAAATCTTACAGATCACAATCTTATTATTAAAACAACTCATGAGAATAGGTTAAGATTTTCCTCTGACTTAAAAAAAAAATACTACTTTAAATGTCACCTCAGCTTAGAGGGAGGACGATTGGGTTTTGTCAGACTATAGAACCACAAGTGAAATATTTAGTCATCTACTGTATTTTACTTAATGGCAATTTTTTTATAATAATTATCAATTGCAAAAGTTTAATATTATTTATTGCTTAAGAATAAAAATAATGTGACACATACAAACAGTAGGATAAGTTGTCTATTACTTTTAACACTGCTTGTAGAGTCATTACTGTGCAAAACTTGGACTAAACACTAAATATTTGACATACGTGTGGAGAAACTTGTTAAGAATTAAAAATATTAGCCATTTGGACAAAGCTGACAAAGATTTCAACTATGTCTCCTATCACGTACGTGCATCGCTTTCTATCTGATGCAATGAATGAAATGTAAAACATGCACCGCTGGTCTGCCCAGCGCCCTCTGGAAGCGGCGGCGGCGTTATCTTCTTCCCCCACGCGGGCTCTCTTCCTGTCGACTTATCGAGAAAACGGAGTCGCTGGTCGAAACGCGCCTCAGTGACAGATGAGCTCTGTTCCATAAACACAGAGCAGAGGTGGTTCCCAAAAGTGAAGCGCTGCAATATCACCCTTGGTGATATTGCACTTCCCCGGTTCACAGTCAGTGAAGCCACAGTTACATGGACGCTCATGTTACAGCGAGGGACAGGACAAACGGTTCCTCTGTGATCAAGTCTTTACCACGAATACAATGACAACATGTGGAAACACCAGCAGCGCGGCGAAACGACCCCTCCTGAGCGTTATGGCACGATAGCAGGTCTGCCACATCAGAAGGTGGACGGTCACAGAGAAACTGACCGGAGAACAGCTGAAACCCCCTTTTTAGCTCTTCTCAGTGTTTTCAGTCCATCGCTCCTCACGGCCTCCTGTGACTTCGGTCCCCGAGGAAAAGCCTAGCGATAAACAAACGATGGCACCGCCGCTGCCACATACTGTGCTGTGCCGTATGTTACGCAACTCGCTGACCTTCCACATTTTAACACCTTTACAATTGTGTCTACTGGCGACAGCTTTTAGCCCAGTCTGGTCTAATCCAGTAATCCCAAGGTATTTGGAAGTGGAAATAAAAGTGAAGTTTAAGGTGATTACGACAAATTTCTGCTGTATTAGACGAGTGACTGATGCTTTATTGTGCAGACATGACCCACATACTTCAGGAACCTCTGGGACACCAACCATTTAGAATTGTTTATGCAGTTTTTTTTTTTGTTTTAAATTCAGGTCTCATGCATGATAAACATAAAAGACTTTTCAATGATAGGAAACCACCCACCGCAGCACGTTCACAAACATTTGGATATTACCTGACGGCTCATGTAAATCTGAGCCACACTGCTTCACTCTAAACAAATTTGTGTACAATGTGCAAACAGATCCAGATTCGTGTCAGTGTATGAAGAGGAAACTGGAGTAAAACAGAACGGCAATCCTCTATAAATATGGAAATGCCCTACCAAAATTTGTAAAAATAATTTGAGGACACCTGGCATTTCCCACGTTCCTTAAATGCACATCATCCTCACAAAGCTAAACTGAATTGTAAAGCAAACAAAAAACAAACTATATTACAAATGATCAAAAATCAACTGTGTTGTTTCAGAGGGGAGATAAGCATGCTTGTGTATGGCGAAGCGGGACTAAACTCGTTTTTGCCATCGTTTCCACCCATATAGCTGCAGACCGTCTGTATCATACACAAACCCTGAATGCCAACTTTGCACTTTCCTGAGATCACGTCAGACACGAGGGTCACGTGTTCAGAGGTCACTCGGCATGGAAACACGCACGGAGAGACACGCCTGCACAACTTCGACAAACAACGAGCGACAGATCTGCCAAAATTAAAAAAAAAATTAATAATAAAAAGCTGTATTCCCGTTATATACAAACCACTGGTTCAACATTTGTCCATTAAAGCGTTCAGCACGCTCATTGCTGCACAAACAAAGCTAGGCAGCGTGTCCCTGAGCTCTACACATAATTAGTGCACGGTGCGTCTGGTTAATAATATAAGCACAGTAGAGTTATTGCTGGTGGGAAGAACGTGTACATATTTATAAATAACGGGCCACAGGTTTACACTGGTTTTCAAGCTGCACTTCCTAATTACACACGTTGTTTAACTGTTGAGCGCTGATTCGCAGCGTGTTAGTGGAGGCCCGAGCCTGACGCAACGGTGGAAACGGCAAAGCGCCTCCTAAATGAAACCTGCGGGCCTGTACGTTCACTCTAACGCTCTGTGTGCAGATTAGATGATCAGGAAGCCGTTAAAAAACTTCCTGAAATGTGCAGACAAAGAGAGGAGACACAGGACAGACTCAAAAGCCCCACAGCGGTAAATTAATAAAAAAGAGCGCATGAAATAAGTTAATATGAAAAAAAAAAAGTTTAAAAGGAAATGTATTTAATTTTATGTCTGGCTTTAGTTGCACTTCGTGACTTAATAACATCCTTTACGCAGATTAAATAGGTTAAAATAAAGGTAAAAAAGTGAAAACGCAACGACGTGTTTACTCTAATTTTATTAGTTCCAACAGCAGCTGGACAAATTAAAGAAACTTCAACCTCTGTCGAAGCTCAGCGACGTCATGAGTGTAATAAAAATCACAGACCGGACCGTTACATTAATTCAGCGCGACTCCAACAAAGTTTCCAAGCAGCCGCAAAACTAAAACACAAGTGTCTCCGTTTAAAGGTCTGTGGCAGATATTGGAAAGTTGCGTCGCGCCCGCGTCCCGGCCTCCCTCGGCCCCGGAGCCGGTACCGGAGTCACCGAGCGGCCGAACGGGACGGCGACGCCACCGACGGCGCGGCGACCGAGCTCCGCGTTACCTGCGAGATGTCATAGCAGCGCGTGAGAGCTGCGCAGCGTCTTCAAACGATCCCTGCCGCCTGTGCCGAGCCGCCGCGAGCACTGACGGAGCGGGCGAGTCCGCGTCGCGTGCCGCGCGCAGCGGCTGACACGTCTTCCGGTTGGCGCCTTCAAAATAAAGACGGGCGCTTTGGAGGCGACGGGAGGTTTAGCGCCAAGCCACGCGCAGCGTTTATGTTTGCGCGGTCTTTTAGCTGTTTTCGCAGTGGGCTGCAACTATGCGACGTTTGCACCCTTAAGAAGCGATACTACATAAGCTAGGCTGTTTTGCTGTATTTTATTTTGTTGCACGGGCAATAAGGAGAGTAATCAAAAAGTGAGTTATGCAGCTTTATAAATTTGATCAAGTTACTTTTTTATGTGTTTGATTAGATGCATTGGGCTCTAGGTTATTATCACACCAGACACCAGCTCTTCCTGTTCTGTTCTGACTAACCCTATTTATTAATTATACAAATGATCAACAATGATTAGCTGCAAAAGAACAGTCCAATATTGCTCTTCATGGGACACTAGCTGGAAATAAATGCTCCGTTTATACCCAGCCATTAGTTTTAAGCAGTGAGCAAATGCGAACGAACACGGCGAGTGTTGCAGTTATGAAGCTGTGCTATTGTACTGTAAGTGATAAGGGAGGTCTCACTTCCTCTGCAGTCCCAAAGTCATGATGGGACGGCCTCCCGGCTCTGGAGGCTGGCATTGGTGGAAGGAGGGAGGGGGGGCGGTAGGAGCAGCAGAGCAGCATTGACGTCACCAGCCTGTGGTTATCAGTGGAGGTTAATCTACTGGGGGATAGATGGGCTTATGCAATTGTCTGTTAGCCCACAGGCTCCACATCTATGGATTTGCTTTTCCACTGTTTGACCCAGTGCGCCGCTGCAGCCTACCGACACCGAGATGATGGAGTGGGAATTTCTCTTCTCGGCGGAATCTCTGTTGTCAGAGTGCCAGATGCGCTGTGCTTCAGGCTGCACCGATGAGTTTGAACATAGACTTCATTGTTCGGCTCTGGTCTGCAGTTAGAATGAACCTCTTACACAGTGAGAACATGCAAATGTCTGATTGCTAGCGGAAATTGATTTAAAACTAAATGTGATTAATTAAAGGCAGATTTACAAAAACAACAACGCATTTACCATCAATGGGTCGTTGCACCTGCCTTCAAATATTATGAGTACGTCTAAAGGATGATGGGAACATATTTCTCACACACCTGCAGGCACGTGTTTTAGAGATAACTGGAGGCGACTGGCTCACTTCCAGTTCTCTGAAAGTAAAAAGAAAGCTGTGTTTTAAAAGCTAACATGTGCTTGTGTTAGGAGTTTTATTATGCTTGCACTCAAATGAGGCCTCAGTTATAATAATAATAATAATCTCGGTGCAATTACTTTAACCACAACTTCAGCCTTATTGGTGCTTTGGGGTGAAGTTCTGATGTGGCTTTGGTTCAGTTGGGTTGGGTGTCATCCTGGCACTTTCTAATTATTATTGTGTGTAAATGCATTTCAACACATACTTATATTAACATTAACCAGTGCCAGTTCTTATAATTATCTTGTCCAGCAAGGCGCAAGTGTAACCAGATGCATCACCACGATGCAGACTGATGTCCTGTGCAGTCTGCAGGGAGCAACTCAACCTCAAAAACACAAAGGCCAGTTTCACACCCCAGGGAATGGAAACCAGGATGTCCCATCCAGCCTGAGGTGGCTGCTTCCATGAGCCAACGACCTTTCACCCTTATCGCCTTGAGACTCGCAAATCTGTCCGTCCAAAGACTGAAAAAATCTGGAACGGGAGACAAAGAGGGCTCACACGGAGGGTGATGCAGCTGGACAGCTGGAGCCCTGTCACATAGAAGGAACTTTTAGAACCATTTGGACATAAAAAAAAAGCTGTGAGTGGAGATTTCAAATTGGGGTGAAGTGTAGTATGGAACGGGTGAGGTGTTTTATTTAAAGGGTGTAACTCTTCAATGTTTCTCAAAATATTCCTGGAAGATCTTTCAGTTTCTTGCATCGCCGGAGACGTCTTCGCATGTTTTGCGGTGTCGGTCGGTCCCCCGGGCCCGCGTTTCGCTCAGATTGGCTTTGACGAAACCGAACCCAGAGAGGGGCCAGGGCGTGTTGCATAATTAAAAAAAGACCCACGCTGACATCGGAACAAAGTGCATTCCCAAACGTGGGAAACTTCTGTCTGCCTGCGAGCTGCTGCTTCTCGCAAAAGCAAATCAGCCGCTCGACAGATGGAGCAGAGTGGGCTCTGGTGAATCCTGTGCGACAGCCTAAACTCTCTGCTCCTCTTTATTTGGATCTTTATTTACAGCACGCGTCGTATAGAGGCTGCGTTCAGTCTCGATTTTAGGTCCTCGAAACCTTTTAATCAAACTACTTACACTTATTAACCATCTTTCCCCAGAAGGATCCTTCACTGGGCCAAACTATTTCATTCACAGCAGTTCATAGAATTTTAATTAACACAACACAAGATGCAGCGTCCCGCTCCGTCATTAGCACGGAATAAATTAAACCCATTAAATCTCAGGCCTTAATGAAAACGCGAGACAAATGTGGGCTGCCGTTGCTGAATGATGCATGGAGCCGAGCAGCGGTCGCCTCGCTTTCCGCTGGAATTCCAGGCTTTCAATTAGCAGCAGGGAACACAGAGACGCGGGAGGTGACGTGAATTATAAGACGCGGATATCGGCGTGGCCAGAGACGCCGTTTACAAGAGCAGTGGCTCAAATTGAAATCGCTTGTGATTTGAAAATAGTGTTCTCTCTCTTGGAGGCTTCAATTAAAATGCGAGTGGAAACACAGATTGAAATCTTACTTGTTATTGCTTCTATATACGCAGGCGCCTGGAAACTAACAATGAACAGAAGACAGACGCAGGGAATGCTTAAGTTTACTCTCTGAACCAAACTGCTCACAAGCTCATTCTTGAGATAAACTACAGCAGGAGGGTCTCATATACTTAAATAGCTAATACAGTATATGACTATAAACCTGCTCAAACATCATCATCAAAATCAAAGCAGCTGACAAAACCAGGCACTGGTTGGTTGATATTTTATTTCATGGTGGTAGGAACACAAGACAAAGGTCATAAAGTTAGTAATGTTCAGGTCATGCCACTCTTACTTGGTGCACTGCCTTTCGAGGAGGTTTGCGCAGTCAGACAGTAGTTTACAGAGGCCAGACATGGAGGGTATTCCACATGTAGACATAAATAAGAAACAGAAAATAGATTCGTAAAACGGTAAATAGAAGATTTTTTGTAAAAAGCCAGAGGGTATGTTTGCAGAGGCCCCCTGGGTTTTTTTGTGTATGAGCATTATTACTAATATACTTATCATTATTATTATGTATTACTCATTTACATTAAGGGGATGAGGCTATTACACTGGCTAAAGTAAGGAAACATTTATATGGATGATGTCTTTGTCACCTGCTCAAAGCTGAGGCGACCAGTTTTTAAGGCAATTCAAAGTTTCCCCTCAAACCGCAGACCGTGAGCGTCTCCGCCGCTCTCGATCAGGATCCTGTCCCGCACGGGCCCGATCCGCAGAACAGCGGCAGGAGGACGACCGGTCTGAGGTCAACAGAGCGAATGCTGGAATTTAAACGCCGACGCTCGAGAGCTCGGTTACACACAACAGAGTTACAGCCCCCCCCGTCGAACAAGCGCATCATCGTGTAGGTGAACAGACAAGTCAGACGTGGTTCCAGTGTATCTTACTATAAACACAAACCTCCACACGTCACACATTTGCTAAATTTACATGTATAAATTGCAGGACTGTACAAAAAAATATGGATGATTGGAAAAAAAAACAACACAATAAGGAAGAGAGAGAAAGAAAGAAAAAGGTACAAGACCGTTGGACACTCAACCACGAACAGGCATGATTTTGGCTTGGAATATTGCCAAGGTTCTCATATCAAAACGAGCGTCTTCAAGTCAGTCAACTCAGCTTATTGTGGTTCAGCCCAGTTGACTCCGTGTTGCATCCGCTCACTCAACGTCAGCCAATCTGCACAAGCGACGCACGTTCATGCGTCGCTCTCTTAATTTGCGAGCGCTGTGGAATAATTGTTTTTCTCTCCCCGTTTTGTGTGTGTGCGTGTGTGTGTGTGTGTGTGTGTGTGGCTGTTATGGCTTCAGAAGGTTACAACATCACAGTCTCGCGCAACAGCCAAAAAAAAAGGCTCCTTCAGGAATGCTCTAAGTGAAATGCAAAAAAGGAAATTGGAGCCCAGGCAGCGGATTTTGAAGCTTTTGTTGTCGTGGTGACTGTTGTTTGATAGTGCGTTCCCCAGAGTGGGACCTCTCCCCATCACACAATCGCTCCTCGATTGCATTCTGTCACTCCTTCTCTTCAGTCTTCTGCCCTCGTCACCTCCTTAAGGTTAGATATGGTTACAATTTTCTCCCGTATTGCACCATTTCAAAATCCTGCAAAACTAAACTGCTCCCAAGGAAAAACACACCGACCAAAGGAAATACACAGGGAATGAACAGGCAAAAAAAACCCAAACATGAATCTGACCTCGCACGGTTCTGAAATCGTGTAGAGAAGAAAAAAAAACATGACATTTTTCAAATTAGGAAGTTATTTTGGAACGAAAAGGGAAAAGAATCATAAAGAAACACTGCAGAAGTGCATGCATTTATAGTGGTGATCATTAGTTCATCTGCTGATTGTAAAACAGAACGCACAATAGTACATGAGAAGCACAATTCTCCAAAGAGAACCCATCTTACATATTCACAGTCTCAGGTATTATTTATATACTCTATATTTATAACATTTATTAATGTCTATGATTCATGTCTTGACTCATGACTAATGATATGCGAGTCATTGTGGAACGCTGCGCTCTCTCCATCATGTCGGCTTGCGCTGTTAGTGAGTCATATTTCAAAACTAAAGGCTCTGATGGGATTCAGATTGAGTGGAGAGTTTTCCTTTTTTCTGTTTTCTCTTTTTTGGCGCAGTGTGATGAGGGTTGATCGAGTGGTTCAGACTGTGTACTTTCTCACTGTAGCAGCTTGACAGATATCTGAAAAGTCCCATTAGGAAAATACAGCGGGCTACAAGGGCTGAATGCAGAGTCTGTGGACGGCCGAGGAGCGGCACAGCTCGGCTACAGGGTCCGCTTCTCATGGGGGGGACGACCAGGTCGTGTGTAGGCCATGCTTGGGGGAATGTGGGTGACAGATATGGCACCAAGACGAGGCAGTAACCGGGGGTCATCGGCGAGGTCCCCCACTGTTCAAGTAATGAGCGAGGAAGAGGAGCAGGCTTTTCTATCCACGCCGGCGCTTGTTTTAAAACAACAAAGCCGAGCGGAATGAAAAAAGAGCCGGGGGCAGCGAAGAGGAGGAGGCTTTTGTTCTGTGAATGGAGGTGCAGACTGGAAATGAACAATAAAACGTATAGGAACCCAAATGAAATCAACATATGATTTTTCTGTTCTTTTCATATAAAAAGCAATGAAAAGTATACAAAAATAGAAAATAATTACAGCAGGAGACATGGGCGCGATGGAGGGAGCGGTTGACGGGGTGGAGGGGAGGGGGGGGGGGGGTCGTATGTTTCCGCGGGTCTCAGTGTTTTGTCGCGCCCGGGCTACTCGGCGGCGGCGGCGCACTGTAAGATTTTGGGGCTGTTTAAGGCGTCCTCCACCAGATGGAGCTCCACGCCGTCCACCACCACGTCCTTGATGCAGCCCACGAAGCCGGTGCTGTAGGCTTTGGGCAGGCGACGGGCCACCGCCAGCTCCTCCAGACCACCTGAGGGGAGACGGAACCCATATGAAGCTGACGGCACGGCGATGACTCACTCACAACCTCCTCAGTGCACTAGAGCGGCAGCTACGCTTACTGTGTGTGTAGTGCTCTAATTAAATAACCCACAGCAGGGCTCCATTAGAGCTTTTGTGCACAGGGCTCAGTTTTCCAGGAAGCAACAAATACCTGGTTTGGATATGGGAACAGATTACATTACATAGACTGAAGAGAGGTCCTTGAATGTGACACAGACTGAATGTAGGCAGTGACAGATTATAGATTTATTACTATCAATCCATATTATTTGTGTGTTCAGTTCTGTGTAGTGTTTCCAATGAATAATTCTTAAATGCTCCTGCAACGGGCAGAACTATCGGTCACTTATGATGCTCCTGTCTGTCAGCTGTACAAAGTCTGAAAACCCAAGAACAGATTTAATAAAAGCATATTGTGGATTTGCATTTCAAACAAACACTTCAGCCCCTCGCGCTTTCCGTGTTTTAAACATTCTCATTATCTTCCTTCCGGAGAACTGATGACCTGATTGCGGCGCTGGCGACTGTGTTTGTTCGCCCGCAGACTCCAAGCGCTTATGAAAGTCTGCATTTCATGAGGTCTGTTCTCACGACTGACCCCGGCTTTTGCCGTCACTCACGCTCTCGCCCCTTCGCCCTCTCTTACTGTACCTACACCTGCATCTTCATTTCATGCTAAACCAACTCCATCTCCTCCACGTTTTCTCTTTCAAGCTAAGTTCACCCCCCTCCTCCCCCCAGGAACCCTTTACATCCCCGGTCCCTGGCCCCTTTAATCGGATCGCGGGCCTCCGAACCGGGGATCGACGGGGCTAATTTCATGCAAGTTACAGATGAATTAGTGATGAACAGTGAAAGGGGGATTTAAAAGGGAGAAGAGCTCTCGATGGGAGGGCTGTGTGAGGATTATGTATTCTTGCTGCAGGACTCACTCAGCACCTGTTCCACTGCGCTGCCCCCCCGAGTGCACGTGTGTGTGTGTGTGTGTGTGTGTGTGTGTGTGTGTGTGTGTTTGCAGACATGTACCTGAGCGCCCCTCTACATGCGCTGCGTCTAAATGTCACTGGAGGACTCTCCTCTCAAACACGCCTGTCTCTCAGCGCGCTTTGCATTTTAAAGAAGAGCCCGGCGTTTATTTCACCACCCGTCCCCGGTGTTATTTCCTCAGAATGTTCTGTTCTGCCGTGTGTACTCGCTCAAAAGCGATTTCTCTGAGCCGACTTCAGACCAAATTGAACTGGTGGTAGATAAGCGGCCGACTCTGGTCATTTTCGATTCAGGTGAGCAGACAACTTCTGAATTAGTCATATAGCCTTTCATTTCTCAACTCAATACCCGAATCGGCCTGGGCGCTTTCTTTTCTGGCCAAACTTTCTCTCTTTTTTTCCTACTGATCCTCTGCAATGTCGCTGAGTTTATTGCTCATTTTTGGCCACCTTCTACCCGAGGCAGATGGAAACGCACCGCCATCCTCTCCTCGCCTTTCTTTTCGGACGTGCGGGTACCTACCCAACCAGAGTGCTCCGTCTGTGTCCAGCTGTGTCGCTGCCAAGGGCGATGACCCCGTCACCGCGGCCTCGTTGCCGACCTGTAGCGAACCGTCTCTAAGTGCTCTGAGGAGGAGAAAGGAGGAGAGAGGGAAGTTAGCCTGATGCATGCGGCTCCCACTGAAAAGCTGTAAATTGCGGTTTCATTTAATCGGAGGCATCAAGGCTACATTGCCCTACTGCCGGCACACTAAGCACCCACATAACTGCCTCCGCCGAGCAGCGTTCGAAACGCGGCCGACTCCGGCTAACAGATGCCGTAACAGCGCTGCTCATTTGAGGTGACTCCGTGCTATGCATTAGCGCGCACTTAAGAATGGTGACGACGGGGCTAATTTGAACGCAGAGTGGATCTCCAGCCGAGAGCGTGTCATTAGAGGCGAGCCGCAACGCACGGGCAGCTACGTGAGCGCGAGCGCGTGGCACCATTTGCGCCATCATCGCCGTCCAAATTATGTCATCTTCGGCAGCTCATGCGGTCTCTCTGTTAGGCCCGGGATGAAATTTGGCCAAATCCCCCCCCCGTTTGAAATGGATGCAGCAGCTTTTCCAGCCATCGATTATTCCCGCCTTCCGCGCCGGAGCCAATCTAATTACGCCCCATACATTCACAGGCAGCGAACGCGGCGCCGCGATAAAGACGCAGGCTGCAGGAAAAGGTGTTTAAGTGGATCATTTTAAAAAGAGGCCATTTAAAAAAAAAAGGAGTCATTAGTTTCACTTGTTAAAACCAGCTTGACTAACCCTGCCCCATCATGTGGGTTATTCTGAATATACATGGTGGTAAGAGCATGTTCAAAATCACATATGTAATGGAAATACAATAATATCATAACCATTCCTACTGTATATTGCGTTTTGATACAAAGGATTTTTATTTAATTTATTTCTTTATTTCCATAGTAATTTTTGCATAATGTGCCAGAACTTGCTTGAAAGCTGCCGCGTACTCCTCCGTTGTAAACATTCATTATGTGCCCAAGCGTGATGTGCAGAGCACGACAACATCCTTAATCTGAAACTAATCACAGTCGTTTCAGAGCAGGGGATCACTGTGAAGCGGAGGGTTCATGCGGGACGCCAGGCACTTAGCACCAACACAGGCAGAATATGGATTAAGTCTGATCCTGGCTCCGCCTCCTGATCCCGGGCGGCCGCCTCACCTGCTGGCCTTGATGCGTGTCCAGCGGTTGGTGTTGACGCGCACCGAGGAGCGCAGCACCACGGGCTTGGAGCCCAGGTCGTACGTCATCTGGACGTGTCCGTCCACGATGGCCAGAGCGATGTAGTCCGAGCGCTCCACTCCCTTCCCGCTCCACAGGACCAGTCCGTGGGTCGCCTCCGTCCGGATGCTCAGCTCGAACTTGTTCACCAGGAGAGCCTTCTCACTAGACAAACAGGAAGTACAGCCGTTAGTGGAGCCTCGCTTCCTGTGTCATTTGCAGCTGAACATGTGAAGCAAGGGACCTCTGTTGTCTCAAGGTGGTCCTAGTGTGTGTTCACTGGCACATTTCTAGTCTCCTAATTAAGTAGTTACAGTGATTGATACAGGCAGAGTTCTGGAGTAGCAGGGGTTGCTTCGCTATTAGCTTTCCTACATCCTACTGAGCACGAACTACTGCTGCTCGCGGCTTCCTGTGTTGTGAACGTGGGTTGTGCGTGCAGCTGTCTGATCTCCAGTCTCCTGCAGCTGTGAGGGTGATATGGATGCACACACTAGCACAGACTTCCATTTATCTTTGAGAAGCTGCACTGCCACTGCTGCTGATGTGTGAGGGAAGCACACACACACACTGGGACGTGCCTGCGCCGTACTGTACGTGTGCGCTCAACATCAGCGTCGCGACAAAACACACCCGTCCCTGCAACACACACACACTTCGCAAAGTCCCTCTGCTCTTGAGGCCAGCGAAGGTGCGGTGGAGCCCTGCCTTTAGGTTGTGTGAGTGTATTTGCACATATTCAATCAGCGCCTGTGCATCTTCCAAATGACTGTACTTCCCTCTTCTTCAGAGGGTATTTAAACACAAACACAAAGACAAGGTGAAGGTACACATGACAAAGACCCAGTGACACATGGATTAGAAAAAACAGCAGCAGAGAGCTGGAGATAAAGATTAGACAAGACAGATGACAAGACAAAGGACTCAGCATAGCAAACACAGGGGCTCATGGGAATACAAAGAGGACAGGGAATGGGAGGGGATAAAGTGAGAAGAGAAACTTTTCTTAAAAGGGGTTTATTTCTCATTTCCCGCAACAATTTTCTATTCAAGATGAGCAAGAGTTTATTAACTGCCGACCTAAGGCAACGCTGACATCCGGGGTCAACAACAATGCAGGTTCATCTCAGCAGAAAGAGGGAACAGTTAAAGGATCAAACCTGATTTTATCCTTGGAAAACAAGCATCAGTTTGAAGTCTAACCACACCTAAACTTGATTAACTCAATCTGCTGAGGTAAACGGGAACTGAAAGTGATTTAAAAACATCAATTTAGTTGTTTTGGGGTTTTTTTTTGCCCAGAGGCAAAAAAAAACGTATGAGAGAACCTTCTCCTGGCAACCGCTCGAAGAGCTTCAGGGCCCAATAAATCTCTTTCTGAGCAACTTCTCATTGATAAGGTCAAGGTTATTAAAAGTGCTGCATATATCATGAATAAAACAGCACTTCCACACAGTGTCCAATGTCTGGTATACAGGGAACTTCCTTCACAGATTTCTAATGTAATTTTCTTTCTGTAATTTTGAAGGGATTTTATCTCCTTCCCGTGTGTATTACATTTTTCAGAGGGGCTGTCTGAATGCGTGCCTTCATTCCACCTCTAGGTGGCAGTAGTGGCTGGAATAACGAGGCAACAGTGAGGTTGGAAGATACAGCAGAGAGGCTGTGGCCTCGGCTGTGTGTGCCGTTATCACAGCCTCAAACTGTGGAATTAATTGAAGCATACGCGCAGGCTCTTTGTGATTCCCATTATTAACTATCTCAGTAATGGAAGCAACGTTCCCTGTGCAGAGAAGGGCCGAGCCTTTCGAGGAGTCGTGGAGGGGGTTGTCTGCGGGGAGGGGGGGATTATGGGGGGTGGGGAGAGGCGAGTCCAAAAGGTTTGCACACTCACCTCTGATCGGACGGGTTCTCCAGAGACTCGGGACTTAGGGGAGCAGGGGAGAGAGTCAAGGGCATGCAGTGTGAGCGCAAGAGGCCAGAAGGAAGGAGAAAGGAGGGAGTGGGGAAGGGGGGGTGGGGAGGGGTACGATGCTGTGAGCCCACTGGGTGACTCACAGGGGTCTACTTTAGACCCGGGGCTGCAAAAAGCATAACTTATCCACTCGACTACAATATCGACCACGGCAGGAGTCGATAACAACCGTTGTGTGATCATAGGAAGTGAGTAGCTTAGCCCGGATCTCGCTACAAGCGTAGAAGGGGGTTCTCAGGGGAACCGCTCCGGTCTGAATAGATCATTAATGCGCCAGAAGATCCCGGGTTCCAGCGTTTGAAAGTATAAAAAAAAGTCAGCATCGGGATTAAGCGAATCGGTTTTTGTCCACACCAGCGCAACTTTAAGCCAGTGTCCAATTATTGAACAGCTCCCTTTATTTACGGCGCGGCGCTGCGGCGTGCACCGGCAATTACCTGCTGTCTGGAGATGAAAGCGGCGAATGAGGCAAACCGAGCAAATTGTGGAAAAAATGGGGTCAACTGTCATAGGAGCCGCGCGTCGCGGCCAGAAATGATTTGTCGCCGAAATAATGGGGATCGAGCGAATTGACCTGAGCTTTCAGATACAGACGGAGGCGTGAGGACGGGGGCGAACGTGAGGTGATGTAAATGGTAACAAAAACATTAACCCGAGGCGAGCGCTCTGGCCTCATCCAGCCTTTAAATGGCCTCTGGAGAAATGCATTCATTCCCTTTACAAAATCAAATTGTCCTGAATTGATCGGCACGGCGTCGGACTGCGGCACCAGGGATCCAGTTTACTTAGACTCCCCCTGATTGTGGCTCTTAGTAAATCTGACATCCATTACACTTTTGACAGCTCGGCTCCACGGACCACTGTCCCCCTCCTGCTAAGTGAGATTGATGCCCTTGGCTGCACACTAGCGCGCGAGCTCAATTGGAGGTCTAATCTACAAAGGGAGACAAATCTGTGATTAACATGTCACTGCCTCTCTGTACGGCCGACTCTGTAATTATTCACAATTACAGTTAAAGATCTGGCAAAAGCGAAATGACAGAAGCCGCGGCGTGGATTGGAACTCTGGGCTAAATGTAGTCGCTCCAAACTCAGACGCACTGTGCTTCATGTTTAGATTTACTTACCGAGCTAATGAGCAGGAGAAACCTCTAATAATTAAGTCATGACTGAGGGCTTCCCCAGGCCGAGACCCCTTAGGTACCAGGAACAAGGTCATGGGGTGTTTAATGTCTTCTCTCATGGCTTTTAAGGGATCTCATTCATTTTTCACAGAGCAGACAACGCCATTTGGCTTAAACTGCACGGCAATTCAGTTTATTAATGAACAGCCATGCATGACATATTTCACATTCTTAGTAGAGATGCAGCGTGTTTGTCTGGGGGGGGAGGGGGGAGCACAATGCTTAACATGCACCCGTTCATGCTTCCCTCTGCACTGGAACAAAAGAAAGGATCCAATGACAAATTATAGGAAATTATGAACATGGGCTTGAATGTAAAATCTGACTTTTGAGGGTAAAGATGATTCCGGAGTGGAAATTATGACGGGAAACTGAATGTACTTGAATCTCTCCAGCCGGGTTAACTAGCAAACATGGCTCCCTTGCTGTTGTTAGTCGGGCTTGAATTTGGAACCGGGCACGTACCCGGTTTAAAGCGTCTACTTACTCTGGGATCTCATTGGTCAGTTGGCTTGAGTGAGAAGGAGAAACATTTACATGAGACAAAGCATGTGCGGACAAACAGACAGAGGGAGGTCAGACTTAAAGGACAGGGACCGGGAAACGCTGAGCTCACGGACGGACGGACAAACGAACGAACGAACGAACGAACGAACGAACGAACACACACACACACACACACACACACACACACACACACACACTCGACATCAGTTCTCAAGCCAGTTGCTCGCGAGCACGTGCGAATCGTGACGATCCGCAGGCTCTGGCCCCGGTTTTTACACCTTCAAGTGTTTGCGCGAAGAGCTGCGAGACGAAGATATAGAGCCGTATGCTTGATGTCTTTTCATGTTCATCACATAAACATTTTTGTTTATGCCAACCTGGAGGCGCACTCTTGCCAACCTTGTAGATGGATGGAAGAGTAAAAATGTCTCATAAGCTGCCTAAAGCGAAGGATTTTGTGATTTTTTTTTTTTTTTACACCCGTACCCAAAACCATTTTACACTTACGTCACCATCTTTTTCCTTTTTACGGAGTGTTAAAGCATTTAAGGCGACGTGTCTCTGGGTGCCAGAATTTGAAGAACAGTCACTTACGCGCAGCGAAAACGGCAGAGAGAGTCGACTCGTGCATGAGCGCCGGTCGTCCGGTGTCTGCGCGCTAGGCAGTCGACCGCCGCGTAAACTGAGCGCGCTTGGGGCAACGCTGTGATAGTTAGCTGCCGCGCTAATTAGTGGAAACCTGTCAGAAGTGGAGAAGCGCTAGCGTCGACGGAGGGAACGAGCTATTAGCCGAGCGCCGGGTTCACCCTAAAGCGCCGGCGCTGATGATATCATCACACACTGTCATGGCAGCTTACCCAGAGAGGAGATGGATAGACAGAGGTGTCATTTAGCTAACAGCTATTACGGTGGGGGGTGTCGGATGATGAGGATGTTCCCCTTGTCCTCTTCCTTACCTCTTTGTAACAGCATTGTGGTACTCGATGAATGTTCTCCCGTCAAAGGCGATGGCCTCGGTTTCTCCGGCGGACTTCTCGTAGATGGCTGCGAAGGAAGCGGAGTAGAGGGGGGGGGGTTATCACACCAATCAATGAGACAGAGGCTTCAGTTGTCAGAGCTGGACGTAATGGAGCAAAGGGGGCGGGGTGGAGGATGGGGGGTCGGTGGGCGTGTTCTTGGTTTTAATCAAAGTGAAAGGGACAGTTGGCCACGAGCTCAAGGTTAATGGCAAAAAACACTGACGGGGTGCGTAAGACAGAGCAGGCCAGAGCGAATATATGCCTGGCGTGACATGAAGATGATGAAAGGGATGTGCAACTCCTGAAGAGAGCGTCCCATGAATATTCAGCAGACACATTTCATCGTTTTTCCAGCGGCCTTTTGAGCTTTAAATCAATACATCACTCGCCATAAAAGAGACGTCACACGTCTAATATCGGCGTAATTGCCTCGCCTAGCTAGCGCACAATGGGAGAAAGAGGTGGAAAAAGGAGCGGGAGAATTAGCCTAGCGGTTCACCTTCCGCGGAGGCGAGCCAAGAATGAGCTGCGTTACATAAAGCACCGCTGATTGCAGGCTTTCAAAGAAGCCAAACATTTCCACGTAGTGGAACCCAAATGGTGTAGAAGGTGGAAAGAGCAGCGTCGACGCGCACGCGCATTCAGAGCCGAGACGAGGATCCATACTGTAAATCTCCACCGGGGGTCGGACGCGCGCTCACAGGCCGTACTCACTGTTCTGACACTGCTTCCCGGAGAAGGCGCTGAGGCAGATGCACTCGTAGGAGTCCAGCTGCGGGCTGCAGCGTCCGCCGTTGAGGCAGGGCTCCTGGGAGCACGGGTGGCCCTGGAACATGGCCACGTTGGTGGAGCGCAGCGCGTTCTCCTCTTTCAGGATGGACGTGCCCATCAGCACCATCTGGAAGCAGGAGGACAAGGTGAGCTGGTGACGCGGCGCTCAGGATACAGCACCAGCCCATGATCATGTGCTTTTGACCCCCCCGGTTGGTGCAGGACGTTCGCTAGGTAGTTGTCAGCTGCTTATTATGTCGTACCGTGCGTTCTGCCTCTAAACATGAATTTCGCCGTCCCACTGCACGGGGAGAAGCCTCAGAAGCTTGATGTAAAATTAAACATTACATCAAACCGAGAGCACACACCATCTCCCTCATAATTAACTATTCCCTACAGGCCGAGCAAGACAAACGCCACATTTAGCTTTTGATTTGCTCAGAACCGTCTGGGGACAGTTTGCACAGGAGAACTAGTGACAACTTTAGGCAAACAGTAACATCCTGCCTTTGTTCTACCGGGTTATTTTTGGCACGCGGAGACGAGCTTTTTTTTTTTTTTTTGCTGGAAAGTGAAGTAAAAACTGGAAAGCTGTCACGGGAAGATTCGAGAGCGTCAGAATGGAGGGACTTTAAAATGCGCATTCTATTATTAGTGCGTGCTAATCCAAATGAGCAGAGCCACTGCCCATCACAGTTTGAGCTTATAATGGAAAATGAGTAATAAGGGGGTGGGGGTGGGTCTGCGTATGACAGCTGGACAGCTAATAAATTATTTAACTTTAACTGTATGTCTGAAGAGCTTAAGTGGCCAGAGTCTGTAAAACAACATAGTGTAAACGGTGCTCGATGGAAGTCCACGAGCAGAGCTAATGAGCTCTGAGGAGCGGCGGCCTGCAAACATTTACCTTTTGGATTGTTCCCTTGAAGCCGTCTGTGATGGCGGCGACCCTCGCCAGGCGGCTGTAGTCGGGAGCGCCGCCAACAAAGAGCGACTCCTTCAGGTTGAGGTCCACGTGGCCGTTCTGAGGAGACAACGCAGTGGCGTCAGACGAGCTTGAGCTGAACAAACCCCCCAAAAAAGCCCCATGAAGTCGTTTCTGTCCCTCTGGACTTTTCTTTTCAGCAAATAATGGTTTTGGTTTTACTTTAGTACGTTGAGTTATGGGTTTATCTGCAGGGAGATATTTATTTTCTTAGATGGGCGCCGTAAAGAGCGAGGTTAACATATTGCGTTTGCAGACGCGGCTGCTTCTAACAACAAGGATTCATCCATACTGTGGCCGGTGCACGTTTTAACTGCACTCTCTCGCCTTTCTTCCACATCAATACACTTGATCCATTACAGCATAATTGATTTCTATGCCTCTCAGAGAGAGTGGTCAATTATCCTCTATCTGTGAGACATAGAAGACACTAAAAAGAAAAATCAGGAGCAGGCTGGGCTTGAGATATGGATGATTCTTTACAGACGTTTCAAATGAACTGCTGATTATAAGCACCGACCTTTCAAACGGTTCAGCGTGGAGACACATTAATTGCAATTCGTTTGTGCTGCAGACAGCTATGAAACGCGATTCTTTCCACCAAACCTGTGGGACATTTGCTTGGCATTAGCAAGGTGCCACTTCCTGCTTTTGCATGGAAGAGCCGGCCCACTTCAGAAGGAAGGAATTAATGATCTTTATTTTATGTAGGGCAGTAATCGCCAGAGGGGTAAAGTGGAGTTAATTGCAGGAATAATGATGGAAGGGGCCAAATAAACAGGCTTTGTGCAGGCAAGCTGGCACCAGCTCGGCTATTATTTAGGATGGGACTTGGAGCGACTCGGCCGGAGCCCGAGGCGGAGTCACCACACCTTGAGCTGCTTCCAACAGAGACAGGGCGGGGACCTTGGCTGCGGCCGATGCCTTTAGGCTCAGTCCAAAGTCTGAGTGGAGCCACTCGGGTCCTTGTACAGTATGCACACCTCGCTCTGCGTCTCCCGAACTGAGATGTCGTGCATTGAAACCGGCGCGTCCTAAAGCGCGGTGCCCGGCGGGTGTTGTTCGTGTTATGGGGCGTGAGTGGGTGAAGGAGAGAGCAACTTTGATGATCTTACCCAGGACGCGTTCGCGTTTGCAAAAGAAGCCACAGCAGATGACAAAAGAACAGCCTGGCTTGGCTCGGCACCTCGCCGTCTCCTACAGTTTATCCCCCCCCCCCTCGTCTTCGCTCTCACTTTCCGACAGCCGCGCGCTGCTGGCGCGATATCCCCACCTACGCCGGGCTAATGAAGACGAGTCTTTGTTGCTTAAAACAATGGCCGTCACAAAGGCGGCCGCGTCCTCTCCCTCCCGCCGCCCACCTCGCCACCCTCGCCCGCCCCCACAGCAGATGGGCCGAGGTGAAGCCAAGCCACGTTCTTTAAGAGCATCGCGCGGCTTCGGGCTCATGAAGATGGCAAAGTTTTTCCTAAAAGCTGCCCCCGGCTCTGCGGAGGCACCTTTTCCCTCTGTGCTGTTGTATATGAAGACATGGGTGTGGTGTGAGAGGGGGCAGTGAGTGATTCAAATGAAACATGAGCTAAAGTGTGACTTGATTCATTACCTTGCGTGATTTCTTATTTCCAGACAGCACATCATTGAGAAGAACAGAAAATAGGGAGGAAGAGCGTTATTAGGTGGAGACTAGGACGGCTGTGCACAGAGAGAGGCATGCGGAGCTACAGTACAGCACAGCAGGCAAGTGCAAGAGCACACAACACACACATATGCATGTAGAAGTCTAACACAACACACACACACAACAGGCACATCTTCAAGAGCATCAAACACAGCTACTACTGAGATAAGTGCAGTCATTAAAAATACAAAATGTGGGCAGAAATCTGCAATATGCATGATGTCAAACCTCTATTTGGTGCATTTCTATAGACAAAGCTGTGCAGTGATGATGGTGCGTAGTGACCACTGCTGCCGGTAGGTACAGTAGATTCTGGAGATGCTGATTTCCTCGAATGAATAATTGCCATTTTGACGGTAGCTTCATCCACACACCTTTCTTACGACGTAAGCGTCTCTGAGCAAAGCGCAGTATAACTCCTCACAAGTTATAAAAGCAGGAGTGGGAGAGAATTAGCTGACAGCCACACTCAATGGGGTATCTGTGCCGAGCTCTATAACTAGTCTCGGTTTATCCTTCGCGAGCGTCCAATTCCCCGCCCATCCTCGCTTTCCCCCTCGCTCGCCTCTTTTAATAAGATTTTCTGCCTGCGTAGCCGGAGTAAAACACAATTACCATACAGACGATGGGAAGCGGGGGGGGGGGAAGAGGTGGGGGTGCGTCGTGTCTTCAAGGATGATGATAGAGTTGACAGGGTGCATGTTCATAATCACAAATTAGACTGTTTAATATAATTAGATGACTTCCAGGCTGGATCAAACTATCAGATCGCCCTCATTTGGAAACATGTACCTGCTTTATTGGTCTGGATGCGGAGCTCAAGAGCTTCATTCCTGCTACTCCTGCAGTATCTCCTTCATCTGTCTCCACCTGCTCACGCACCACTTCAAAGGCTGGGTTTCTAAAAGTGTCTGCATGCCAGTGAAAAGCTGATTTTGCTGTCTATAGATTTTATCTACAGCATGTCAGCGAGCTGAAAGGCTGAGAGGTTTTTAACTGGAATTAGAAGGCTTCCAATATTAAGACAGCCTGTCAAACTGGCCCTCTACATCTGGAGTTCTCCCTCTTACCTTGACGGGCGTGGGGAGATAGCGGCAAGGAACGACAGGCACACGTGGCATGAAGCAAAAAAACATAAAGGGGGGAGGGGGGAGGGGTACTGGTTGTACCGCGCCTGGAGAGGCGCGCTAATCCGCACGACGCTGCGTTAATGCCCAACGTTGCGGTGATGACACGATAAGAATATGCAGATGATCAAACAAACGCAGTCTACAGTAGCACACAACACAGGGCTCAGCGAAGCACAAGCCCGTCAGCCGCGCATGCTGAGGTCAACCGCCCTCACCGGCGCTTCTCCTCGGACGGCGTCCTTCTTGTTCACCGTGATCTCTCCTTTGCGGTTGGCGCGCTCCAGGTTGACGGTGGTCCACGCGTTCTGCTGGACCGGTTCCCTGCTCCTGAATATATGACACACGGGCGTCAAGTGAGTCGTACTTTAGGAAACAAACACTCAGCCCTACTGTTTGGTTGTCGTATAATCACTTGCTGTGACCTGTATGTGTAGCATTTAGGGAACTAGCTAACCTGATGATAGCGGGGCCCTTGCCCAGGTCGTAGCGGAACTCCAGGATCCCGTTATTGAGGGACAGAGAGATGAAGTCTCCCTTTCCGTCCGATTTCTGGCCGTTGTAGAAGATCAAGCCGTTGGAGTCGTTCGCCATGAGGACCACTGTCATGCTGAGCTTCTGACTGCAATCGCGACACAAGCAAAGCGGAGGACCCACTCATAAACACAGTCGAGACAGAGCGGAGTGCGCTCCCTGCGACTCTCAACCACATGGAAATCGCAGGGAGATGCTGGATATTCTACATCCTAAAGCCCAGATAACACGCTGTTTGTGAACACCCTCATTGCCAATTCAGCGCAGGCTTTAGGAAGGCAGCTCTGCCTTGGGCGCCGAACAAGCTCGGCTTATAAAAACGCCACTGATATCCGGTGATCGCTAATACACACTGTACAAGACTGAGGCAGCTTCACGCGGAGACTTACCGCAGATCGTGCCCGTAGAGATGGAGCCCCTTGAGCTGCAGGTACGAGTCTCCATTGAACAGCGGCATGTAAGCTCCTCTACGCTCAGTAACTAAAAAAAAAACACCACACAGACAGAACCTGTCAATATTATGGAAAGAGATGAATTCATAGCCTTTAGGATTAAGACACACATATAGACAAAATATGTCAAGAAGCCTTCTGCCAGGCTGATTACACAGCCCGTCACATTACGACAAAGAACCATGGGAGACACGCAGAGTTTAGCAGCACAGCTGGGGCCCGTGAAATAATGCGGCCATTGTGTTTTGGCAGGCGTTTTTACGAATCGGTGTCTCTGCGACGGGTCCACGTCCGCCTGTCCCAGTTCTAACTGTCTGCAGTGATTAGGGCAGGCGCTGCGCCATCCTCCCAACAAGTGGTTTGACATTAAAAATCACTCAAGTGTCACTCGGGGGGGACGTGTTTACGGCGTTGTTATCATCATTGGGAGGAACGTGCAATTCGCACCAGCTCACACCTACAGTACGCAGTCAGCAAGAAGGCTTTTATTTGTAATTGGCTGGGATTAGCTGAGTCGAGTCAGGATGGGGACGGCAGGCGGAGATGAGGAAGCTAATTAACGATTGTGCAGGCGACCGCTAATGATGATGCCACGCGCCGCGGCGGGGAGAGGGAGGACAGCTCTGAACTCCACTCTTTCTGTGGTTTTTCAGCGGCTCAGAATAAAAACGGCGCGATCGATGCGCGGCCACGGGTCCAGAAGCACGGCGCGTAGGAGCCGCGTGACCGGGAAATCACACATGATGCACGAGGGAGGGGAGAGGAGCCGGCCACGTCTAATTGCTCGGCTCGAACGGCGCGGAGCCGCCGCATGCACTGCTTCGGTCGATTCCGCGCTCTGAGGTAATTCTTGCTGAGATTCGAGAAACGCTCACTAATTAGTACTTGCTATGAAACTCATCAAAATATGAAGCGGGAGAAGAACAAAGCAGCTGAGAATGAGCGTTTTGCTGGATAGAAAGAGCGATCAAAGCTAGCGATCAAAGCTAGCGACTCAAGCTAGCGACCCCGTCGATGATCGTTTAGCTTAGTAGCCTCTACTGTGAGTCAGACACATGCTCTCTGTCACATGTAGTCCTCGACATGAAGCAATGTGTGGAATAGAAATGTCCTGCTTTCATCGCTAAATGATTTAAACTATATTGTAGCAAAAGCCATTCAATACTGGAATACCCTTGAGAAAAGTCCTTGATACCTGCACTGATGAACCCTGGAATTGAAATGGAAACCACAGTTTACACACACGCACTTAATATTAGGACTGGTTCACCTTCAGGCCTCTGATGAGTGGGCTCTAAGCTACCTGTCTCAGAGGGCGAGCTCCCGTCGGAGGCTGACACTTCGGCTGACTGACGCACTCATTAATCACCGCGAGCAAGGAGGACTGATGCGATTAGTCATCCCATTGATTCCTGTGCAAAAACAGGCTTTTGGAATGGGAGGTGCTTTCACTCACACGACATTGATTTTGGTTCACCTCAATTTATCTTAATCATCTGCTAGCTGGGATTTTGGGCTTTGGAAAACGGCTATATGCCTCCAATAGGAACGAGGCCGCGTCTTTCCCCTTCTCTACATGTGTGTGCAATAATGATATACGCGACTTTGTTCACAGTGGCAGAAATCAACTTTCACGGCAACAAAGACAAGGTGGTGAGAAACACGGGCAGACTCGAGAATGCGACACCGCCGAGTGCTAATGATGAGCTTCAAACGCAGCCGAGCGGCGCGGCGGTCTCTTCCCCGGCCGCGTCCCGCTTCCTCCTAACGGAGCTCAGCTGCAACGAACCCGTTTGAAGACATCACCTGCGGGCGGGTGGGCAGGGAGGCACACGAGGAGGGCGGCCGCGTCTGCCTCTACGCGCTAACAAGTATAGCTGAGTCCGTGGAGTGAACGGCCCGATGGGGCCAATCGAGCGCCTCAGTCCTGCAACCCACTAACTCAACTGTGCCCTCAGCCTGAAAGCAGCGCCGCCTCCTCCCGTTTCACCCAGATGGATGGCGAGATAATGAGAGAAGACAGAGGCTGACATTAAGCTACTGTAGGTGCTTCTGAAAACAATTAAGGCAATAATTAAGCACGGCTCTGCAGCGATTTACCTTTCTCGCAGTGCTTTCCTTCACGCCCCATGGGACAATCGCACTTGTAGCCTCCCTCGGGCAGGGCCTGGCACTGCGACGAGGGATGACACCTGCTCGACTCGCACGGATCCTGGACGTCGGCGCAAGTTGGACCTGCGCAACACACAGACACACGAATCCATCAGAACGGGAGCGTTTCAGCCCCTTCGCCGTTCGATTCCGTCTGAGGCTGGGAGAATAAAAGGGGGCATGAGCGGATGGGGAGGATTTTTCTGTAATAGAGGTCGTTTGCTAATAGGATTTGAAAATATCACATGTCCGGATTAAACAGCGGAGAGCCTCCCCACCACGCCGCCATGTTTCTGGGCCAACACCGACTGTGGGGAAGGCTCGCGAGCGTCTGGTGGGTGATGGCTTTGCCCTCTGCCACAGCCCATCTGAATTCACCCATCATTACTTTAGTAGTCGGGGCCTGTGGTGAGCGGAGCGCTTTAATGAACCCCGTCCCTGCTGAGCTCGCAGGGTTCCCCCCCGTTTTCTGCTCACACGCGCTTTTGGAAGCAGCCTTTTATCCTCCGCTCCCGCTTCTTCCCTACCACAGCTCTTTTTTGATAGCGCTTCCTCCTCTCCTGTCTCTTTACCTCTAATACTCTTCTCGCCTCCCCCGTCTCTCCAGCCGTCCTCACACGTTCCTGCCTCTAACTACCAACGCTCCCCCACCCCTTCATTCTCGCCCCGCGCTCTCTGTGATCCATCCCTCCCCTGGAGACCGCCAGTCTTAGACACTTTCAAAATTGACATGATGACAAAATTAACTCCAATGTGGGTCCGCAGGCAACAGTCCAAATCTCATTATCACCATTCATTTCATGCCTCGTCGCCGACGCAACTTTGATCACATCAGGGCATCTTCAGAGCAGAGACACATCTTAACTTCATTTCAGCCTTCGCAGACACAACAAAGCATAAAAGTGCCTCCTATGATAAAATAATGTTGTATTGTACCTTATTGATCCATGTTGAGTTTCAAGGAAAACATCTCTTAAAGCCCTAAAAGCTGTTTTCTCTACGATGCCCCCATGCGCGGATAAAATCCTTTACAATTCAAGCATAAAAGATAACTGACAATTAATTTGGTTGTGGTGTGAAACTTTTTGCAGTAGCCCGTGGTACGAGCAGCGAGGGGCATGCTTGGCTGGGCGCTGACGCTGTCTGCTCCTGACTGGATTCTGTTATGGCTGCTTGTTAGCTGGCATCTGCTGGAGGCAGGGAAAGTGGAGGAAGTGGGGTGGAAGCAGATTCGGGCCAAAGGCCGATCGCTAAGCGTTCGTGGAGGTTTCATGTTTCCTCCGCCGCCGCTGCTGTTTAATCTCTCAATTCGACGTTAGACACACAGATTTGATGGTGCTGGTGTTTACAAAATATCTTCCAGTGCTCCTGCTGGGGGCACGAGTTACGCTGTCAAATTAGGCTGTCAGGCTTACTTAGGATTTGTGAGTAAGTCATGACCACAGCGAATCCCTGCGGAGAAGGAAAAGCAGAGCAGCCATATAAACATAAATTAACTACAATCAGTCGGAAAAGTCTGGGAACGAGTCTCTTTCCAGCCACACGATTCTCCAGAATTCCCAGCATCACCCTTAGAGACAGCTCCGAAGTTTCCCGGCGCTGGCGTCTTACCCCAGAAGTCTTTGCTGCACTTGCAGTGGAACATCTCGGCCTCCTTGACCTGGCACGCGCCCCCGTTCTTGCAGGGGTTTGGCTGGCAGGGGTTGTTGCCGCATTCCCCCACGCCGCTGCCAGACAGGCTGTCGCCCCCGCTCTGAGTGCTCTGCAGCTTGTACCCTCCGTTGTTGACATCCAGCAGGCGGATGCAGCCCACCAGCCCCGTCTCCACCGCCGTCCTGTCGCGCACGCTGATGACGACAAGAGGCATTTTATGTGTGTGTGTGGGGGGGGGGGGTTGTGTACTTGTGGATGGACTGACCACAACAAAGCTTTACTAAATGGAGGTCTGCGTGACGACAGGGCTCTTACTCCAGTTTCATGTCCGCCGGCACTCCTCCGATGAACAGGTTGGTGTCGAGGTTGAGGCCGTCGGTGCCGCGGGGACTCTCCCCCTGCACGTGCGGCTCCTTGTCCACGCTGAGCATGGCGTTGCGCCGGTTGCGACTCACCACCAGCTGATGCCAGCGGCCCTGGCTGATTTGCACTTCGCTGACCACGGTGCCGGTACCGGACCCGGTGTTGAACCTGAGAGCAGGGGGCGACAAGAAACGCTCAGTCAGTTTAGGTTTCAGACCACACGATACGGAATGGCACGCTTCGGTTTCACACCTTTCACGCCCACTTTTTAATTCTAGCTTTTACATAATGAGATTTGTGGAAGAAAAAGGCCATGTCATCACGGGAAAAAAAATCTGTTGCGTGCACCCACACGTTGGGTAGCATTAGCACAACCTGAGAGCAATTATCTGCCACGAATAATTCTCCTCCCCACATCTTGGATTTGCGGAGCTGTGGGAGGTAATCTCATCGCTGTATTTCTGGAAGTGAGACAGGGCCTGGTTTGACTAATGATCTCCTCTGGTTTACAATTGATTTCACTTTGAATGGGAGAATGTAGGGCGGCCAGGTTGGGGCGAACGCGAGGCGGCTTCGAGAGGTCGGGATGAAACACGAGGCACAAAAGATAAAGAATGTGGCCGGTGCTTGAAGAAACAGGTCCAAAACAGACACAGCGCAGATCCTCTAATTAGCCCGTATCCTCTCCCAGCATGATTCCCTATTCATAGCATTCTGCTGTTGGGAAAAGGACAAACACTTTGTGCTGCAGGTGTCTGGCAGCACAACCGGTCCCCAAATCTCTTCTAAACAGCTAGCGGAACAAGGCGTCGCGCTCACGCCAGATGCGTCTACGCGCGACTGTGACTTTGCGGCTCTGACGTACGTCCGCGGAGGAGCCGCCGCACCTACAGTGCTGTACGAGCGTTCCCGGATTCGCTTCTCCGTCTCCATCTGTAAACACAGACAGGGCGTTTGTGCGCCGAGACTTAGCTCTGCATAAAAAATCACAAACAAACGCCAACTTTGGGCGCCTTGCGCAAATTTATGTGCATATGTTTGTGCCATCTGTAAATGAATGATAATATGAACAGCTTATTTACAAGTTTGAACACATTTCTGAAAGCACGTCCGTACAGTTTTAACCCTCAAATCTGTCAAGAAGCTTCTGTATATTTAATTATTTTCTGGCAAGGCTGCTTTCAACATGTTCCTGCCATAATTAGTAGGTTTGTTGCCTCATTATTTTATTTTCATCCCTACGCTGCCACTAGAATGTTGCCGTTTCGTCCTGGGAATCGTTACACTTTCATCGGGCTCATCGGCTGAGACAGTTAATGCGGCGTCTCTGTTATTTCAGCCAACCGTCACCTGAGCTCCACTCTGCCGTTGACGAGGGCCAGGGAGATGAAGTCCTTCTTGCCGGCCTGGCCGTTGTAGAGCAGGAGCCCGGTCATTTCCGACGCCCTGAACTCCATGGTGATGCGGACCGTGTGGTAGGCGCTCATGGTGTCGAAGGCCAAGTAGGACTGGCCCCCGAATGACGGGATGAAGTACTTGATCACTGTGAGGAGGGAAGAGAAGAAGCCAATCCTGTCATTACAATATTATGGGACGTGCTCAGTTGTGGCATTAAGGGCGTTTGCATAATCAAGCGTGAGCGTCGGTGGCGTTTCCCTGGCTCATGACACCAGTTCATTTAAAAAATGATGGTTGACGATGGAGACCTTTGTTTTTTGGCCACTCGACGATTATGATTATTATCATCCATTTTCTCCCTCTGGCTCCGTTTCTCTCCGTCCATCTGTCTTTGTGTCCATCTCCCTGAGGAGAATGGCAGCTGATGAGCCGGCTCTTTTCTAATGACTTGATTGATCTGGGGAAAGTGTGTGCGTGTGTGTGCCTGTCTATGTGTGTGTGTGTGTGTGGCCATGACATCAGCTAGCCACTCTACCTCAAAGACACACACTGATTCTCAGCTAATCCCCATCAAAGCACTTAGAGTCAGTTATCTTAAGATGCAGCTGTGTGAGGTCACTCCTCATCCCCCCAAATCCCCAAAGTCGGGTGAGAGGGAGGAAACAAAGGAGATTTGGTTCTCAACAAGGTCCCCTTGATTTATGAGTTTCTTCGCGGTGCTGACTGGCTTCTCGGCTGCGTTGGGCGAGAGTTGAACCTGCCTGAACCAGCTGGCAAACAGCGTGAAGTGCATACTTTTGAAGTACAAGACACAGTTGAACTCTTTTCCTCGACCTTTTAAAAAGTACTCCATGAAGCGGACACTGGCTGCTGCTGCCACGTTAACTTTGAGCACGTAATATTTGAGCTCACTAGCTCAAAGTCATTACTCACACTACAATGAGGAAGAAATGTGGAATATGTTTCAATGTTTTCATGTTATAATTTTTCCTTTATTTCATAAATACAGTATATTAATGTACTTGGGGACGTGGTTTGCAGCTTAAAGGCATGATTGGGACAATGGAGAGCAGAGACTAAAACCTTTTGAGTCGCTGCTGAAATCAGAGTAAACGTCAGCCTTCGGTGGTTTCTTTGAGATTGCTAATTGTAACCGTTTAAAATTATAGGGAAAGTCTTTTCAAGCAAATTTTCTTAGATTAGTTTGAACTAAGCTCTGACTTTGAAACTGTTGATTTAAGCATAATAAGGCACAGCTCTTGAAATGGAAAAGCCTGGGCTCACCCTTCTCGCACACGGAGCCGCCCCACCCGGCGGGGCACCTGCAGCTGTAGTCGCTGCCGTCGTCCTCGCAGGTGCCGCCGTGCATGCAGGGGTGGGAGTCGCACGGCTTCTGCGGCAGGCGGTGCAGCGTGCCCCTGCCGTGGGCGGCGGTGGTGGCGGGGGGCGGCGGCGTGGTGGTGACAGGTGCCTCGGTGAACGCTGCCCGGGGGGTGGGGGTGTGGGTGGTGGGGGGCGGCGCCGCGGTCGTGGTGGTGCGCCTGCTGTTGAAGGGCCTGCGGGTGGTGCCCGGGGGCCGACGGGTGATGAAGGGCGAGGTTGGCGGCCGCCTGGTGGTGGTGGTGGTGGTGGTGGTGGTGGTGGTGGTGGTGATGGTGGTGGGAGCGGCTGTGGTGACCATTGCCGTCGTGGTGGTAGTTGTGGTGAAGAAGGGGAGGGAGGAGAGGCCTGACAGAACCAGAGACAAAGAAAGGGACACATTGAAATACGTTGAGCCTCAGGTTCTCAAACATCCTATTCAAGACCCGTAAAACCTTTGATAAACCACCCCATGAATATCTTAAAACCCCTTTTCACTTTATTAATCCCCACACACTCTTGTTAAGTCCACATTGTATTACCGTAATTGGTGAAGTGAATATTCTTGTCCTCTGGCTTCTTCACGGAAATGCTGGTCTCTTTGGAGGCCTTGAGCTGCTTCAGCAGGGACCCTTGGATGTCTTCCACCGTGTACGTTGTATCTACAACAAGAGGTACAGCTACTCAGGACGGTCTCTAGGAAGCACTCCAAAACAAATACACCATTTAAAGCTCCAGTCTCCTTCGAGGTACACTGGATATTTCAAAATGCCCCGTGCATGACAGGTGGAGGGTCTCCCGGGGCTACTTGTCCTCCACCTGTCTCTTTCCCAGATAAATTGCTCTCATAACGTTCGCCGCAGATGTTCGCTTTACTGGCCATGGAGGAGCGCCATTTAACCGAGCCTGTTGCCCCGTGTGAAGGGTATGAACAATGCCAAACGACACTCGCGGGGAAAGAAAACCAGCAGAACAGGATAGTGTGTCGGCGTCGCAAAAGGATGGAGGAGCTAATCACAGGAGGTACAGATCAAAAGTGAATCATGTGAATTTGCACTGTCGTCATTAATATTTCACTGTAGTTTAGTGTAGCAGCAGGTTTCCTGTAGATTTTTTCCTGGATTGTCGGGCCCCTTCACAGCACAGGTGTCAACAGAGCAACCAGCAAAGTCTGTTGAGAAACTTTTCCGCACGCAGATTAAGGTAAAACACACCTTGTGATAATGTCAATGCCGTTTTAATGCCAAAGCAAACAAGAGACCGAGTTCGCACAGAGAACAAAATTTAAAAAAATGATAAAATTGACAAAGAACAGGCTGTACTGCCTAAGATTATGAGCCAAATAAGAAGGCACCCAGACAGCACACACTAGTGCCAGGAAGAAAACTTTAATTAGTTTTTTTAAAAGAATAAATTCAGGGTTTTTACCTGTAGTTAAAAAATGACCTACAGAGAAATGATGATGCTTTTGATGAACAACTGAGTCTTCAAGTGACATTTTAAGTGATGCCTACAGTGCCACCTCGTAAGAGCAAATGACATTTACTGCAGATTTGCTGACTTGTTATGCACAGGAATAAATGCCTGTATGTGAAAAAGATGAGCCCCAACAGTTATGCACTAAACATGACAGAGACTAAAGCCCCGTGTGGAAAGGAGAGCAGACACTGTCACACTCGCTTTTTTTTTTCCTCACCTGGTTTGAAGTGGGCCTCCACGATCGCCAGGATGGAGTTGCTCGGCGCCAGGTTGCGCACGTGAACGCTCATGAAGTCCTTGTGCACCTGCGACTTCCTGAACAACTCGTTGAGCTGAAGACGAGAGAGAGAAAGAGAGAGAGAGAGAGAGGGAGAGAGAGAGAGAGAGAGAGAGGGAGAGAGAGAGAGAGAGGGAGAAAGAGAGAAAGAGAGGGAGAGAGAGAGAGGGAGAGAGAGAGAGAGAGAGAGAGAGAGGAGAGGGAGAGAGGAGAGGAGAGAGAGAGAGAGAGAGAGAGAGAGAGAGAGAGAGAGAGAGGGAGGGGGGGGTGAGGACAGGCAGGGGGAGAGTTGATAAACGAGGCTAGTAATGAGCTCGGCGCTATCGCAGTCCAATCCGAGAACACAGGGAGGCAAGAAAGACTGCCTTTCAAATTGGCGAGCGGCGGAGAGGCCCATTGCGCATGGTACAGTATGCACAAATTGACATTTAGCTACAGCCATGGCATTAATTATGGGAACAAGATTTCAGGAGGAGCCGGGATAAATGTCGCGCTGCTCTGACATGTGCTCCTGATTGCTTCTGCTTCCGTCCCCAGCGCGTACAGTAGCAGCCAGAGGAGCTCTGCGCGGAGGTTTGACTAAAGACTTCTTTAAGCCAACACTGATATTATAGCAGAGAGGAAAGCGGCGCTCCCAGCCAAATATGTGAGCCAGTATTTTATCTGAAATTGGACCGTTTCCACGCGAGAACTTTGGAAAGTTACACAGCTCCGCGCGCTCCGATGATGAACGCTTTCCCCCGTAGTCACGTCGCCTGACGAGGCGGTGGATTATTCACGTTTACACACTCGCTGTGTAAAGGCCACAAGAAACAAAAGGAGGACTCTTGCCCTCGCTCATTTCTGTGAGGGCGCTTTTGACACTGTGACGCGAGGTGCGGTGCACAAAAGCTGCTGATTCAGCCCTGTGACTCCGTTCAGCCGGAGGATCCGGCGTCAAAGCTGATTTCCTTCATGCGCTGAACGCCTCTCGTTTGTAGGCCGACGTGTGACAGCCGAGTAGACGAGCCCAAGATGAAATCCTCCAAGCTGGCTCAGGACAGACCGTCATGGACACACTGATGCGCTGCAGGAACCTCCGCATCTTTCCCTCCCCTCCACAACCATAATGTTCACCAACCGTAGGCCGTCTGTGTGTTTGTCGTACATCTAGGTGCGTACTTTGCGTGGTGGTGTGTACATGAATGCACTCAGAGGAGGGGGTGGCTACCGTCAAGTGGCACAGCCGGCTTCAAAGACGTGTTAACGAGCACACACACACACACACACACACACACTCACACACACACACACACACACACACACACACACTGAGCTACTAGTTTACGTCCCAGTGGGGGCTAGTGACACCATTCAACAGCTGGTGGCTGCGCACTGTGTACTCAGACAAACACACGCGTCCCCATTTCATCAGACAACAGAGAGGCCCTGGCTCGACAACTGAGGTGTTATTTAAAGGTCTGAGCCCAAAGCACAAGAACGGTGGAGGAAGTCAACCTGGGTAAACCGCCTGCCACGGACTGTGATCGCTGTACTGGTGCTGCGCCCGCAACCAGTCAAACCCACGACACACGCCCAGAATTAGAACCGGATCCCTCAAACATCTAAAGGAGCCGTTCTCCAGAAATCTCACATGCGAACGGGGGCGTTCCAAGACGGCGAAGTGGGAAAATTAGTCGTCACGAAAGTCTGCAGAGGGCTGTTTGCTGTATTTTTTAATTTTAGCGCGCTCTTATTAAACTTGAAGAGTTCCTCGAAGGCTCACTTACGCATGCGGAGCATGAAATTACAAGAACCGAGCAAATTTTGTAAAAACCTTCAATTAATAGGGAAATATGTGTGAGGAGAAACATGGTGTGATGAGAAACCAGGAAAAACATCAGAATTCTTAATTTGATATTAATCTATTCATCTGAACAATTATTACAGAACTACGATGATGAATAAAATCCGATATGTGGTACAGGGCTGCATGTTTTTATTATCAGACGTCTGACTGGATAAATCACTCCAGTCCAGCTTCGGTGCAATATTGCTCAGCGGTTTCAAGGGTGTCAAGTCTGTAAAACCTGCAATGAAACCTGCCCGAAGGAGCTGAGAGAATTTGATTAGTCTGGCTTTAGGTGAAGGGTTTTAGTCACTCTCGGAGCGCTGAATGTTGTTTCAGCGGCTTTGCCATGCTTGACAGGAACATTCTTGGGAAAACGCAGGGTTCAAAGCAGAACTGAGCAGCGAGCCGAACAGGAGCCACGGTGTCGGCGGCTTTACAGCAGCATTAATTGAGTTTTCTGGTCACTTAAGGGTAGTGGAACAGGCCCAAAACGCAACGTATGATGTATTATCCCATTACGGAGCCACGAAACTATCGCCCGCTCACACATCCAGCGGGCACAAAGCAGCATTAGTATTCATTTGTGTTTCTGGCAGCTTGATGAATGCAACGGTGGCCCTCTGCTTTGATATCTACCGGCACTTCACTGTAGTTTCTTAACGTCAGCCGATCTCTGTGGCTGGAGGTTAAAAATGTAAACGAACAGCTAAGCGAGACCAGGGGGCTCCGCAGAGGAGAGGATACGGGAGATCACACGAAACATCTTTCGCCCGATACTTTCATTTGATCCATTATTAATTAAGCACAATGTGGATCTTTAAAAAAAAAAATCATCAAACGACCTCGATGGAGAGATTATTAAAGTGAGTGTGTGGGGTCAATCGTGTAATATTTCTGTCTTACACTTTCTTTTTTCAGAGGCTTCGTGTTCTATAATATATTTCAAGCACTTACAACGTTCTCTATGCTGCGGGCTGTCTCTCCAAACAGCTCAGACTTGGGGTCGTCCATCTCAGGGGTGTAGAAGATCTCCTGGCCCTCCACCTGGTCCAAATGCAGGGAACCACTGAACTTCATGGTGGCTGCAAGAAGAGGAGGAGGGAGATGTGATTCCTGAGGAGCGCAGCTCTATTACTCAGCGCCCGCCGCCTTCACACGGTGCTCGTTCTGGGACGGTGCCAGTTTTGGGGTTAGTGATGGATTGTGTGGCGGTGCGTGTTTGACAGGGGGAGGTTAGTGAGTCCTGGAGTTTGGCCATTAGAGGTGAAGATTGTGGTGGTGAAGACATGAGAGAAGGAGGGGAAGAAACAACAAAAAAAAAAAGGGTGGAAAAGCGGGCCACTTTTACCAGACCGAGCCCCGTCCCCAAAGCTGGCCGAAGCACGGAAGGCTGGGTAAAAAGACACACAGGTTAGACCGGCACACAAGTACAAGAGGAGACAACACACACGCACAAAGCAAAGAGGCAGCAGCCCACAGGCGCTCTCAAAAGTGCCTTCTTCAGCAAAGTGAGAGCCTCCCTGTGCGACCTTGGGAGTTATGTTATCCAACATCTATCAACTCGCTACACGGCTCCGTGGTAGCGCTGCTGCCAGGGTGGAGACGGCCCGAAATGAAGCTGGAAGCGGAGGGGATTGGTGTGTGTGTGTGTGTGTGTGTGTGTGTGTGTGTGTGTGTGTGTGTGTGTGTGTGTGAGTACAGGGGGGCATGTGAAGCGTCGGGCTTCCACGCCGCTCGTAATCAGCAGAACAAATTGCCCAAATCAATCACGGCCGTGCCTGAGCAGCACCAGGAGGAACGGGAAGAGCACTTGTATGATTATCGTGAAAGATAGCAGTAATTGTCTCCTTAATGCCGCCAGACCGGTGACTGACACTGCCTGGTTAAAACTGCGCGAGCGGGACGGCACCTGTACCCCCCCCCCCCTCGTCTTTACAGTTCATTTGCGGGCGGCTCGCGCTGATTCGGGCTTGAAGGCGGTCGTAAAGCAGAGGCAAACGGGCGAGTTTCCGCCGATAAGACAAGGGGGGAGAGAGAGAAGTGACTTTAAGGTTTCGCCGGCAGACAAACATCGGAGAGGGGTGATTTTCCAGCCCGCTGCCATGACGGACGGTAGAAGAAGAAGAAGAGAGCGATAACGGGCAGGACGGAGCTTTCTGACTATCAGATCCCGGCCAGCTGTGAAATGCTGCGGTGTTTATCAGCTCTCCTGGCATCTGGAAGCGTTTACAGTAGCTATTAAGTGTCACATGATGCTGGCCATTATTTGGCTGTTTAGGAGGAACATATGGAGGCTGTTTAGTGGTGTTATTCAAAAAGCCATTAAGTTAAGAAACTACTATAGCACAGAGCCCTTTGTTTAAGTTCTCAGAGGAAGATGGATATCTCAATATGTGGGCAATTAAACCGCAAACGATGTCCAGGGTGAAATACTACGTTAGCAAAGAACCCCATTTTTGTAATTAGGGTGAACCAACCGTAGCCACAAGAGGGTAAATAGTTTTTTAAGACTCTTTGACACTTTGAACACTTTCACACGTTGACGTCTCTATAAAACCCTGATGATCCAGTCAATAAATCAGGCGATTCCTTGGACGGAGGCCGGTGGACATTCAGCATCAGGGACGTGTCCGTCTAATGAGTGGAGAATGGCTGAGCTCTGCTCAGGAGCGAAACATCCACCGTATTGATCAGGCTATCGCGCCGCCTGCTTTTATTGGTAACACTTGAGCTGAATGAAGTATCGATCGCTGCCGTGTTTGTCATTGTTGGCTCAGATAAATATTTGGGCTTCAGTGGATTTGTTACAACAGTTGTCTGGCAGATAAAACCTGAGAGGGGCCGAGGGGAGCGGGAGGTTAAAGGTGGCTTTGGTTCCTCACGTCATATTGTGATGGAAAGACTTTTGTCATTGGAGCCCATCACCTCACCTGATGAGTATTTTAAACTACACCCCAGAGCTCCCATGGGAACCAGGGCCATGATTTCCCTGATTTCGCTGGGATGCAAAGAGAACGGATTTCAACTGAGGTATGGAGGAAAAGTAAGACGGAGCGGCAAATGGGAAAAAGAAGCCCTTTATCTTTATGAAGCAAGTCTGGCAAAGTCACTGATTGGTACAACAGCACTTGTCGGCCTCCGGTAGTCTCTCAACTCTCTCCCCGCGCGACTCCAGGGAGAAGCGAACTGATGCAAGACTGGCTGCAGATTGACTGGGTGCAAGGAGAAAAAGGAGCGAGATACAGCGCAAGAGATACCGAGCGGCGGCGCTGACTGATAAAGAGAAGAGAGCGTGTGTGTGTGTGTGTGTGTGTGTGTGTGTGTGTGTGTGTGTGTGTGTGTGTGTGTGTGAGCGATAGGATAGGTAGGTAGGATTAAAAGACGGGAGATTAAAAGACAGGAAACAAGAAACACTGATGCTTATTTTTAAACCGCAGCATTATGATGTTGGATCTATAAGAATCCGAACTTCACACAGAATTATAGAGGAAATCGATCAAATTGAACTAACTGAGACTCAGGCGACAACATGTGAGTTACTGCGGTCAGACCGGACGTCTCGCTGCTGCACTGCGTTTGTGCCACTTGTCAAGGGGATCATTTACATTTGAAGGAAGGAAAATCACGAAGGCACCGCAGCAGAAAAACGACTGTACCGCCGTTCAGGGCTCAGTGATACTACTCTGTAAGTAAACATACAGCATGAAAAGTATTTGGACGACTCACAGTCAATCATAGAATGTGTCAGTAAAAATGTAGAGTGCAGATAGTATTGATTAAAAAGAAATAAGAGACGAGGATGCTTTTTTAAAACAGAGAGCCAAGTTATCTCCTCTTTCCCCCGTCAATCAGTCAGAAGCTTAAACGTCTGTGGGACATCAGCCTGTTATCACACGCACACACACACACACACACACACACACACACACACACACACACACACACACACACACACACACACACACACCAAGGGTCATGTGGACTTACGGGGGCAGTTGGCGCCCTCTGCAGTGCTGGACGGGGTCTTGCCGTCGGGGCAGCAGCCGAACTCCGTGTTGTCGCATGACGATCGGTCCTCAGCCGTGGGCGCGGTGGTGCTCGCCACCGTGGGACCTGGAGGGTGATACACAAGGGCCCATCATAATTCATGCAGCTTCAGAAGATTCCGCCAGCTTATCTCCGAGACCCAGAGGAGAGCCGCTTCTTAAAAGACCACTAAAACCTGCAGCCTTTGTTTTGTTTTTTTTTCTCAGCTCACACTTGCAGATGGTTGCGTGTCTTCAGTCCTGACCGGCGATTAGACGCCAACTGAGGCATCTGTCAGAATGATTATATAGCATTTTCATGGGATTGATTTTACACCTGGAACTCATTTTGTCAGGCAGAGAACACATAATGGGCACTGTTGCCAGTCATGTCACCCACAGAGGACCTTTAATGTGCCGGGGACGCGATAAGCGCTCGCCGCTGATTGGCTGATTGTTGCCTTCGAGGCGCGCTGGTGGGGAAAAAAGCCTAACCGTCAGGCTTGTGTTCCGTTCACTGTGTATCTGGCCATCTTTAAGACATGAAAGACATAAAAGTGGCCTGAGGAATGAGCGCACGTGCGTAACAGCAGCGAACCTCTGTCTTGTCTAACGATGGTGCTGGTTCAGACGACGTCTCGGCCAAAGCGGCCGTTTACGGCCGCGCAGAGATTAGAAATGATCGCGGAGGCAAACAGACAACGGCTACAGGAGTCGTAAAGACGTCAGAGGCGAGGGATGTCCTGCTCAAGGACTCGCGGTCAAAGGCAGCGAGAGGAGACGGGGGGAGGAGGAGGAGGGGGGGGGGGGGGGTGCTTGGGTTTATAGGGCATCTGTTGGCGTGTGGTGTGCAGATTTACAGATGCTCAGCTGAAAAGGAGAACGCGTGGGGGAGAGAGGGCGGCACACAACAGCAAGAGGACACTGCATGACTCCAATGGGAGCCATGAGGGCTATTAAACACACACACACACACACACACACACACACACACACACACACACACACACACACACACACACACACACACACACACACACTGAAGGCAAAACTAATGTGTCAACAAACACACAACCCAGACATGCCTGGATACACATTTGTTTACACACATATACACATAGGACATCAAGTCTCCAGACTAGCGACATGCTCCTTGCGCCGCGAACACTTTGGTCAGGCTCTGACAAGAGAATAAATCTAAGACTCGGGGAGAAGGAGCCACAAAGAGGGGAGGATGAGGAAGACCCGAGGAAGAGCACAGGGAGGCCACGCTGGTCCATCACTCCTGTCCCGTTAGCTGTCAGACAAAGCTGACGGATGGATCCAAGGCAAAAACAACTAAACTTTTTGTCACAAAGAAGTGTCAACCTTTGTTGTCTGAGCATCGTTTCCGCCACTGGCCTTCATCTCTATCTGACACATCTGCAGTAAGTGGTTTCCCTGCTTTACATTAGAGCCAGCGATGCTGCACAGACGCCTCCTTTTGTCCACAGCTACAGTGAGGGGGGCGCACACACACACACACACACACACACACACACACACACACACACACACACACACACACACACACACACACACACACACACACACACACACACACACACACACACACACCTTAACCTCCCAGTCCTCACACTGTCAAGGCTCCGGAGATGCCCAGATGCGGACCGACAGTTTCATCTTTACAGAGCCTGGGTTTGTTGGTGGAACGGGAGAGAAGAGCTGGCCTGAGCCGACACGTTCTCTTCTCTCCAAACCTCATACATACATCGTGTGTGAGTGGAAATTACACTTCTCCACCCCGCTCTGTCATTTGTCTCCTCAAAAAACAATTTGCATACAAATACACAAGCCTATTTTGATTTTAGCGTAACTCTGAATTAACAGACGATGACATGAATGTGTTATGACGTCAGCTACTGTAGGAGACACTGGGAGTCTGTCCCACCCGTTCTTAAACACACCACTCAAAGGCTTATGGTAATGAAGTGAGAAAGCATGAATTTACCAACAGGCTCCTCTGTGCCGCTGGCCTCCGTCGGGACCCCGCTACCCTCTTCCTCATCGGGCTCCTCCTCTTCCTCGGTCTGGTCGTCCCCACTGGGCTCTCCGCTGCCTGAGCCCTCGTGGGCCGTGGCAGTGGGGGGCGCGTGCCTGCTGCGGGGGGAGGAGGCGGTGGCGGCGGTGGACTGTGGTGGCTGAGGCTGGATGTGGATGGAACGGTGGTGGGGTGCTGGCGTACGGTTGTAGATGATGGTGGGAAAGGGCGTGGCGGCCGTGGGCGGCTCCGCGGCCTTCGTCTCGTCGGTCCTCGGGGGCGGAAGGGCAAACACCACGTTATTGTACAGGGGGGTGTCGGTGGTGATGGCGGCAGCGGTGGTGGCTGAGCTGGGGGTGGTGGTGAAGGGGTAGAGGGTAGGTTGCTCGGCCGCCTCAGAGATGGTTTCTGGTGGAGGGAAGGGCAGGAAGCAAGGAATGGATGAATGACCGAGCAAAGATGGAAATGTCTGATTTTGCTTCGACTCCATTACTGTATGATCTCAAAAATCAAGCCGAAGGCAACAAAAACATCATTAGCCGTTAGCCTTTTCCGAATAAATCTAACTCCACTCTCAAACGCACAACAGTGTCATTATAGAAATACAGGCTCCAGATTAGAAATGCAGTCGCTGATTAAAAACCCAGCAATGGATGAGACGTCTTCATTGGACAAAGCAAATGTAATGAAAGATAATTGAATTACTGAGCAAACGGCGACCGCTGACCTTTTGCATCACAGTTTATACCTCAGCTGCAGATGACGAGTGTGTTTCAGCTGCGTAAGAGCTCTCAGCACATACGTCCCCTGTTTGCATCCACAATAGGAATGTTTGTGTGTTGCGTGCGTGTTGTGCCAATGCCCATGAATTATATATCCATATTCAAACGCTGGCCTCCAGTAAGAAAGCTTTAATCACTAACAGCCAGCGCCTCCGGTGATGAATGATTGATAGAAATGGGGCGGGGAAAAAAAAAAAAAAGCCGACTTTAACTCCGGCTTCAAAGACGGCAGGCTGCCGCTCGCGCGGAGCACGAGCATCCATCAACGCCACCACAAACACTCGACTGTCAACAGCCGCACACCAACATGCGCACACACACGCGTACAGCCACAGGACCGCTGCAAACGAGAGAGAGAGCGGGCGAGAGAGAAGAGGCTCTCCGCAGAGACCGTCGTTACCAATGCAAAAAGGCTCTGGTGCAAAAGGACAAACCGTCTGTGATAAAAGAACGATAAATAGGACAAAACTCCTGAGGGGGAGAAGCGAGCTGGCGGGGAGAGGCTACGTAAGCCAGCGCTTCAGATTTAGCCGAGGCAGGCGGGCGTGACAATAGCAGCTTCTCTACGTCCCACGAGGATGGATGGATGTGTGCTGGCATGTGGGCGAAATTTTAAAACGAAGATTAAAAAATATATATAAAGACATGCACACCTAAGATTCGAGCCTCATTAGGATTCGCACAATATTACATGTAGGACTTAATTACACCGCTGTAATCGTCTATTTGATCTGCAATTATTCACAGAGGTGTGAAATGTGATAGCTGGTGAGACGGCAGAGAGCCTGAGAGGTTCACGGGGCGTCAGAGCTCGGCAGATACTGGGAGCGATGTGGAGTGGGGGTGACGCTATCGGCGCCGACGCTGCCGCGCGGGGCCGTTCCTCTCGGCTACACCTGTCAGTCAGGTGCCCGGGTTGCGTGCGCGCATCCGGAGCGCCGGTGACACGGCGTAAGCGAAGACAAGGTGCGGCTGGAGGAGGGGAAAAAGCAGGACCGCTGATTGGAGGCTTCTCCTGATCAGGTTACATTTGGCTGCTTGGTTTTTTTTCCCCCGTCGCTCAGTAGTTTAACGGACTGTCATGTCACAAAGTGGAAGAAAAATCCTTGTCGTCTCGGCTCGTCTAAGCTGCGGCGCTACCGCTGAAGGGTGGTTATTAAGATTGTTTGTGGTGTCAGAGCAAGGAGGCGCCATCAGGGTGGAGGCGACTGGAGCAGAGAAAAAACGGGACAAAGGCAAAAATGAAGAAACAAAAACACCAGTCAACGACGCCGGCAGTGGGCAAACGTGACAGAGCAGGGAGAGGAAACCGTCACATGGCGGAGACGGTGGAAACCACGTGCGGGCGGAGCGCCATATGCCGCCGTTCGCTGCCAATTTGCCCACGAACCTACAGGTGATGGCTCCATATGGGAGAGGCAGGTCACCGGCGGCTCGGTGGCCATTTCTCCCCCCTCGGCGCCAGCATTTGCTCCTCAGTCCGGATGCCCTCCCTCTGGTCCGCGGCGCAGCTCGAGCATTTTCCCCCCCGGTTCCTCAGATATCGTTTCATCTTTTGCTGAGACGCGGCAAAAAAGCGGGCGAAAAAGCCCCTCCCGCGCCTCTGCTGCCGCGCCGCCTTTGAGCTCCCGGGGCTTCAGAGAAACCGGGCAACATCACAGCGAGCTGAAAGTTCTCTGTCACAAGCAGAGAAGATTTGAAGGAGCCTGTTCAGCAGAACTTTTAGTTTTTCCTCCCAGACTCTGCCCATTGGTGGCCGTCGGTGCAGCAGCAGCAGCAGCAGTCGCGATTTGTGACATAATAACAAGGTGCAACAGATCAATATTCGCGTATTTACATAAGCTCTTGGCGGTGAGCATTAGCATGCCGCAGCACGGCGGCCGGGCGTCTGGAGGCGCCGCATGCAAACAGGAGGAGGGGGGCTGCAGCCTGGCGAAATGCTAATTCGCGCCCAGCCACACGTGAAATGAGCTCGAGATCCAACCCCCGAGCCAACGGCGGCGCCGGAGCCGCGGCCCGCTGCGCGACCGCATCCGGGAGAAGACATTAGAAGATCCCGTGGCTGCCGGTGGGCCCGGGCGCTCGCCTGTCGCTTCCTCCCCCGAGGGTTGAGCAGAGAGAAGTGCGCTGCGAGGCATCTTCTCTCGCCTTCTGTGCGCAGCAATGCTAGGTGAGGGATTACACACAAGCCCTCGTCTCTATTGCCAGGCAACAGAGGAATGTGAAACCAGGCGGGCTTTTTTTTTTTTTTTTTTTTTTTTGCTAGTAACCTGCGGCGATGAATTTGTAATTATCAGATGTTCGGGGACTTATCGAAGCCCCGTCGATCTCTCCCTGAGCATATTTGTCTTTTTATTTGGGTTGTGCACCTGTAATTTACATGTCAACAGCCTCGCCTTCCACTGCGTCCGACCCCAGCTCGGGCCTGACGAGCACAAGCCAAGGGGGACGGTCAGCCAATCCGTGCCCACCGAGCAGTGAGGTGAAAGCATTTTTCCACCCGAAGAAACTGCTCGACGCCCGGCAGCGGCTGACGCGGCCAGCAGCGCACAGCTGGCGCGCCTCGTCCCACCGCGCTCGCCCGCGGGCGAATCTGGGCTCCTGTTGCGACGCGAGCTGGCAGCTGGCGCGACGACTTCACTGTACATGAAAGCCACGGCCTTGGCACGCGTCCCGGCGCCTATTACACCGATCCAAACAACGTCCGTCAGCATGTGAGGCGAGCCGCGAGGAGCGGCGCCGCTATCGGACCGAGGCAGCGCCGCCTTCCTGCTGACACCGGGCTGCGGAGGGACTCGCTCACCTCTCAGAAGGGGGGGTTAAAGATTAAGCTAAATTCCAACCGAGGGCAGATAAAGCAACGGGGAAGTGTCATTGCTATCTTGAGGGATTGGAAGGCTCACGCGCTAGTCGCGCTGCAGAAGCCGGGGATTATTCGCTACCTCGTTCCTTCTTATTTCCCTGCGTTGCAGGATGCGACATGTCTGTTCTCAGCACACGCATGCATATTTTGTACTATGATTGAAATCCCACCAAAGATTTATAGCATGGAGAGCACATCCTAAAATTCACAGTCACGTTGCTGTGACTGGCTTTCCTCAAACAAAGTGATGGATGGAGGAGCGAGCAGCAGCAGCCCACAGCACTGCTCATTAGCTTTTGATTGGAGCCTGACAGCAGCCGGCCCATCCGTGCGACGGCGGAAGCATGGAGGCTTCGGCGGGGGCTCACCTGTGCACTGTCCAACGTACTGCACGGTGACGTCCTTGTCCTGCCTACAGGCGATGGTCCTCAGGTGGCACTGGTCGGCATAGGTCACCCCATCGGAGCCACACACCTGCTCCACAGTGACAGAGACAGAGGGAGGTTGGGACTGGAACACATGTGAACTCCCCGCAGGACGCAGGGGCAAGTCATCTCAGACTCGTTGGACCCAAGTACTAATACGCCAACCTTGGTTTTGTTTTTCTCGTCGCAGTCGGGCGAAGGACACTCGCAGTGGGACTGGCTGTTCACCTCGATGCAAGAAGCTCCAAAGCTGCAAACTAACTCTTTGCATGAGGTTGGAGCCCCAGGACCTACAGGAGGCACAGGTTAAAGCAGGTTATTGGTATTTGGTGAAGGAATATCCTGCCTGTAGGCATCAAAACTTCCATTTACAAAGCAAAGGTAGCTCCTGGTTTTATTCAACTGTTGCATTAGTTAAATAAATGTGTTAGAATCCTTTAAGTACTTCACATTTATTTGATGAGAACCCCAGTTTAATGATTGATGTACTGTAAATCTATTTACAGCATCATCATGCTGAGTGAGTAAATCCCTGTGAGAGCTATGGAACCGTTATACCAACTCCTGGCAGCTTCCAAGCCACCGTTCATTTTAAAATGTGAATAAAATGCTGTATTTTATTCTTCTGTAGGTTTTAGATATGATCTGTTCTTACAAGCACAATGCACCTGCACTAATGTAATCACAATGCTGCCTACTTACCTGTGCGTCACCGTGTGAATTATTCATCATTTCACAGACCATAGCACTTCTCGTGAACTGCTTTACAGCGGCTTAAAAAAAAATATGTGCAAAGGTTTTGTCCCACTGATCTGTTCTAAAGCTCTCCATTGAAGCTCGGAGCTGCCGCAGCAGGAGCTGCAGCCGTGAGCCGACATCCAGCCTTCAGGCGCCGAATGTGGGGTCCAATGCATTGCTGCCACATCAGTGAGGTGTAGAGTACAACCCCCACCCTGGGCTGCTGCTTTCATGCCCTGCCACCTCTCTCTGCACCTTGTCTTTTCATCTGGCGGGGCGCGTGGCCCCACCACCGCGCCGCGGCTCCCGGCTTCATTAGGCGGTTGACTTCCAGTCGATATCCGATGGCGCATCTTAATCAAGGAGACGCGGGTCCCGCAGCGGGAGCTAACCTTTGCTGCGGCTGTCTTTTTAGCCCGGTGCAACCACCGGGGCTGTGGTCGTTATTAATCTCGGTAATCGATAGCCCTCATTCAGGAGTAGACGCATGCATGTGCAGTTATTGTGAATGGTCCAACACGGAGCATAAACGCTTATCAGTGATTTGTCATGAACATCATTTGTCCGCTCAAGTGTTCTCCTAATCACTATCGATTAGCTGCCATGAACCCACATCCTTCCTGTACAAAGCCGAACAAAAAGCGCCCTGCTACTGTACGAGGCCCATCCACGGATCAGACAAGCGCCGGAAAAACTATTTCGCAGTGCTAGTCAGTGTTTATTCACGCTCCACTGGCCGTATTGGTTTTCTCCCTTATTACCTTTGTCGCAGCCGTTCATGCCCATCTTGCTTCCATCTGGACACACGTTGCACTTCATGCCCTTCACTCCCGTCTTGCAGGAGCACAGACCCGACATCTGTTCACAGTCGTCCCGCACGGAGCCCGTCGCGTCGCAGTTGCATGCTGCCCATGGAGAAGGAGAGGAAAACAAGGAAGAATAATAAGAAGAATAATCCTTTCGCGACAGGTGGAGAGATTATAGCACGGCCACTTTACAGAGTCTACTAATGTATCTGAAGCAAACTTAGCCTCTGAAACCTGCTTCAGATCCATTTATATCTTAAAGTCAAGGGTTGAGAACAGTTCACAGAGCCTTAGGGGCCACAGAAGGAGAAGAAGGATGAGTACATAACAGAAACTCAAAAAAAAAACAACCCCAGGGAAGGACATCAACCCCATCGCGCTCCTGGAATCAATGATGTGTGTTGTTTTTTTGTTTTTTTTGGGCTCCTCTCCTGCTGTACCAGGTATTGGCGTGCAGCGTGTTGTCTGCTCGCTGTGGGCAAACCTTGTTAAGGTCAAGCCACAGGTGAGGCACCTACAGGCCCCCTGCTGTTAACTGAAAATGCTCCGTGGCTTCGGAGCCGTATGTCCAATGATGCTTTAACGGCAGGATACGAGCTGGTCACCATATTGCATTACACCAAGGAAAACAAGAGGCCCGACCCCGGTCGTCACTTGAATACAAATGATGCAGTTCAAGGCAGTTCTGACAGGACAAAAGGACACAGCTGGACGTCTTACGGCACAAAAAAAGAACCACACACTGTTAGTTAAAGAGTTTTTTTAAGTTGGCTGTTCAGCTGAAATTTCCTTTTCACAGTCACCACTTCTTAAGTACAAGCAAATTAACAAATCGCCGACATAGATTTTTATTGCGTTTTAGTTAGCTTTCCCCCCCCAAAAAATAGAATATTTGTTTGTGGATGTCTTTTTATTTGTCCAGGTGTCTCAGATTTCTCTGACAGTAAGGACAATATTGAGTCTTGTCGACTTGCTGAGTTTCTCCTGTGACTGCATCATGTTCAGTTTGTAGAATATTTTAAATTCTTAAAGCATTAACTGGTGCCACACTGTTCAGCACCATATTCAGCCTTCAATGCTTTTACATATAAACTTCATTAACCCAACATTTCCATTCTGAGGTTTCCCTGTTTTTCACTGTTTAATGTTTTCATGAACATATGTTGGAGCAGTCCCATTGGTAACATAGCAGAACGGTGATTAGCAGTGCAACAGGCGGCTCCTTACGTGTGCAGCCGCTCATGTTCTCCGTCACGATGCCACGGAAGTTCCAGAAGCCCGGCTCGCAGCGGTCGCACTTCAGTCCCCCGACACCCGGCTTGCAGGAGCACTGACCGGTGGCGGGGTCGCACGTCTTCTTGTAGGAGCCGTACGCGTTACACTGGCAGGTACCTGAGAAGAACGCGTCGGCGTAGGTGTCACTGTTCTATCTCACACCGAACCCCTTACCCTCAGTCTACGCTTCGCTAACTCCGAAGCAGCAGCCAAGATACCGCTATGCTGGATACTCTGCATTGAAGTTTTGCCCTTTATCTAAATGTTGGGTAAGCCCTGTTCCACATATAAAAACGTGGATATATTGTGCTTCATTCCAAATCTCAGTGAATTCTTATTTCTAGTTTTGTATTTTCTCCATCTATAGTGTTTCCCCTAGATACTGTATCAGCTTGATGCAGCGTTTTCACCCCCCATCTGTGTGCTATCATCCATCAAGATCATCAGATGGGGAGATTTCTCTGTTGATATGCCGCATCATTATCATAATTATTGCTTGGATTAAGATGAAACATTTCCAACTCTGCAGCCCAGTCAAGGACAATAACCAGAATGCTGAAGCAGCCTGATGGTATCACACGCGTGCGAGTGCGCGCCACAAACTAGGAGGCCAAAGGGTCAACGGAGGCATGAAGGGCGACTTACTGGGACATCCGGCTTGCTCCACTCCTAAGGCGGCCGTGGCTCCGTCAGAGCAGCAGCCGTACGTAGACTGACTGCAGTGCTGGGGCGCAGGGGCAGTGATGGACGTCCCTGAATACGCTGATGAGGCAGGGACAGAAAGGAAAAAAGGGAGGTGGGAGAAGAACACCAGCAGTTGAGTGATTACAGCGAGGGGAGGGGTCTCGTACAAGTAGAGCAGACAGCACAATCTGGGAGCAACATGTAACTTTTTGCCAACAATGAGATTGGCTTCAGGGCTAGAGGTGGAGAGGCTGGAAGTCGTCTTCAAGATAACAATTCTATTCACCACGTTTCCCCACAATGGCTCAAAATCAGGGGGAAATGATGCTATTACCTCCAGTGAAAACAAACAATGGCGTCGCCGGCGAATGCAGCTGACATTTACCACCTACTAGGAGGCATGTTCCCTTCATTTGTTCCTGTCTAATATTACGGAATTACGCCCCACAACGTCCCAAAAAAACACCAGAGAGAGAAAGAGAGAGAGAGGGAGAAAAAAAGCCTGCTGCATAATGTGAAGGAATGTGCCAAACAGCATCTGCCTGCGTGCGCCGTTTGGAGAGCTCCTTTGTCTGAGGATGCACAAATCTTCAAACTGGTGTGACAACTCTGAATACAGAAGTGCGTTCAACAAAATAAAAACAAATGTGTTCCCCGTTGCCTGGCAGATAGCCAGGAATGAAAATAGAACAACAGCAGGAGCCGGGAAAAAGGGAGGTGTGTTCAATGGCCAGGCAAAAAAAAAACAAAAAAACGTCATTGTTGAAATTCTTTCCAGGCTACAAAGTGAAAAGTGAAGTTGTAGAGATAGAAGGCAGAGCTCGTTGCCTCCCTCTTTTGTCCCCCCCCCCCCCCCCCCACACACACACACCCCTCCATCGCTTCTTCTCTTGTGTTGCTCATTTGGAGTTTGGAGGCCGGAGATACAGGGGCCATAAATCACACTGTTACTGGTGTGGATATGAGCCTCAGCCTAATGGTGATGACTCGGCTCGCTCTTTTTCCAGTGGTTTCCCTCTCCAGAGATGGGCTTTGGACACAGTTCATTTAACTTGCCACTTTCCTGCACTCCATTCAGCTATCTGTACTGAGCCTATTAGGACAAAGAGAACTTTTAATTTCATATGTTCTTCCACCCTTCAAGGGTTTTTCCCCTTCAGTGGCTATTGTCCGGCACGACGCGGTTCCACCGTGATGTGCAGTGTTACCCTCGGTCTGCTGCTGTGCTTTTTTCTGCTGCGATGAGTGTAGCCAGTCTTTCATTTTCTTGCAAGAGTACATCAATAAGTACTTGTGAAATCCCTGACCCAGATTCGAATTGGCAGGTTCATATAAGGGACAGTTTATACTTTATGAAGTGCACGGCAGCAGAAGAACCGTCTGACAACATATGCATATGCAAAACAGTAAGGGTTTTATTTACTGGACACTTGTGCTGCACGACTAGGATGTTTTGCCAGGTTTCTGGAGCTAAAGTCAAATTAAGTTCCTCCTTATATAGCTAAGGCCAGTGAGTTTTACCATTAGCCAATCGCAGAAGCGAGCCCTAAGCTGTCGTAACCATAGAGGGCTCTTCAAAAAAACGGATTGATTATCCATGGATGGCAGAGAAGCGTGACAGTCAGTGCCCAAGGAGGCCGGCTTAGGAAGGAAAAGAATCTGCAGGGATGCTTTTGAAAACACTGGCAACTCCCTCATTCGCGCTCTCTCTCCACCCTCCTCCCTTTTAGACCCATGGGGAATCAAACGGGCTGGAATGATCACCAGAACCCCTTAAGTGCCTTTTGCTCTGCTCCCTGGACTGAGCTAGTGTTGCAGCGAAAGCTACAGTTACCAAAGATGGCTGCCTCTCACCGCTGATCTGATTCCGGCCAATAAATGAAATTCACAGGTGCACAATGAGAGTAAGTGGGGGACGGCGGCTCTCGGAGGCTCGAGAACGGGCCTGTGACCACAGGTTTAATGGGCTGAATTGTCCCGATGTCTGGGAAGCAAAATAAATGACTATAGCTGTAAGCTCAGTGTGTACAAGGGCCCGTGAGAGAGATCTGTAACTCCGCGCACCAGCCTGCCCCAGAGGAACTGTCGATTCCCAGATATAAACAAGAGCATGGCTGAAAAGCGCCCAGCGTGTTGAGTCGGCTTTCCCAGAGCAAATTACACCGCCATACAAATCACCTTTAACCTTGACATTTTTCGCTTGCCCAGGGCCACGGTGGTCGAAGCGCAGAGACAACAGAGCTGACAGGATTTCTTTTCCCGGCTGCAGACTATTACTAGCCCATCGGTGGATGGAATGAGTGCAGAGATGGGATGTTAATGCCGATGAGGCTCGATGAGGGTGCTTCTGTGAGCTGCGATGACTTTAACTGTGAGTGGTTCTAGTATATGTACCGACCTGCACAAGGTCCCTGGTTCTGAACCAACAAGTGCTCTTGTTTTTCACATCTGGCCTTCTTCAGCTCGCATTCATTGCTGTAGGTTTTTCCATCGGAGCCGCACACCTAAAAATGGCAGAAAGTTAAGTACCAGAGAAGTGTTAAGCCAAGAACCTACACTTGACTTTACTCATTTTTATTTACTAGCTCGTGGGCCTGCAGACATTTTCTGAACCGGGTGTGCGGTTCTTGCAGCCTACCGGGTTGTGAGGCACGCTTCGACAGGAGAAGTCACAGATGCAGCGGTCCTCCTCTGTGTCCTCGTCCCACACGCCGCCAAACATGCTGCAGCGGTCCTGCTCGCAAGTCTCCACGCCGGAGCCGGACCCCCCTGAGCCGCAGTCCACGTGAAACCCTGCACAAATACGAGAGAGCTTTAACAAACAGAACGGGATGCTGCAGCATAAGCATAACACTCGGCCTACTGTATGTGGTTTTTCATTCAATACATGGCAACGTTAGCAAGGCTGGTGTTAGGGTTTCCATCAGGCCGGCTGTTAGAAGAACAGTGAGGGTACATCTCTGCCCGACCACTGAGGCATCCTTTCCATTTCAATTAAATGTGAGACAAAAACAGGGAGGGGATTATTAACTCTGGTGGCAAGCCCTACTTTATGGGTGCCTGCTTCCCGATATGAGAATGCGACTAATTGCAAAGTGTTCTGCAAAATCTAATTAGAGTTTATGGAAAGTTGCGAAGCCAGTTCTTTAAACGTGCTCCTGGTTGGCCTTTTACTCGTTTAAAGGAGCTCCTATGAAGACGGCAGGCGCTGCAGACAGCCTGACTGTGTGATCTGCGAGGTCTAAAGCTCCCGAATCACCGTCGGGAACTTGTACCTTCACAAAACGCTTATTACCGTCGTCCAAACCGCACTTGAGCGCAAGGCAACAAATGCAAGCCCGGAAAAGAGATACAGGAAGGCGGGAGAGACTCTTTGAAATTCCATTTGTGACAAAAACAAATTAGGGGCTGTAGCAGAGTGCAGACATTATAAGGAGGAGCATCCTGCCTTTGAATTTGTAAAATTCACCTACAGTGAAGCTCCTGAGGGAGAGCAGGTGAGTGTGTGCGAAACCCGGGAATGAAAGCATCAACACAAATGTCAGACAGAAGAGAGCGCAGCCCCGAGGGCTGGCAGAAAGTTCATTTGACACACATTTACTATTCAGAAAAGAAGCGCAGACACACTAAAAGCTCCCGGAAACACCTGAAAGCCTCACAGAAACCATCAGGTAATAAAGGTGATTCCTTCTCTTCCTGTCTACATATAGAGCTCAGTCAACCCTCTGTATTGAAATTCCACCTTAATGGTGAAATCAATGTAGTGATGGAAGCGCCACTTAGCATAAGCCATCTTCTGGAGTAGATTATGGAGCAAGTCACAGTGCGGTGGGGGCCATGAATCCCCAGGCTGCTGTTTGATATGGGTCATCAGCAGTGGGCTGGAACGGCGCCGAGGGGTCGATATACTGGAGGGGCTTTACTTCATCGGCTGTGAACACAACAGTGGAGCCGAAGCTTTGAATCAAACTGCTACCGAGGCTCGTTCCCCCAAAAACCATCAACACCTGTTAAGCCCTAAATCTGTTTCCATTTGAAACCATTAGAACCTCTGACCTTTAATCTTCCCCTTCTGATTTTGCCGTTGTACCCACTTATTGGTTGTGAACCCGTCTTTCAACTGCTATTGACATTATCCCGGGCCTTTGTCTGTAGATGCCACGGGGAGAAAAAAAACACTGGAGGTCAGCTGACTCCAGGATGGATCAGGAACAGAAATAGCCCGAGCTGAGCCGCTGGCAGTCGGCCACCTGTGTCCGTACACTGCGCCGTAAGGCCGGCTCAGCGAGACACAATGGAAAGGCTAATTCACATTCTGCCCGTGCCCCCTACCAGAGACGAGATAAATAAATAAAAGAGGCAAAACATTAGAATGCAATAAATAAAAGTGAGGGCGAAGGGGGTCCTAATTAGCTGTTCCCCTTTGATGTGCCTGCCACCCGCGCTGCCTATGAACCTTTCAATTAATACATCCCCAGCTAAGACGGCTACATCAGCTATTCTCCCTGCGCTGCCCATCCGTCCCTTTTTGCTCCATCACGGCAGAAGCCCGAGTCTATTTAGCAGAGAGAGCTCCATTAAAAAGGGACAAGGAGGGAAATGAATAGCATAAGAATAATGCCCGGGAAAGACGGCGAGGAATCAGCGTTAGGAGGATTTAACAGGCTCGACGGAGAAGACGAAGGCAACAGAGGAGAGGGATTCGGGAGGAGAAGATAAATAATAGAGGATAGAGAGGATCAAACGTGTGCGGCTGAAGATATTTGGCCAGACAGATAAGTCATGTCAACATCGGCGGCTCCGGGAGTGCTATTACTGCGATGCTTTTGTTATCATTACGTGCGAATATCAACCTGGACGTCCATCACCTCCAATCCTCCCTCTGCGGTGTCAGCGTGACGCTGCACACATCGGACGTGCCTCTGCTGAACTGTTCTGAACAAGACGCCCGCGTTGCAATTTTCACGCACTTCGGTATCTTCTGACGCGTTCTCCGTTTGATCCTTGCACTCCCGTGTGCTCGCGCATCACCGTCCCGCGCTCATAATCGCGTTTATTAAAAGTCTATTCAATTAAAAATGGGCCCGGGGCCCTCTAGGTGATGCACTGCTCTCAGTCGCCACTTTGTCAGTGTCGGGGAAAGGCGCTGAGGCCAGGCCCACCCGAGTATGAAATTAAACAGGTGATAAGTTTCTCTGGATAGCCAACAATGGGAGCGCTGTCATTTTTCACCGCCGCTAAATAAAAAGCGGGAGAAAACAACTTCCATTTTTATGCTCTGTGCCCCCTCCCACAGCAAGAGTAATGAGGATGATTTTAAGTCAGGTCTACATACTGTAAGTGAATAAATCACATGTTTACTTCCTCTCTAGGCTTATCTGAGGTATAAAGCAGGAGTTAGTCTTTAAAGCTCTGGTGATTTAGTTTGCTGCTGTCTACAAAACAGACAAAATACAGTGTTTGGTCTTTTATTCTGTGACAGGCTGCTGTATTACGTAATATACACTCATAATTATGGTAAAACATACTAATCAAACATATACAGTCGGCGAGGTTGAATATATTAACTGCAAATCTTTTTCACAGTACAGTAAGAGCTGCAGCCGAGAGACGCATCCCACTGCCACGCGCGGATACATCAAGAGGGAAAATGGCAACTTGATCGTTTTACAATCACAGCAGACATCCTGGGGAGGGCCCGGCTTAATCGGAGGGTTCTCAAAGGACCAGGGGCAGAGCCCGCAGAAAAAGACAGAGCTAGTGGTCGCTCCTCCGAGTGAAATTTATTGATTTCAGACGATCCCATCTCCACCCATATCTGTGAAAGCATCGTTGGCCCTTTTGTCGAGAGGCGCAATTTTGATGGAGAGAGTGTAAAATGTAAAAAGACATGAGTGGGAGTGGAATGGCAGGGAGCAAAAAAAAAAAAAAAAAAAAGCTATTGTGTAAGTCTGATGGTTTTCTCTGAATCAAAGGGATGGGGGAAAATTGAGGATGTTCCCAGACAGTAAGAGTGACAGAATAAAAAAGAAAGAGGAGCCATCAAGCGCCGCGGGAAAGCGTTGCCCCAGGGCAGCCGCCGAGCAAGGCAGCACACGCCTGGTGGCAGGTAATCAAGTCACAATGAGGACACGTGTGTGTGTGTGTGTGTGTGTGTGTGTGTGTGTGTGTGTGTGTGTGTGTGTGTGTGTGTGTGTGTCTGTATGTGTGGCGACAGCTGCCTTCTGCTCCAAATACCAAAAATGTCACATCTCAGTCAACGAGACCACGTTTGAATCGGCCGCAAGGAGCTTCGGCTGCTCGGCCCCGGGGCCGACGCGGCGGTCAACGGCACGAAAACAAGAGACAAGCCAGGAGCAGCGCTGGCCAGCAATCAAAGGGGAAGTGGGTCCCTCTCATCTCTATTTGCTCTGTCCTCCGTCTCCCCCCACTCCCCCTCCGCGGCGGCCGTCCTCCCCGCTGGCAGCTGTAATCTGCTCCCCTTCACACCTTGTCAGAGGATGACTATGTTCGCCGTGACGACCCACCGGCCGCGGGGGAACGGCGTTACCGCCGCCTGCATGACAAGCGGCGCCCCCCCCCCCCCCCCCCCCACCACCACCACCGAGCTGCACCCGCGAAGCAGCGGTCTGTCTGCCCTGCCTGCGCTGATCAAGATATGACTCGCGCGGCGAATTAGATCCCATTTGCTCAAAATGTGGAGGAACGACGGCGACGCGGGCGTAGAAATCGGCGGCCGCCGCATTAAGTGCCCATGGTCACGCTCTCAGATCGGACAGAGGGGACTGATTACGGCGCATTGTGAAATGTAAAGGGTGATGTCATTCAATAAAACAAGTATAAGGCCGCTTTCACGGCACACGTGCTGAATGGATGGGACGGATTCCTCCTCGTTCCTCCGACCTGAACGGATCCACCCAGACGTGTTGCACTTCTGCAACAGGTCTGGTCGTTCGGACACGCACGACTCTCGCTTCATCGTCAGCGGCGTTCGCCTATTGGCACGCTGCTGCCGGCGCGACTGGTTCGAGCCATTATGAAAATACACAGATGAGTGAACGCGGAACCACAGGTCAGTTGATTAAGATAATTACACCATTACGACGGCTGATTGGTTAACATAATTACACCATTTCAAAGCCCATTTCCTACCTTCGTCGCAGCTACCGGGCTTCGCCACATCAATCCCCTTCCGCTGCAGGCAGGAGGACAGGCTGAGCTCACACTTGTTTTTGTAGGTGGTGCCGTCGCTGCCGCAGACCGGGGCCAAAGCCTCGCCCGAGCACTGCGGGCACTCACACTTGTTCTGGACACACTGGGCGCCCCAGGCACACACGGTGCCGCCGCATGTTTCTGTATTAGACACAGCAGAGGGGCAGGTCAGTGCAGGACGGGCTCGGTGCAGAGGAAGCACGCCATTTGTGTGGACGGATCTCATTTACAGGCTTCACACCGTGCGGCTCGAATGAATTCTGCACGAGACGCGAAGCATAAGAAGGACACAAATGCTGTGCGAAGGCATGCATCACTTACGGCACTCTCCTTGGCTGACGACTCGGAGGTCCATCTGTTCTTTGCAGGCCCGGACATGCAGTTCACACTCGCTATTGTAGGTGGTGCCATCGCTGCCACACACAGGCTGGTGGGACTCCACACACTCTGATGCACACACACACAGCCCGGTCTGGGCATCGCAGATCGCCCCAAATGAGCAGTTGGCACAAGCCTCATCTAAACAGACAGGAAGGAAGGGTTTGGAAGGTTTTGCATATAGTATAAAATATTGTATTTGTGTTCTTTAGGCATTTAATGTGACTTCTATAGAACAGTATGTGAGCTCAGACATAATGAATATATTATGAATATATAAGAATCTATCAAGATAAAGCTGCCTCTAAATAAAGACAGTGCTGACTTGCAATTTTTTAACAACAACAACGGTATATTTGCTTGTGGTTTTCCTGTGTTTGTGTTTGTGCATTCATAACGTGGACAGCAACCATATAATTAAATAGCAAACTGACTGTAGCTGCTCTTTTCTTTATCTAGCTCTTGACAGCTGCTGTGGTGATTAATGATGCAGTGCATCGGCACAAATATGCGAAGTGCAGATATGTAAAGTTTCCACGCGGCGTGTAGATGTGAAACGCTCCCGCTGCCCACTTCACGCAGGACATCGGTTGATTTGGAATATTTTATAAAGGGACGCACGTTTGACTATTAAGACGTTTCATAGTCTACATGCAAGAGGAGTTCTGCATTGATCACAGTGGCCCCAGTGAAGAAACGCAGAACTGACTGAGGCATCGCTCTCTGCAGCTCCGCCTCAATCAGGACTTTATGGGGGATCGGTCCAAACTGAAAATACACCTGAGAAGCAGCCACATAACAGCCTGGCTGCAGTTTGCCAAACGGCACTTAAAGGACCTGGAAGGGAAAAAATCTGTGGTCTGATGAGACACGAATTGAACACTTTGGCTGGGATGCCTATTGCTGCGTGTAGTGAAAGCCAGGTACTGCTCATCATAGCTACTGTACCGCCGCTCCTCTGGGGAAGGACGGAGCCAGCAGTGTTTTCGTAGTCGTGCATGCGAGGAACGGACAGAATAAAGGGAGAGTCACACTTTTCCAGTTTGTGTTCGTCGCCGTACGCTTTTACAACTGCAGGAAGCGAATAAGATCTGCGAGCGCTTCCTTTATTAGGCGGAGGATTCAAGTCTGGGCCAGACAAGGAGCGAGCACCCATTGATGTGCGTGAGGAGTACGTACTGTAGGCAGGGCTCCCTCCTCTGACACCAGCTACAGCGCATTCAATTAGCGGCAGGCTAATAAGCGCTGCTGATTTAGCACTAATTGAGAAAGCGGAGTCTGGCCGTCGGAAACCTCCGCATTATTAATCTGTTCATTACTATATTAGTCTTTCATTTCATTCATCTCTGGCATTCACCTCATTCTTGGATTAACAGCCTTGGTGTGTGAAAGGGATCTGGCAATATGAGAGACGTAGCATTCAGTAGAGTGTATACAGAAGCAACATACTGTACAGTAAATCCTAAAAATGCCTAGGAAACGTGTTAATTAAGGGATATTATGATCCTATCAGGGGTCAGATCAAGTAAAAAGATCATTATGCAGAAATACTGGCCTCAATACATTAACTAAGTATAAGTAGTTAAATTAGTTAATACTTGTATCAAAGGTATTTCAGTTGAACTGGGCACCTGATCATTTGTTAAACAAAGAAAATGGTTTTCAAACCAGCCCAGAACGTGGAGACTTTGCCCTTACATCATCACCGGGGCTCAACGTCTCCGTGTCCAAACACAGATCCATAAAACAATTTCTGAGTTTGCTGCAGACAAGCGGAGTTGGCCTGCACCGAGCCCTGCGGCTCTGCAAGGATTAACGGGAATTGGAACCAGGCGCCAGCAGCATCAATGAGACCCCGCTAATGCTCTTGTTGGTCACATGGGAGCAAATCGTTACATCCAGGTTGCAGCACAACGTATTAGCTAGTGCTTTGGAATGAGGTGTTCAACAGATAACACACAGTGAGTGTAGTGTTGTCATACTGACAGACTACAGGCTAATCTATGCCCAGTGAGCAGATTCACCTCCTAATAGCCCGAGGTAAGTGTGTAGTTTCCACTAAAAAAGATGTCAGATGAAGAGTTTCATCGTATCATCACATCTAACGCTGTTTGTGACAAAATACACAGAAAATGTGAGTCTCTGTAAAACGGGGGTTTGCTGCAGTCGGGGCTCCTCACTGTTTGCGAAATCTATAAATCAGGAAGTGGCAGTAGCAAGTGTTGTCCTTTATCGGGACCTGCGAGGTGATAGCCGCCTCGCTCGCTTCTTTATCAGCTCCCGTCCCTCGCACCTGGCTCTCCACACAGCCTGATCCTCCGCACAACATGCGTCACGAGCACAACAGAGAGGAGTTTGACTTCAAAGGAGCGAGGGAGAGGGAGAACGATCGCCATTACGGCTACTGTTAACATTTCCTGTCATCTCCGTCTGTCA